>NC_052508.1:49293739-49616886 GCF_014356525.2 Nilaparvata lugens | reverse complement strand
AAGACATTGGTTCTAAAACTATTTTACAAAGAAAAATCATTCAACAGCTTACATATGAATCTCAAGCCCTGATTTCCAATGAATTTCTGCTCGGCTGGATAGAAAAAGAATATTATTGGTTCATTGGTAGAAGGAAATCATGTGAACACTCCCATAAGAATGAATCGTATCCTTTTCCTAACCAGCAGAGCAGAAATTCATTGAAAAGCAGTGCCTGACCTTACCTGTGAAATTTGAAAAATTCATATAATTGTATTTCAGTGAATTATATTTTAGTTAATACGTCCACATTCATAATTTGGAAAGTTCGTGAAATTGTATTTCAGTGAATTAGATTTTAGAATTAGATTTTTAGTGAATATGTCCATATTCTATAGAGGTGAATTATTTGTTTGTTTTTGGCATAGAGAAAACACAGGTAAGATAGTTTCTATCATCATAGGTTTCTCTATTCTTATTCTATATTTTCAGGTACTGATTTTCCCAGAAGGTACATGCACCAACAGATCGTGTCTGATTACCTTCAAGCCAGGCGCATTTTATCCAGGGGTGCCGGTCCAACCTGTTTTACTGCGTTATCCCAACAAGCTAGACACAGTCACATGGACCTGGGAAGGACCAGGAGTGTAAGCTATTTTCTAAATTTTCCTCTACTGTTGATTTACCTCTTTATAATTAGATAGATACCGTATAGATAGATATTCAATTCATTCAACACAGTGAACTATTACACAAGCAAACAGTTGTACGTCGTCAAACGAATACATTATTTAATATAAATATAGACTACTAAAATGGACCAATTTCTTCAAGGATCCTCCAAATACTCCTACATTGTATAGTAGGCTTTGTATATCAGGTATTTTTAAAGGTAGGCTTTGAATCTATTAAGAGGAATGCTGATGGATGCATGATTTAAATGTATAGGGAGCTTATTATGAAATTTTCAGCTTAAATAACTAGGCTTACCCTCAAAAAACGTCCTCCTATGTGGCTGAATAGCAATCCTATAAGTGTTATTATTGCCACATATTTCATTTTCTTTTTCTATTGATGCCACATAATATATTTTCTTGATGACTTTTCATATTATACGAATATGTAAACTTATTGTACTCAGACTACTTCTCTATCAATTATAAATATGCTAACTTGGACTCATATAATTCAATAATAAAATTCATAGGCTATAAAATAATCATATAATACTGATAATAAAATTCTCAGTAAGTAGTCACGTAAGAATCGATTATCAAAACATTTTATTTAACTGATGGTCATTTATGATAGAATAATTAATTAATCATATTAATTTATTTACAGGTGGAAATTGATGTGGCTTACACTTGTGCAACCACAGAGCAATTGCGAAATTGAGTTCCTGCCTGTCTATCATCCAAACGAAGACGAAAAGAAGGATCCTAAACTCTATGCTCAAAACGTTCGACGGTTGATGGCTAGGTATGATATACAATATATCATCTTTCATCAATTATGTTTATCATCTATCTATTGTAAATTAGTTACAATCATTTCAAGTAAATAATCTTCCATTAAATAATATAGAACTATATTCAGGCGTACAAGGAAAATGCACGAAGTCCAATTTTTCCAAACTTTAATTTATCATTAGCTTTCAATTAATTCTATAAAATATGAATGTTTAATAATTAATTATTAAACAAATGAAGAATATTTCAATTCTTGCAGTATGAAATTATTTTGTGTAAAATCACTATAAGAAAATTATGATTCATGTTAGAAATTAGAAATTGATATCCTGAAAAATTCATTTTTATGGACTTAGTGGATTTTCCTTGTATGCCCACGTAGTTACGTAGTTACGGTATTATTAAACATTCCTTTAAAAACTGTATTCTAAAATGGCCTCAATTTATTACTATTCAATTTGTTAAAGTAAACTTCATTATATTATCAAGTGGGTCTGAAATACAGGAATGTGCAGCTAGATCTGGTCTTACGCGATTTCAACAGTAGTAAGGTTCACAGTGTACTCCACTTCGAAGTGATTAAATAACTTAACACACTAACCAATCGGTTATTCACCCAATATGTTACTCAATATATTCTCATTGAAATGAATTTTTATCCTCATCCAATTAAATATTTGTAATTGAATTATATAATTGTAATTTTACATTCAATAGGGGTACAGTAAACATAATTAACTAAATATTGTTTTCTAATATTAATGATTTACTGAATTTGTTACTATTAGGGCCCTCGGAGTACCTTGCTTGGACTACACCTATGATGATTGTCAATTAGCAGCAAAAGCCAAAGCACTCGGATTGGACCAAAATTCTCAACTTATGCAGACACACAAGTACAGAATACGTTTGGGGTGAGTGCACGACATTTCTCTTTCTCCAAAACTTTTCTTCTTCTGATGCTCAATGTTTCTAACTACTGAATAATGAGTCGAGAGATGATAAAAAATGTCGATCGAAAGGGGAATCGAACCCGTGATTTGATTGTATCACAAGAAACAAGTTGAATGACAAGAACAGATTAATCTTACATTTTTTTGGTTTCAGCTCACTAAAATTGTTTATGCTACTTTATAAAATCAAGTTGTAATGTCGAATTTTTCATAATATTCCATGAAAAATCGAAAGAAACGATCAAACTATGTCAACGTTCATAGAAAATTGAGTTAACAAATAATTTTCAAGTTATGTCAACATGCTTGACGAATTTTGATTTATACTAAGCATTTGAAAAATACATTTTTATCTATCATACATCTAAAATACATTTTATCTATCATACATTTATTGTGGAATTGGACCAAATAACATTAATTAATCGACTTGTTTACCTGAACAATCTATTTTTAAATGTATTTACAATTAGATAACTTAACAATGGCCAGAGTTGTGCTATATATGTTTTTCTAATTCCTAACTGCTGCCATGTAAAAAATTCCAAAGTCATTTTTATTTCATTATGTTGCCATGTTATTCTGAAATCACCTTTTCTCCATCAAAAATATTTAACCGAGGTTATCAACATAGGTAGGAGCCTGGAAGTTAGAAGTGGTATTTGATAAGCCTATGGTATTACTTGAAAACTGATCATAGTTTGATTTGTTCTGGCACTGAGTCATGAATAATATTTCAGATTAACACGGAGACGAGTCGAAGAGTATCTAGTCGCCACCAATAACAACAGTTTGTCGGCCGAGGGAACAAAATGGCTGAACCTGGAGGAGTTCTCAACTTTTTTGGAAGTCCCACCTCACGAGCCAGCCGTCCGACAACTGTTCAATGTATTTATTAAGGTAGTTTTTCATTTTAATATAACAGATTTATTTTTTGATAATACATTCCAATTGCAGATGTAGCAGTAATAGTAGGCTACTGTTTCAAGAAAATCAAGAGATTGAAAGCGTTGAATTTTCCGTATTTTAATTTACTGTTGATAAATGAACGAGAATATAAAAATATATCACGTTATTATAACGTCAACATATCAACAGTCTACTGTCTATTATAGGATAAAAAGTAGAAAAACCTTGTATGCCCTAATACTTCACAAAACTAACTATATTACAACTTCTTTCAAATTTGTAATGAAAATTTGGGTTTTCCTAATTCAACTTTTTGTATGATTTCAGGGAGATGGAGAACGAATAAATTCGAGAGAATACCTTCTAACAGCACTCATTATATCAAAAGCGTGCAGTAAAGAGGATATGTTCCATATAGCGTTCCAGGTAAGTAATTAGGTTTCATTTATACAGTTTTATAATCTATAATTGAAGAGAAGAATTGGCTTATAGATGGGAGAGGAAATTCAGGAATGACGCATCATCACGTCTGAACTACTCAACTCATTTGCAGTACTCACTCTACTCAACTTGCAATTTTGCATATACGTTCTTAATCTACAGAGGATGGTTATAGGTCTATTTTAAATTCTCTGAGATTTCAGTAAGTCAAGTTTTCATTTTGTCAAGTTATTAATTAGACCCTTGCGGAGTACGAGTTACCTGCTAGTACTGTAATAAAGTAGAGCTGCGTTTACACCAAAGTGGTCAACAAAATGTTTTCCCCGTCCTTATAAATTCTATAAGATTGAGCATAACTTGGCAAACACATGACGCTATAAAGACTAGAAAAAAACATTCTGTTGACAAGTTTCGTGCAAACTCAGCTAAGGGATTCATGAAAGATATATCCTCCTATAATCCCTACTAATTCATTACAAGTTGTACAAAAAGTGGAAGGAAATATCTGAGAGCATATTCAATAACTGAGTATGAGATGATAGTAATAATTATTATTATAATGCTTAATTTTGAAATTTGTAAGGAATTTGAGTCTTTACTTGAAACATTTTTTATTAACAAACATCTATTTTTCAACACAATAATACGTCCTCAAAAATATATAACAATTTGGAAAAGTATCGGAGAATCAAACCAATCTAAGCCTGGCACAGATAACTGCGGTTCACATGACGGCGACGATTTTAACCTTTCAACCACAGGTTAACAATTTTCCTGCTCCCGTCGCAGTCATGCGAATCGCATTGATGTGCGCAAGGCTTCATGTAGAATGCTAAATAAATCGGTTTTTGGTTTCTGTAAGACTAAAAGTGGGAGTTTCTATTTTTCAGTTGTGTGGGGACAAGGACGAACATCTCAACAAGGAAGATTTCAAATTTGTGATGAGATTATTCTGCCGATTGCCAAACGAGGAATTGGACAGGTGGTTTAAATCAATAGATGCACAGGAGTGCGGCAGAATATCTTACTGTAAGTAAACTTAATGAATTAGAATATAAATAAAAATATAAATCTGCGTACTCTTTTTAAATTATTGATTGCTACTAATGCAATTTTCAAGTCTTGAAAATGGCATTTAAATTATTTCGTCACGACATGTTTCGGCTACTAATGCAATTTTCAAGTCTTGAAAATGGCGTTATTAAAATGGCATTTAAATTATTTCTTCACGACATGTTTCGGCTACTAATGCAATTTTCATGTCTTGAAAATGGCATTTAAATTATTTCGTCACGACATGTTTCGGCTCCTAATGCCATTTTCAAGACTGAAAATTGCTTTAGTAGCCGAATCTGTCGTGACGAAATAATTTAAAAAGAGTACTCAGATTTATATTCAAAAATAGCCTTAAAGAAAAAAATACAATAATTAATGGGTTAGTTATGCTTGTAAAACACTTATTTTAAAAACTAGAAATACTTTTTTTGAAAATCAAAACTTCAACAAATTGACATTTTTTTACAGATGATTTAGAAGAATACACAGCGGGCAGGTTTGGGGATATCCTCGGCTGTACAGTCAATCCTTTCACAGACAGATTATCAAACCACGACAAAAGAGATTGATGAATAAACAACTGATAAATAATTATTGTACAAATAAATAAGTTGTTATGTATTTCAAAACCGTCCCTTTTATACAGAAGTGATCTGCTCAGTGTATATTATAATAGTTGTAATTTAAATAGCTATTTATGTCTGTGTTATTAAGCTTTTATTATATAAATAAATAATTTAGAATATAATAATTAATATTATTTCCTACTTTCATTTCGGTTCTAAGTTCCACTAAGCCACCAAAAACAATGATAATAGTTTCTTTACGAACGTAACTAAATTTAATAATTATTCAAATTTTGTAAAAACTATTCAATTAAATTAAACTAGATTAAGGTTGCGAGTGAATTTTTATAATAAAATTCTGGAAAGGCAACGTTCAAGATCCAAAGTTACAATTTAATAGATCCATGATTGTGAAAAGTTGATGAATTTTTTCAATGATTTTCTCACTTATAGTAGCGTAAAATATTGTAAAAGTAATGAGTCAAATAATATTAATAGACTATGAAGGCTAAGATTCATTGTAATTAATGGATGTGAAATTAAATTCAAATACCGTACTTGATTTGGCCAATAGTGACATTGCTGATCTTCTACACATTAAGGAGTAGGTAGCCTATTATACTTATTTCTTATACTCACTCACTTGATTGTTAATCAAGTCGCTTAGAAAGGTTACATTCAAAGTTGAAATGTTTGAGATGAGTCAATTCACTAATAAAGTTTGATTAAAAACATTGAAAAATATGGTCCACTATTGACTAAAGTGTTAGATGAAAATTATCTTTATTTCTTGAAGTTGATGAGAAGAACTTTATAGTATCAATACCCCACTTTCCCATGTCATCTAGTCTCTAGCAAAAGAGAATACTAGTTTGGTTTATCAGATAGACTACTACTAAAAGTTGAACAGTATTTGTAAAAAACTTTATTTACTGAACGAGTGCATATTTATTGATTTTGTCATTAGTGCCACATAGTAAGAAGATCTACTCTATTCTCACTTTGTGCAACTACTAAGATATAATTGAGTTCGGGAGATTACTACTCAAAACTCTACCTGTATAAAATCTTTTATTTAATAAATAACACTTCTAGAACTATTGTCTGTTTAAATTATTGTTATATGAAGTTTATCGATATGTTAATGTTATGAAATAATAAAATTTGATAATAAATGTTAATTAATTAATTTTGCAACCTGTTTTCAGAAATAGAGCTTGATAAGATGATACCTGTAATTACAGAGACCAGAGGTTTTAAAATCACAAGCTATTATTATAAATAAAACCATGACTTTATTATCGACTATTATTCGGTAGGAAATGCGTTTTTAGACTAACTGGCTTTCAAAATGCATTGCCCTTGCAGTGAACACCCACTGCTCCAGAGTGCAGTACAATCAACTTCAAGACAAAATAGAACCAAGTAAAATCCAAACCCCTAACCTTAACCTTCAACTAACTCCTCCCTAATACGCTACAGTAACTATATAACTAACTATGGTTAATAAAGTTACCAACCATAATCCTAACCTCATTAAATATGACGCCCCTAGTAATTGCTTTTAGCCGCTCGTTTATATACTGCAAGATGCAGTAGCATGTGTTCTATAGTGAAGTCCACGTTATAATGGCATAGGCGAACAGCGTTACGATTCTCTGCCTTACCACTGCCTTATACAGAGGATAGCTATACCTGTATATCTTATGTATTATTAACTGTGCGTTCTTGTTTGAAATAATTATTTCTACTTTTATTCGTCAAGAAAATTACTAATGATTAAATAATAAATTTTCATAATTGAAATAAAATATTTTGTTAATTATATTTCTAAATTGTTAAAAAACCGATGTGGAAAAGTTGTTTAGCTAGAAAAGGATAGCGCTATCTGCTTTGTCGAATGATAGACTAGGATAGCAACACCAATGCTAATCAAATACTGCCATTATAACGTGGAACTCACTATAACTCAGCTACGGCAACACACTTTTCGTCGTGGTTTTTAAAGCATGTTTTGATAAATCTTTTTGTTTATTAAATGAAATTTAGAAATAAATAAGACCGAGTTTCCTTTAAAGAGAGCTGCAAGTAAAATTTGAATAAAAGCTTTAAATAAAAAACTGAAATTTTAATAATGATTATGGATACTTTAATATATACATTTCCACATTGGTAGAAAACTTTTTCATGCACAATACAAGAGTATTTTCACAATAGTTATGATCCTTTATAATTACAAGCGATTATATTATACTTTCACATGATTAGAAAACCAGTACGGTATTCATACTAAATACAAGAGTAGCATGGATATATTATGAATTGGGAGGGAACATCAAATATATATTCAGGGGATTAATTTCAGGGGGTCACCTCACAAGTAACTAAATGTAGGACTATATAATTTATGAATCTAGAAAGCGGACAAAACATGATTAAATAATATATATTTATGAAATCAATGTTAGTTTTCCATTAATTTCAAGTGAAGTTTATTGTTGAACCTAGCAAGTGATCATTTTGATAGAGTATTACTCTCATACGTATTATACAATACACTCACTGAAACACACACTCATTATAGACCACGAATAACTTGGTCTTACCATAAATAGCATTCGCACATAATGTTACACACATGTTCTACCTAAAGTCACTGTATACATAATAACTGTAGTTTTATCGTCTTTGTAAACAAAATGTTTTAACGTGAGCACGCTTTGGTGCACCAATCAGAAAGACCCTAATAGCAAGTTCAATGTTTCTGATTGGTTCCTGTTATTGGTCGCTAGGCAACTGAAGCGTGCTTCACTAAGACAGTTCTAAGAATCGTTTATAAGAACGGCCTTTTCTTACTGTACATATATAATAATCTTAAAAATATAATATAGACTTACAGCTATACAGTCCTTGCTTCGTGATAATACACTAGTGTCCACACTTTAGTGTCCTATGAACAATTCAGCCAAGTTCGTTGGTAATTTCATTCTCAAATGAAGTTTTGCAGTTCTTCAGTCGAGCCGTCCTCATCACTGGGAACTGGCACGATCAGGTTGTTCATTGGCATCAGGTCGTACTTGAACACGAATCTGGAAAACCGCTTGCACAGGTGCGTTTCATTCTGCAAGTCAACAAAATTTACGTTTAATGAAAATTTCACGATAGATGAATAACCAACCATTCACTACAAAACTAAAAACTACCTACATCATGTATTAGTCAAATTAAACCTATAGAACTAGAAAATGATTTTTCAATCTCCAATGAACCAATTCATCAATCTCTAAACACAATTATTAGCTCTTATTGGAACATCTTTGAAAAAATCGAGTTTGCCGCAACCACTTATTTATTAAAATAGTGACAAGAAACTAGGTTTGGCTATTATAGAATCATTAATCTCTGGTGATCCCTCTAGTTAATTAAATGAATAAGTGATTGTAATCATTTCAAATATTTTTCAATAGGCATGTCTACCACAATATAAACAACTGCTACACAAAAAGTAGACTACTCAATAAATATGAATATTACAATATTTATTAGAGTTCAACATATTGAGGAGCTCTATGCAAGAACGGCGTTAGGAAGCAAACCTTCATTTTGAGAAAACAAGTTACAAAGTTTTCAAATCATTAGACCTTTTTTCTCACCCAAAACCTTTTATTTTGGGTTTCACCCTGAATTAAATTGAAATTTCAACTTTTTAATCATTATAATTATTGTACTGTTCTTGTTCATGTGAATACTCAATGGGCCATATGAATAAAGTTGAGCATTTGCTTATACTTCTAAAATATTGAGCATTTGCTTCATTTTCTATGAATAAACGTGAGCAAAACCTTTTGCTCATGCTCATCAAAAAAATAGTTTGAGCATTTGCTCAAAAGTAAAAGCTTTTGCTCAAAATTGTATGAATAAACTAGAGCATTTGCTCAACTTTTGAAGCAAATGCTTCAAAAAAGGTGAGTCTAGTCTAGAGCAGCTATCACCTTTTGCTCATAGTAAAATGGCTCAACTAATTCGTATGAGGAAGAGGAAACTATACCAGATACGATCACAACCAATAGTTGAGAACTATATAACTCTTTTTAGATTCAACCATGATATATATCACCATTATCCCTACAAAAGAATAAATACAAAAGATAGCTGTACCTAGCTGTTATAAAGATAGCCATCACAAAATAGGAAATAGGCATTTAAGAAGATGAGAGTGTAGACGATTATAAGAAGGCTATTATAAGAAATAAGAATATGCTGAAGATTATTATAGAGAAGACATTTTTTTCATGCTATTATTTCAAAATTCTAAACTCAACTAACCTAAAACTCTATTCATAAATAGAAAACAGAGCAGACGACGCGAACTCTAGCGGTGCACCCTACTTGCATATTTAGCGCTTCCGTGAGCTATAAAAACAAAGTAAGGCTAAAAAAGAGAATCAGCTGATGAAAAATCTTTAAAATACGTGAGCATGTGCTCCAGAGTTCAGGAGCATAAGGTAAGAGTATAAGGTAAAGCTTATTCATATAAAAATGAGCAAATGCTTTTGCTTCTATCTTTTGCTCATGAGCAAAACCTTATGCTCCATGCTTTTGCTCATGAGCATTTGCTCTGGTTTTATTCATATGGGCCAATGACAATCAGAACTAGAAAGGCTTGAAGCCGCCCTTCTTGCATAGATCCATATCACTGAAGTCCTTATTGCATAGATTGCATAGAAAACAAAAGTTTTCCACTATAATAAGAATAAGAATTGCAAATGAAAAAAGGAAGTATGTCATATAAAAGTTATTTTTAATGATAAAAATTGAAATGGGTAAATGTATGCCTTCTGTACCTTACATGTATTGGGTCTCAATAGCAGTGTAAAGATATGTTCCATAGTCTTCTTCTAATACATTCATGTCTATCGCTTCTAGCTCTTCAGGATTAGTTGAAGTACTTTCATGAATAACTATTTCCATTTCAGCATCTGATTCGGATTCTTCTGACTGATTAAATTCATTGGTTGTAACTTCTTGTGGGAGTGTTGTTGTGAAGAGGTTTTCATACCAATTTCGTTGTTCTTCATTCTCCAGGAATTTAAACAAACTTCTGACATCTTTCAATGTTACTCCTCTTTGCATCAATAGAAAGGGCTGGAAATGTCCTGCATATGTGGTGGATGCTGCTAGCATCTGTCCAAACTTATTGTAACGCAATCGAACATAAGATTGTATCAGGAAAGGTATAGGTACCTCTAGAGTAACGTAAGAATATAATTCTGAACACTAGAAAGCAGCACTGCTATTGCTCGGAACCAAGGTCTATAAATACAGGTCATGACACTCGTGTTCCTTATGGAGTGGCCATTATGGGAGGCCTTTATGGCGGTACATTTGAAAATACAATCTGCTCATAAACAAAATCATGCATTATGCTTTATAAAAACAATATCTGGTTCAGATAATATGTAAATTATGGTTTTCGATTTTTTAATAATGAAATTTCAATAATAAATGGTTCAATAATATTCATTTTTTTATTAATAAAATTTGTTCTTATTCTTGTAACTTGTTATGATTCATAAGGCAATGGGACAAGAGGCTAACCTCAAAAACAGTTTGAAGTTCACAATCAATTAAATCAAAAATTCAGTTCCTAGTTTGAATCTAAATATTATTATTCTGTTGGAAGAATTTATTTTACAATTCAAAGCCAAGCAATATTCCTTGAACAATATAACAAAATAACACATCATGTTGATCAATCTATAACGATAACACCTGATAAATTTGAAAATTGGTGAACTAGAAACCCATAAAATGGCGTTTTACAATGCATCATGGGATTGTGTCATGACCTGTATATATAGACCTTGTTCGGAACGTCTATTTTTCATCAAAGAGCATGACATTTATAAACTAATGTGAGCGAATATTTTTTTCCAATTGATGAGCCAACCACTCACCCATTTTTATACTTGTTTCGGTAGATTTTTACCAGTTTTGGAATTGGGACTTGATACTCACTCGTACTCATGCTATATCAATACAATGTATTGACTCAATCGTACTTATCGATAGAGGATTCCCCAAACTTTGGACCGTGGCGAAAACACCAGAAGTATGAAGTAGGTGTACTATCATAGAGATCAGATAGTATAAGAAGATATACCATGGTACAGGACGGTATGTTTCTAAATTCTGATTACTGCCGAAGTAAAAGTCGATTATTAATGTTAACTCAAGCCGATTACTGTCGACTACTGTCTATTGTCCAAAATAAACTGGTTTTGTAAGAACGACACAGTATGAGAGACTACCAGCGTCTCATAGCTTCAAGAAAAATAACTACTAGGACTATCGGCTTGAGTTAAAAGTGAAATTTGGAACACAAACGTCCTATACCTCCTTATACTATCTTTTCTCTATGGTGTTATACAGTACAGCACATCCATTCCCATAACGATATTACCTGGGGTGAGAAATTAAAATAATTAGTTGAAGTCATACTAATTTACCTCGAAATCATCATAGATAACCCGATGGTGGAAGAATGCATGTGAGAATATCCTATAGACTCTGCGGCATACCGAACCAAGTTTTGTCACTGAAGAATCTTTGATACTGACTCTGCAATCAAATAAATAAAATAACTCTACTTCAAATGAAAAACTGAAAATAAGTTTATTCACGACACAAATCTAACGCATGGAAAATAGAAACATCGAATTTAAACTGGTACAAATTACAATAAATGGTGCTATATAGTTAAGTACACACAGAGCTCGAAAATTCTCATTTAGAAATATACATTTAATCAACATAATAAACAAAATAACAACGTTTGAAATTTGAAACCATAACTTATATTACATATTCAACTTGATGATTGCATAAATTAACTTATGCCAATTGAAATGAAATTTCTCAATACTGAGCTCGAACATAATCATGTACAAATAAGTTATGGATATACAAAATATGAACAAAGGTTTGAAATATGTAAAAATAACTAGAATACTTGAACAAATCGATAGCTTCATGAAATACACTTTGCCGACAGATAAGATAAGATTATTAACTATGAAAAGCGAACTATGTGTTCGGATTATAAATAATCTATGTCAACACAATAACAACAGTTCAAGGTTCAGATTGTAATAAATTGGAATATGGAAGTAAACTGAATAATATAGAGAATTGATTAGATGTATCGTCATCTACAGTTTACTGAAACAAAATATTAGTTTCCAGTTAGACAAGAATATGATTAACAAAACAATACTTCAAGCAGTAAATGATTTGTAGATTAGAACCATCCATGGTACTTTCTAATTTACTCCTATATTTAGGCCTATTTGGTGTTTTTTGGACTCTTAGAAATGACTTTAAAATTATAAATTTACTAATTTTCGTGATTTTGACTATTCTAAATCTGGCAGATTAATAAAAACGTATGAAAGAAACGACTTTGTCACAACCATTCACTTATTACAGAAAACAAGATTTTTGGAATGTTTTAATAAACTGTGACAGTTTCAAGTCGTTTTATTCAATACGAATATCTACCAACATTACCTTCACTACAACACACAAATTTGAGAAATAAAGGTGAATGGAATCAGACCATGATTCTAGGACACTTTAAATTTAATCGACCATTAAATCTATAGGTTAAATGGGTTGGATATAGATCATTGAATATATAGATTTAATAGTCCTATAGATTTAATAATTGTCCTAGAAACCGGGTTTAAATCTATCTTTAGTTTCAGCGTTGATTTGATTAGGGAATGAATTGATAAAGCTGTCGGTTTTACCTGCTAGGGAAATATTTGTTGCTATTTAGTAGGCAAGCAGCTCCATCAAGCGTGTGCCTGGTGTAATCGATGGCCGGACATTCTTTGGGCGTTTTGTGTGCGGCGCACAGAAATATCCACTGCTCGGTGGCTGTCATCTGCTTGCAGATTCCCGGATGACATTCACCCTGCAGCTGAACTGCCAAACCGTTCAACTCCATACAAAATTGCCTGCAAACAACCACAAACACATTAAATAGTAGATACAAAATTATCGGGAAGAAATAACTGGTAAATCTGGTAAAAAGTGAATTCGTATAGCTTTTGTAGGTGGGGAGTCTTTTGCAAGAAGGTCCCACCTCGTCTGAATATACGATTATTTAAGCCGTCAATGGGCCTTACGATTGTCATAGTTCAGCCGCCACCAAGTTTAACGTGCCCATCCGATGACACGGTAAATTTGGTATTGCCTACGAATAAGGAAAATTAATTATTAAATAATAATAATACTAATTCATTTATGATCCATAGATCATATATGATCCACAGATGAATATAAGATGATTTGATCCATAGATGAATATAAGACCTCTTCAAACATAAATTTACACACAAGTTGTCAAGTAATCTCCACTTGAAGAGTAAATTGAATAAATAATTATAAAAAAATGCATAAAATACAATCCATTTAGGCACTATAAACTAAAATGTAATATCACAGTTGGAGTTGAAAAATTCTTCTATCGAGTAATAGGGCCTTTCAACTAAGTTAAATAACTAAACAATTTACTTTTTAAAGCTTTATCATACACATTCTTGGCTCCAGCAGGAAGCTTGATAAATAAATTGACACCACTTACAAAGCATGTTCTATATGATTTGTGTTTTACATCTTCGCAGATGCAACATCTGACTGGATCGTGTATTGAAACTATGTATCTGGGACCTCTGAGCATAAGACATCTTCTTTTTTATATAAAGTACAGAGCTTGGTATATACAAGTTAAATACTGTTAAAATATTGAGTCGAATAAACAGAGGTCTACAAGTGTCTTGCTGATTCTTACGAAAACTAGCTCTAATTGCTCTCTTCTGGTACAGCAGTAGATGTTTGAGGTGGGCTGTGTGACACCACAAAGGTAGGCCATAAGCTAGATGACTCTGAACTAGAGCAAAAGAAACCACTCTTAGATGCTGGGTTGACAGCTGTTCTTTTAGTCTTCTAAAGACAAACGTTGATCTCGACAACCTTGTACACATATTCTCGACATGAACACTCCAGGATAGATTTGTGTCTATGTTGAAACCCACCACCTTTACTGCAGGTGCTTGGGGCTCATCTACAGAGCGCATACTGCATATCATTTTTGGGGTCTTACCAATATTTTCAATCCATTGGCTTCAAAGGAAACTTTGAAACGCGAATCTCACTATAGATTAGGCTTATATCTAACCTAATTATAGGTAGTAAGGTATCACACTACCTATAATTAGGCTAGATATAATCTATAGTGAAATTCGCGTATCAAAGTTGGTGGATTTCATAGAATCACTGTCTTTTACGTTCGCACCACATACTATTATAGTTGATAGATGTCATTGAAGTCATCCACTTACATCTGTTCTAATATTGACTGTTGATTCTTGTTGATAATAATCAATTATAAATCAAATATTTATTAGGAAAATATGTCTTTTCATGATTGAATGAAACATTGAATATTCTGGGAGTTCATTGTATTTCTACAAAGATTTTTGGCAACTTGGCAACGATGTGGAATTGGAAGATTACGGAGCCATCTGCTTTGCCCAGTGACAGACAAGGATAAGCATGATTACATTGGATGCAGGTATGTGTGAGAACACGTGTGGTCATGCATGACCAAATTAAAAATAAAATCTGGAAAAAGGTAGCCTATAACTCACACTGAACGCGTGTACTTGCTGGTGGCATTCAGTGTGAGCAGCTACAGGCACCTCACAACGTGTTTCTTTGGCTCTTTCCAGATTATGTTCTCATCTGCGCACTTAGTCATGCTTGACCATGCCTGCATCCTATGTTATAATAGCCCAAATTAGATTAAGACTTTAGAACGTGAATATCACTTTAATTCGGTATGAGGTTTATTGGGCTAATTCCGATATGAGCATTGAAAAGGTTTTGATTTGAATGTAATGTTTGGAAAACGCCAAAACTTGGAAACTCTTTTCAATTTATGAGGTAGAAAAAATGAAAGAAGTGATCATTCAGAGTAAACCAATATTGTTCCCAATAATTATATTTTCCAACATTATATCCTTGTGGAGCAATAGCATGATTGTGGAACCTATTCAAAAGGGATGATAATGATTATGAGACTCATTGACCTTTCAATAGTTTTATTTTAATTTTGTTTAAAAAAAAAAACAGAATATAACTTTTAATTCTATTTAAAACCTAGTCAGTCAAATTAGTTTAGTGGTTTGGGGTGTATGGGTGATACAACCTTTCGTCTGCTGGATTGCTTGGCTCGTGGATTCTAATCCCGCCGTTAAGCATGATTTTTCGAATGATGTTTTTCATTAATTCTATTACCGACGCACAGGCTAAGTGCTGATGTGGGAATAAAAGAAAATGTTTCAAAAAACTAAATGATAAAACATGAAAAGGCAATAAAAGATAACAATTATTAATTTAATGTAAAAGTTTTTGATCAATTAAAATTACCTCAAATGTTCATATTTCCATACACCAACATCTTGTGACTCTGGTGGCGTGAGAATTTCGTCAATGTTAGATGGGTCACGTCTAATTTGTTGCTGAATGTACTGCTGAACAGCTAATGTACTATCCATCTCTTCAAATGGCTCATCGGGCCAATTGTAGAAGTCCTGAAACAAGCATAAAAATGTATATAAATATTAATGTGTAAAAATTAATTGAAACTTATGCTCTATCTGATGCACTCAAAGTACAGTCTGTTTCACTACAAATGAGCTTGAATGTCCGCATAATAACAAAGCAGCTAGTTTTATAAAACTGAGATTCTAACCTAATGTAGGCTACGTTTTCAATTCAAGTAAACACTTAAAATTATGTCTACTGCTTCTAAATCATAGGCTACATAAAATACATAACTTTAAATGATTGAAATACCTGAAAGTATAAAATTACAAGCTTTTACGGCTATAGTCCAGGCCTAATGTCTGTCATCAAAACAATAGAGACCGCCGTTTAAGTTTTTGAGATCATTATAATATCCTGAATCAATTCAACCAAAAATTTGATGACAGGCATAAAGGAACTAGACCTAGAACTACACCGATTTTACAAATTAAACATTTAAGCAGGTTTCCTAAAGTTCAATCTGGCATAGGCTAATTTTAGGTTAGTCTATTCCATTATAAGAGTAATTAACGTAAATAGAATAAAGAATAGAAGTAAAAGTACCTTGGCTTTTGTTCCAGGACGATTTCTTCTCAAAATTGTTGTTCCATCTGTCATTTTCAAATTGGAATTTATGATTCAATAACTAAAGCGACAAACCTACTGTACTTCCAATATTGTCTTTTCCTAACAACTCCCAACCCTAGTGTCTAAAATAGCTGATTAACAAGTCAATGAATTAAAAATATCAATATTATTGATTATTGATTGTTGATTGATATACTGAAAAAATCTTAGATGAAACTCGAAATTTAAAAATAAATGTACAGTAGTCTTGAGCTGCACTGATCATAAAAATCTAAAAATGGCGATTTGTTTTTTGTTTATCGAATCAAGCTATCGAGAATATGAGATCGATATCAGTAGGAGTGAAAACAGGAAATCGACTATCAAGACAGTGATAGTCGAGTCTCGATCTTTTCCCGCTCAAATTTAATATTTCAAAAAGAGGAAGAGCTTGTTTGTTTTGCTATTATAGTCCAGAAAACTATATAAATTCTACTCCAATCATAATCGTAATTAATAAAGTCGGAAATTATAAATTATTTTACTATAAGTAAGTTAGTTCAAAGTCCTCGCCGCCTAGAGTTTCATTCACCTTTGAACTTACATTCAAGCTTCAATTTATTATTACTCACGCACAAGTCTAGGGCTGATATGATCAACATCCTCAGCAAAAAAAAATCTAAATGAACATTTGTCCAATAATTTTGTATGAAAAGTAATTTTTTTAAAACTTCAAATTCAAATATTGAAGGAAAATGCTTTTTGAAACCTTTGTCATCTGTCGCTTTTTTAAATTCAAGGAAAGATAAAATGATATTGGGAGTAATATACAGTATATCCAATTATCATTATCCAAAATAAACAATTACCTAATACACCTGAGTTGGAGTGTTAATGTTATTCTACTCTATTTTCACCGTATTCCAAAAATGTCAGTTACAGTTATAATGGTAATAGTCTTGTTAAGTCACTTTGCAATTAGTCAACGAATGTGATAATTGAGAAGTGTCATCTAGAATCCATGAAAAGTATGCTAGGCTGCCGTTTCTTTCTAGAATGTTTGAAAGTAGGTGTACCAACATTTCATCTGCCAGAAAGGAAGAATGATAATTAGAAGGATTCTGTAAGTATGAATCGATTGATAGATACCCTACCTATGTGAAATATTTCAACGTTACAATTTATTGATTTTCGTTGAGTTTAAAACCTGAAAAACGGACCATAACTTTTATTCTTTTAATATGACAAAACATATTCATTGACAATTAAATTTGAATTGATGAGACTAATGTGATGAACTTTTGAAATTGAGCAGATTAATAATATATTGTTGAATACTGTTAAATGAGTACCGGTAGTACCTGAGCTAGTCTGAAACTCTACCTCATCTATGTAGTCGTGTACTCTACCGCATAGTAGTCGTTGAACTCTTTCATCATCTATGAATTTTATTGGATGAATACCATAAAATTACAGTACCTAGCTCTATATTCCCCTATTTTTCTTGAAGGGTTTCTATACGGGAACCCTATGTGTTCACAGCGGCAAATAGTAAATATGAATCCTTTCATTCTTTCTCCATTTTTTATTAATGGAACAAAATTGAAATGGGCCTTCATACACCCCCCACCCCCCAAATAGCGGAAAATAATTTACATAATATGCTATGCTCCACATGCGGAGCTTACCTACTTTCTAAAAACTACTTTTTCAATCAATTATAATTATAGAATGATTAATTTTTCAAGAGTTTCAGAAATTGCCTTTCTAATTGAAATGGTTAGCTGTATGAGTCTTGAAGAGAAATTCAATGAGATATCGTCTCGACATAGGAGACAACTTACTTATCCTTATGGGAGCGCTATTGGGGTGAGTAATATGAAGAAAATTCTTTACTTCATCATATAAAAGTTTATGATTAATTAATTTCTATTATTAAAATCAACGAGTAAGATAAATTCAATGGAAAGATTTTTGAAATGTATGGTGTCCTAATTGCATTATTTACTCTTTCAAATGTTTCATATGTATATATGTTTTTTCGGTACCTGTATTTATTATTGATCTGAATAGATGAAAATAACTATAGTTTTTCGATTACCTTATTTATCAATCACATATATTGTACAAGTGTTGAACTTTGAATGGCACTACAGACTAAATAATGCTCAAAGCTGTTCCTAGTATAGTTTCAATAATTTATCTTGTTACAGATGTATCTAGCATTTGTTGTGCCTGTTGATCTTCAAGAACAAGACATTCTTTTTTCTTACAACTTTGAAGCCAACTATAACCTACCAACTACTTTGGAACAATATGCATTTCAATCGCTAAAATCGTTGAGAAGTATTAGCAGGCAGATGGCATTTGCATACTTGGAATCTTACCTGGACAGGTTTGTTGAAAAATTATGATTAAAATCATGCATATGATACAAAACGTTTAGCATATAATATCATACATTTAAAAATGTATTACGGTAATCACCAGTAGTTAGCCTCCTCAAGAAATTTATACTTATAGACCAATTATCTGCCTGAATACCTATTGTTATGGAAGAGGCCTTTAGAGGGGCGGCAGAGGAGAGGGGTTTCTAGATTCTTCGAGTGAGTTGGTGTAGAAATCCGCAACACCATTAATTAATTTGGCTGCATAACAGTTCCTGATAATATGTTATCGATTTCATGGAATTTTAACTTAAAAATTATCATTGATTATTTCAAATTCAATGTTGTTTTTGAAGGGTTGACTACGGTAGCATCAAAATGATAAAACATTTTTTGAAAATACCTACATATATTGGGCAATAATATAATATCAAATGATCATCTAGGCTACACAAGTTTGATACATTTTATCAATAATAATTATACTAGGCTACTTATTTTTTCAGACAACAAATAAATGGAAAACAATGCATCTTGAAAATGATTTGTGAAATATCACAGACAGAGCTGAGGCATAATGGTTTGCTTGGAAACCTTATTCATGTTCTATTCACGTAAGTAGAACTTATAACGAGAATATACATCAGCTTAGTCTATGCATTTTCAAGTGTAATAATAATTTGTTTCATCTTTCTGATCAACCGAGATACAAAATTTTTAGTATAATGTATATTTGGACTGTACATTTTTGTGATCTTTATAAAAGTGTTTTCATAACCTCATTTGGACTATTTTTATCAAAATTAGGGAGAGGAACAGTTTTGGGTTTATCCTGTTGATTCTCTCCCAATCATTAATTTGATGTTGTGATTAAGGAATGTAATAAATGTAAATGTAATGTAAAACTTGAAAGAAAACATGAAGCGTGTTCAACTCAAAATACTCTAGATTGCCGTATTGAATTGTATTTGTACAGGCAGTATTTGCTAGTTTGAATCAAAATGATTATGTTTCAATGATTATAATTTCAATATCGGATCACTTTTCCATTCCAATTTTTGTAATTAATTTTCCATGTAGCTCTACTTTGTAATTTTTTGTTGCGTGAGCATAAAATGTCGTTGGAATTAGCTTCAACATTGCAAAAATAATCATTTTAAATTCTATCCTATTTTTATTATTGAATTTACAGCCCTTCCTCAACAATCCAAGAGAAATTCCTAAGTAGAGAGTTCGTATTGGCTGAAGAGCATGGCACAAAGTTCTCCAATTGCACGGATACTTATTCAGAGTGCACGCATAGTTTGCTGGATCTGATATCTTATGAAGAAGACTGAAGACTACCTTGATCAGTGAGTGATCACATATTTATGATTCCATTATTGATTAAATTTACATTGTTTGTAAATTATTTATTCGGAATAAATTTTCTATCGCATACTGGGTCCAAATTGACTGTGATTGCCAAATATATTAACGTTATTAACATAAGGAATTATGTTATTTCATATAGTTCACCATGGATAAGGTCACAAAAATAAATAAGTACACATAATTTTCATTAGAAACATGTCGTTCATTTAATGTACTATTACTGAAACTATTTTACATAATTATATTTTTCTCTATAATCAATAATAATAATAATAATCGATTTATTTCTCTTCTTCGCAATGAGAAGAATTTGGGTAGATTTCTGAAAGCATACAATTCAACTTTCCTAGTTTCATCAAATTGATTTTGGCTTCAAAGTTCTTGGCAACATTTCTTTCATTTCATCCAACAATTTTACAAATCATCATCGAACAATATTACAAATTATTTTCATGATCATCACAACTTTCGACTGGAATATTTACATAAATTCTAAATTGGTGGACGTAATAGCAGCCTATGCCAAGGGACGGTGTGCAAGCGCGCGCGCAACAAGCTAATTCAAGTGCACAACAATGATAAAAATAATTCAATCGAAAAAAGAAAACAATTCAAACATGGCATAGTAAACGATATAAGATGGCCAATTTCTCAATTCTTATTAGCAATACTCAAAATTCGATTCATTGTCTCAGGCTGGCTATAAAAACCCGATTAGATCACAGAATTATTCAACCAAAGCGGTTGTAAAAAATACAATTCCCTTACAAAAAAAAACTCCATTACAATAACACAAGTTCAATATTAACCAATTTGAAAAAATGGAGATGGAAGTCGAGAGTAAGGTGTTCTTATTTCTGATGGAAGAAATGTTATTTTTCACTGCATACAGCGACTATATCTACAGGAAGAATCATACTATCAGACTTATAAGTTGACGTGTATGTAACTGATTCCCTCTCTGAGAAATGAACAATATATTGTTGTCATTCAATTTTAATCTGATTACCATCAAGGAATATTTCACAATATATATAATTTTTTTGGTTCACCTGCAAAAAGTTGTTTCTATATATTAAGCTAGTATTTTTAGGGAAAAAGATGAATTTAAAAATTATACGAAAATGAATATTAGTAGGTAGTAGGTATTGAATTTCTCTATTGGTTGACAATTTTTCCATCGATATTATGAATATTTCATTGTTTTCTTTTTGAAAATACTTTCATTCTAACATCAAAATGCAATTGAACAAACATACAGTATTTAAAACAAAAAATACATATAAATCGTCATTTTTTGTTTTAACCCAAAACTCAAATATGTAATTTACAACAAAAATGAGTATTCTCAAAGATGTGACAACGTTTCAACGAAACATTATTTGGGATAACTTTATTCTGACAGAAAATGAAACCCACAATCACTAAACAAGAACAGTAGGCCTACAAATAAAAAATAGAAAAATGAATCTATAAGATAAGACTGAAGAGATTAACTATTTGAAATCTATGAATTTCAACATCATGATAAACTTCAATAACTACTTCGGAATCACAATAAATGATCAGTAATTCAACTAACAAGCATAATATTTTGAAAAGTACAATAAAATTCTATTTTTCCATCGAGTACAGTAATTTTTGTTGATAAACTTGAATTTTCCCTGAATTATTTCACTGATGAGACTATCTTTCATTACAATGTTCTACAACAAATAGGCAGTATCCATCGAGTTTATTACCTACAACAGAGAATTAAGTTTTGTCTCCAAATCGGTTAGTTTTCATTCTATATACTTTCTAATCAATATGCTGTTATTTAAAAATACTTATCAACTCTACAAGACAATTCTCTACATTTGGAGATTCAAGTTTGATCATTTATTTATTGAACAGTAAATAAATCTATGAACTTGATTATTATTGATTCTTTGAGAAAATACACTGATAAGATAGATCTCAAGCTTTTTAACAATCATAACAAAAGTTTGATTGATCAAAATAAGAGTAAGTTACATAATACAACCAAAAGTATGATTGCTTTTTATAATGGATACAACTAATGTTCATAATTTTTACTTTTCTACACGACTTTGAAATAATATTGGAAGAATACTCATGGCCAGTATTATTTCTGTGAAAGCAGTTCATTTTATTAATCTTATCTAATTAGTATATTCGAATGTCTTTTGGGTTTTTGAAGACAAACAAAACTTCAGGAATCTATCAAACAGTACAAGTTGCTGCTTACTCTTAAATAAATGCAAACAATCAAAAGCATAATGAAATAAATGCAATAATTCCGTAAAAGAAATTAGAGAAGTGCTAGTATTTTGAGAAATCATGTAAAAAATGTAAAAAACAGTGCCAAAGCATACAAAGTGTCATAATAGTATCTCCAATCATTATAGCAATATAATAAGCTCATTTATTTTTGTGAGATAAACGTATTAAATAATGATGTTTAGTTACATAGCGACAAAATAATATAATAAACAGCCTCCAGCCAAAGCTAAGCCTACAAAGCTTCTTCTAATATTATTTTATTGTCCAGGGTTGTGCAGAGGAAACGCATGTTTTTCGAACAGCCAGTACTCGTCAACGGGAGAACGTATTGCCCTGGAACGAATGTTGGCAGACAACCCATACTATGCCATTTTAGTTGCTATGAGCGTTGGAACGTACAACATCGTGTGTTCGCTGTTAAGCAGTTTTTTTAGAAACAATGAATTTGTAGTCACAGTGCAACGCTTTTCCGTCAATATTTTAGAGTTGGGCGTCGAGGTGCAATGCCCGATCGAAATACTGTACTCCGATGGGCTGCACCGTTTAGGAGTACTAGTTCTGTGATGAAAAAGAAACCACCTGGTCTTTCCCGTTCAGTTAGTACTCCTGAAAATGTAGACCGAGTCAGTGTCGTCGAGTCGATCGTTTAGGACTAGTAACAACTGCCGTTCTGACTCGGTCTACACTTTCCGGGGAACGGGAAAGACCAGGTGGTTTCTTTTTCATCACAGAACTAGTACTCCTAAACGGTGCAACCCATCGGAGTACAGTATTTCAATCGGGCATTGCACCTCGACGACCAACTCTAAAATATTGACGGAAAAGCGTTGCACTGTGACTACAAATTCATTGTTTCTAAAAAAACTGCTCAACAGCGAACACAAGATGTTGTACGTTCCAACGCTCATAGCAACTGAAATGGCATAGTATGGGTCGTCTGCCAACATTCGTTCCAGGGCAATACGTTCTCCCGTTGACGAGTACTGGCTGTTCGAAAAACATGCGTTTCCTCTGCACAACCGTGTATTTATCTGATTTACTAGGAAAAATTATTATAATAACAGTTTTTATATTGCCAAGGGAAAAAATTAGTGATTACATAAGTTTAATCATTGAGAAAGATCCTGACCAATGAACTAGATAATCAAATTGGTTACAAAATGGTTTGACCATAATAACATCCTGTCACAGTAACCACATTGTAAAATTAACAATTTTCAACCACGGATCAATTCAAGGTAATAGAATTTATAATATTATCAACTAGTTTAATTACATCACACGAATATTTTTTAGTAGATTCAAACAGAAAGTTTATCTACAAAGTTCAACTAATATCTACAGAGAATTACACTGTACAGTATAAAATCCTTTACGCCCCATTGCAATATCACTATAAAAAGTCATTATGTACCAAGTTCCACCCTCTTATTCACAATGAGAACACAATACATTTTGTAGGCAACAGCAACAGTACATTTTTGTTCAACGTTGTCATCAGTCATTAAAGTCTACGTAGATAGCAAATTATATCAAGTAAATATGCTTAGTCACTCTATGTACTTAGTAAATAGTTATAATTGAGCACCGTGGAAGGATTATATAATTGAATTTGAAAAGACTCTCTGAGCAACCATCATTCGATACATTTATTTATAAATAAAAAGTATAGGAAACTTATGATTAGAATGTATGGCAACATTTTTCAATCAAATAATACTTTCATCCACAAATGCCTTAAAGAAAAGTCATTTGGATGAAGATCATCTTGAAATTCAAGGAGTATAATCTTTCCAAACTCATTGATTGGAAATGATAGTCTATAGAATAGATATTTGGTTATTGAGTTTTAATGACTAACAGATCTACAAAATCCCCTTCAAAAAAGGTCAAGGACATGAATAAATTATTCAAGTGAACCATTAGTTTTCCTCAATAAAAATATATTGGCAAAAAAAAATGGTAAATTTATATTAAAATTTGGTTTTATAATTTGCTTTAAGTTCAATCCTTTTAGTATTATAATAAAGTCTAGATGAGGATAACAATTTATTTTCAAAAAATAATAATACATTTCTATTTGTTATTCAATTTTTTTCTTACATTGAGGAGTGTGAATAATGTATGACGACTATTGAGGACAAAGCTTGAGGAAGAAAATATACATGTAATATTAATGGCACTCATTCTATAGAATAATGTGTTAATTAATGAAGATAAATCTTGAAAATTCATGAAGAATTCGACGAATTTTACAATTTCCAGAGAATTTCAAATTAGTTAAAATGATAAAGAATTTCAAGAGCACTTAAAAATTATTTTTCAATCAAAAATAAGTTTATTGATTACATACCATGATAAGTTGAGATAATTTTCTCAATAATTTGTGTAAAATAAAATATTAATATCATCATTTATAGGTTCATTCAAAGAGTCTCTTACAATATTATTCGAAACTACAAGTGATGTTCAATAACAGCCTCTAGTACTTAGCAGTGTTTCATTGGATTACAGTATTCAAAATAATTCAGTTATTGAAATGTTATAATAGCGATTCAACAAATAATGAATGAAATCTTGTTTCCCCCTGTAGTGAGATTCAAGTAAGTTATTATTACAAAAAACAATACTAATTTCAACCTTTCTTCTACAGTTTAGTTACACGATTATAGGATTATAGATTCTAGAAATCTAGATCTAGAGATCTAGAATCGAGAGTTACTCTAATTGACAGGGTTTCTATTATAATCAATGAAAAAGTGGGGGTTTAACAACCTATTTGGAACTCACAGACTGTAAATATATTAATAATTATTGTTTTTGTAAAAAAATATTAGAAATAGTACTACCATTTTGAAATGATAACGGGCCTTTTCATCCACTTTTTTCAACTATGTTAACAAGCTCTATTAAGCAAGCCTTTAAAGCCTAGAACTTGACTATTACAAAAAATACGAAGTGCAATTCTGCGAAAAGTTCTTTGATTTGGTTGGTTTTATTGTAAAATTATCATGGATTGATTGATCACTGACTATTCACATATAAGATATATTTACAACTATTATCATCATTCATTACTTCATGAGCAACTATTATTTACAAGATTTTCAAGGATATTTACAATCGTTAGGTACACAATATAAAAATCATTCATTTCTCAAATATCACTACGATTATTATAACAGTTTGTTTCATATCTGATAAATTGTTAATTTGACGTTATAGTATTCAAAACATAAAACTCAAACAGATTACGACTAAAATGATTAGAAAGGAGACAGCATAATGCAATGGCAACTGGGTGGAAGAAGATGGAAAAGAGAAGATTGGGAAGTCACCACATTTTATAATTTATGCAAATGTAAATAATATCAGGCACAATTCATCCACAAAAATATAAGTGAAAAATTACACTAATGAAAAATAACATTCTTGTAATAAAGTACTTGAATATTCAAGGAACATATACACAATTTTTCATTTTAGTAATATTTCACGATGTGCCAATAATTTAAAAACCGAACTTATAATGAAACAAAGAAGAACATTCAAAGAGTTTAGAGGCTCAATAAATTTTTATGACAAGTAAATATAATTTTCAAAACATAATTATCCATTTATAAATAAATTAGTACTGTCAATAAATAAATTAGTACAGTAAAATAGTACTGTCTTTTGGAGACGAAAAGTCTTTAATTACTGTTCAACATGCTGATGATATTTGAACTTTTATTGTAACGTACAACCTTGTCTTGAATAGATAATGAATTAAAATTGGCAAAATAACAACATAACATCTTTTAAGGTGCCAATGATAGAATATTATAAATACAATGAGATTATACGCATACTAATAAACATAAAAGAAACACATAGGATACATAAACAATACTACAATTATTAATCTATTGGTTGTATCAGAATTAAAGTCATGTACTTGATGTCTTTTGTATAAACAAAACTGAACTACGTTGAATTTTCGAAGATAACATTTCATTAATGGTTCTGTATTACAAAATGAAAATATAGTTCAGCATAACTTTTGTAGCACTTCAGTGGTAATCCTCTTCATCTATCAAAAACGTTCCTTATATAGTAGCAAAAAAATAATTCACAAACATTACATACATTTGTAGATATCGGCACATTGAATGGTCTGATTCTTTCCATACCAACACAATATTTTTCAATTCTTGAATTAAAATATTCCAGAACACAACAAAAAGTAATCAATATAATATTATTTCAATTATCTACACATTCTCTTCATAAGCTCCCACATTAACCAATAGTTGTAAACTGGACCCATTTGTAACCTTTGTAAAGTTTAAAACTTTGTAGACTTTATCATTCTTCCTCGGATGAACATGATTAATGCTTCCCTTTTATTTGGCTGCTTGATGTTTTGGAAAGGTAGGAAAAATAATTACAAATAAAATGGAACTTAGATGGATGTATGGGGAATTGAACTGAAACCAGATAAAGAGCCACCACGTCTTATCTACAAGATAGACGCGATTACACAAATATCGAATTGGGCCGATTTCAAATGAAACTATAATCAGATTGAAAGTGATTACAAATTGAATCGAGATCAGGTTTAACGGATTAAAAATGAAATAAGATTGACTCAATTACAAATGAAATCTTATGAGAAGCTATACAAATAAAATTTTGAAATCAAATTACAGATGGCTCAGTTACGAGTGTTGGGGCAGCCAACATTTTTCTTTTTTCTCTTTATCGAAACTGAATCTCAATATTGAAGCTATCATAAAGATGTAAAATAACATTTTTAAATTCATCAAATACCCAACTATGAAGGTTTAAAGGATCCGAAACAACAAAACAAACGAAGTTGAAGACACCGGCGACATGGAAGATTTATCGTATTTGAGTCGTGTTGTTGCAGTCTAGTTTGTAGTGGTGGTGGGGTGATAGGTGGGGAGGGGGTGGCGAGGAGGAGGATGAGGAGGAGGAGGTTGAGATTTGAGCTGCTCCTTAGCAATTGGCGAGCGTGTGCAATTGGCGACAGCAGGCGCCGTTGTGCTCGTCTCAGGTCTTCGACAGAGGAATTCGACCTTCCGGTAACAGGTGCACGCCATCCACGCTGAATATTGACATTTCTGCAACAAAAAAAATTATCATTACAATAGATAGATAGGTAAATAATTTAATTTATTTATCATACTTTAAAATATTAGCATAAAAACACATAATCGGGCAATATTTGTTAATGACAAAGCTTCAACATCAACAATATATTTTAATACACCCAGAGATAGTGAAATAAAGATTTCTTTTTGAAATTTATGCGACAAAAGATTGAATTTAAATCACATGGAAATACGAAGTAATAGGAGTCAACTACACCTATAAAGATAAAATTCTCAATATTTTACGGCGCAATTGAACTTTATCATCAATCAATTGAATCTCTTGATCAAACAATTCGGCAATTCTTCAATGGACTTTGGGGCTTGAAAATATTTTTTTTTTCAAAAACTAAACGTTTTTATTGGAATATTAAATATATTAACATATTATTTTATATGAGTACAGTTATGAAAAATATAAGTACTGGAAGTACTGGTTTTTTATAATCATTTCCTAATTACAACTGACAACTTCTCAATTTCAAATCGTATGTTCTCAAATTGAAATGATACTTTCTCAATTGCAAATGATGACTTCTCAAATACAATTGAATATTCTCATTTACTACTGACGTATTCTCAAATACAAATGACTATTCTCAAATGCAGTTGATACTTTCTCAAATACAGTTGGAAAAGGTGTAGAGATCTGTTATTGACATTTATGCAACAGAGAATCTGCCTTACTACAATCAAATCACATTGAAATACCCTGGACTTTGGAATAAATCTACAAAAAAACAACAAATATATACTCCAACAAGGAATTCAAAATTAATGAATAAATAAAGCAAAATATTAACTTTCGACAAACATCAGTAATATAATATAATTGGAAACAGAAGTACGAGTAATATAGTATAATATTGACATTGAGCGGCTGAAGTCATTCATCTGATTCAACCCTACCTAACAAGATGTATTAAGAAAAAAATAGTAAGAAAATCACAAGATTAGTTCTTAGATTGAGAAGCGATGTATTAAGTATCCAGTGATATTAAACGGTTTCCCAAGCTATAGAAGTAGAACTACAATCGTTGATAGTTGATTTGAACGAATTTGCATTTGACTGTATCACTCACCATCGGGTAGATCGTACAATTTCCTAGGTAATGATGAGAAATATCGATGTCGCAGAGCATCTTCAGCACCTATCCTCTTGTCAGGATTCAACTATTACAAACAAAATACAAAATCCATTAGAAACAATATCAAGGTTATTTTTAAAATCCAAACACTATAAGCGTTTTTATAATTGCATTTGAAAACAGAAAAAAAAGTTTAACGTTCAAGGTGATTAGAAAAGCTAGAAACACCAAATAATGCATTTAAACAAAGATAATCAAATTGAAAATCCTGATTTTGGAAACTTATGGAAACTGAAAAATCATATTTTCAGGATATTTTGTGAAATATCTGTACAACCACTTCAGATCCAAACTCCTTATTAGTTTACTGTTTTTTTAGTAATTTTTTCATGGACAGGTAGTTGTCCATCCCGATAACTATCGATCCATTAAGAAATATTTTGAAATAAACAAAATTTTTCAACCTTTATTATAGTGTTTGTATCAAATTTTAGAATACTGTAACGTTACTGGGGTCACATAAACTCTGTGCACTTAACAAAATGCTTACAGAAATCAATGGGAAAAATGGAAACAATCTCTTCCTCGGAAAGTATTGAATAATGGAGAGTATTGAATGATTTTGGTTGAACGTCAATTACCTGTAGGAGTGCCGAGGCCATACTCTCTCCTTCGATGATATCGTAGAGGCGGGGAAATGAAAGACCGAGTTTCTGGCCCCGATAGAAGTTCATCTTGTGAGGCTTGTAGCCCGGCAGATGGGTCACTCCTTCCCAGTCTTCTTCCAACGGGGTACCTAGAATCTACAACAAGTAATCAAATATTAGCATTATTATAATATTCAAGAGTAATGAAAATCCAGTAGAATCTGGAAAGAAATTTTCAATAGAATACTATTTAGTATATTTAGATTATCATCAAACTTACATAGTACATATCAAAGTAATGAGTCTTCACTTGAAACCATGAAAGTCATAAATATCGAACTAATTTACCACAAAATGGTACATTTGCGACTTCAATAGAGAATGGAATATTTCACAATCACTGACATTCACAACACTGACATGTTTTACAATATTATTATAATACAAAATATTATTAATCACTCATTCAATAAGAACAACAAAGTTATCTAGAATAATGAGAGCAGCAGTTAGCTATTACTGTCCTTGATAAAAATTCAAAATTAATTAACTTGACTGATTTTCAGTTGCTCAAGCTCATTATACAAGTAATAGAGCTACATAACAATGTTTATGGCTATTATTTGTTCATTAAATGAGATCAAATTAAGCTAAACTTATGAAGCTGAATTATTTTGTCCAATAGACATTCAAGTAATACAATTATAGGAAACGTTTAAACTTCATTATCTGCAGTCTGGTAGTATCAAGCTTCATCAGCATATATAAGATATATAATATACGTTCAACATCGTACACAAAAGTTGAATATTGATAATTTAAGATTAGTATAACTTATGTATGAGAATTACTCATTATTATTTGTAAAGCAATGCCTGGAAGTGTTTTAAGAAATACATAAGTAACTGAAAACAATAATATTTTAAATGAGTTTACGTCATGTGTAAGAATTGTCAGCTAGAACTGACAATAATATTGGAGAAACGGATCGCTTCTAAGAATTCGAATACCTGTATTTAGCATGTCATTTATTCATCCATTCATGATAAATTGGATTTAAGAAATTATTTGATTTTTATAAAGTAGGAGAATAATGATATTACCCACCGACATACAACATATATTTGTATATTCACTTTTATAGGGCTACTACATATTGTTGGAATGAAATGAAAATTCAGAAGTATCGTTTTTCTCTTTTTTCTGAGAGTCATGCTCAGATGAGCTCTAGGCTAGTGCGTGGGCAATGAGGTGGTTGTTAATGAGAGATAAATGGAACAACAGTTTTACATTTTGTTTAAATGCAAATTGAAATGGAAAATAAATAATAGTGAAAATCGATATTTATGTGTACATCGATATGAAAAGTTGACTGAACATTGTACTTGGACTCTATTGTGGAAAAATAATAATAATAAGAAATCAATAAGAACTGTTGATATTTATTGATTAAATTTAATTTTTTTTAATCCCTCAAATAGCTTGTAGCTAGAGGGATAATATATCACAAATTGTATATGATTATTTTTGTATCTGTTTTGTTTTGAGTTGAATAAATGAAATGAAATGAAAACATTTCAAAAGGGCACCTGAGCATTTTAATTTCATTCTTATATGTATTTTAAAGCAAAGCACATTGTTGTTGTAAGTTTTGATGTTAAGTAATTAAATAATGTTTATTGAAGTATTCAATAAAGTAGGCTATGAGATGGTTGTATGTACCTTGAATATCTTCTCGAGCTGGTCGTAGACCTCCCTGACGCCGGGGAAGGTGGGGAGGCCGGTGATCATCTCGACGAAGATGCAGCCGACGCCCCACATGTCGAGTGACGTCGAGTAGTCGGTCGAGCCCAGTAGCACGTCGGGTGGTCGGTACCACAGCGTCACCACCTCGTGCGAGTACGTGTGCGAAGGAACTGATTTGGCACGTGCTAATCCTGCAACACGCAAAAACACAAACTTATTACAGTGACACACCTTGAAAAACGGCTGAAAAACAACCAGTTCGTATGTTCTTCAAAAGATTATTCATCAGTATGTTCACCTAGTCAGTAAATATTTAAAGACTCACACACTGACTTACCTGCTCCTAGATGAATTATTATTTCAATCACAGACGCACTAGATGCTTCAAGATCCCATTCTGACGTTCTGCCATCTATCTGAGAAGTAGTGAGGTTGAGATGATTAGTTTAATTCAAACTGTGACTTCAATTGGGAGCAGTTTCACTAAGAGGTCGTGCTGATAAGCTATCGCCATAAACTAAGTAAACAGATCTGTGCTATCACTTAGATAAGTTGAGAATCATGCGCCTGTTACTCCCGTTGGATGGGTGACCGCTTGAGCCAACTCCTCTAAATATGATTCAAGTCTTTAAAAAACATTTAATAAATTTATAAGAGACATTGCTTACATTGATCTCTGCTTATTTATTGTTAGTACAGAGACTATCACTGTATTAAAGCCTGTGTAGTTATTTAGATCTGTAAGTACATATACATTGGAAAACCATTTAAAAAATATATCTAACGCTCCTGCTTCAATCAGTGTCACCTCCAGTAATTTCACCTCTGTGGTTTTCACTATCATTCAATCTTGTTTGAGTAGTTCTTGGCTGTAACATATTTACAAATGTCAATGAAAATAATGTTACATGGTGAGATTCACTAGCAGCATTCTTCTCTATTAACATCATCAACTTATTGGAAACTAATAACAACGGTAAGATACACTCTTAATGTTGACTTGAAGGTTTTCCCATCTCAAAGAAAATAACAATAAAAATAATAGTTGGAAGTTGAAGTTAGTTTTGCATTTCGGCAATACTGTCAATTGAATGTGGTTCTCGTACCGAAGTCAGCCAGCTTGAGCTCGCCGATCTCGCTGATGAGCAGGTTCTGTGGCTTGACGTCGCGATGCAACACGCGCCGTCGGTGGCAGTAGGCCAGGCCCCTTAACAGCTGGAACAGGAACAGACGCACGTTGCTGTAGTTCAGGCCACCTCCGTGTCGCTCCATGTACTGCGACAGGTCTGTGTGCTACGAAACAAACACAACTTTTATAATAGTCATAACAAAACATTGAGATAACATTACATAACAACAACCACTTGGCAACAAGAACGAGCGAAATTCGAATAAATATAAAACAAAAATAGTTAAAAAAAATTCATTAATCTTTAAAGAGATTCACTTCAAACTGTAATTGGTCGAATGGGAAGCTTTAGTGTTATTAATTATAGACTATTGTATAAAAGTTACTGACACCTAACAGTTTAAAGTCAATATTAGCCTACAAGCTTTTTGTCAAAAAGAAATGAGTATCAACGTAACAAAGCAGCACCAAAATAACATTTATTATAATTTTGAAACTACATGAAAGTTTCTCAGTAAAATAATACTGTTGATTCAACCCCTTAAAAAGAATCACACCTCAAGCATATTTTATTGAAAATCTTAGAAAATTACAGCAGTTCTCACTTCTTGAAGCGAGTTTTTAAAGATATTATTTCATTTTCATAATTATTAAAATTTGTTGGATGATAGTTGATATTGTGGAATTTTTCCATAATTGGAAAAACACAGTCTAATTTTTGTCACATCCACATTTATTAGACTTGTGTACAAGTGTCTATAATAAATGTGGATGTAACAAAAATTAAACTGTACAAGTTAAACTGTAACAATACATTTGTACACAGTCTTCTATACTAGTCTAATAAATGTGGATGTGATAAAAATTAAACTGTGTTTTTCAATTCACAATTGTTTTAATGGAGCTACTTTCTTCGGGAACATAAACTCTAATTCAATTTCATCACTGAATAAAATACACATTGTACTCATAAGGAAAAAATTGAATCCAATCATCAATGTAATGATAATAGTGCTACTCACAACATATTCGAATACAAAAGTGAGCGTTTGGCGTGTGTGCACAATGTCGTGCAGAGTGACTATGTTGCAGTGCTTGAGCTCCTTGAGCAGCGACGCCTCGCGGATTGCCGTGAACGGAGCCCCCTCCTCCTCTTGCAGTCTAATCTCCTTTAAGGCCACCACTTGGCTTGTCAGGCTAAAACAAACACATCGTTCAACAATCAGTAAATACAACAGATTACTAAAACCTGCATAAATGAAATTAATCCCTTCAATTATTGTGAAGGAAGTTTATTATATGTTAGCTAAATCAACATTACTTTTGGAAAAATATAATAATATAATAAATTCATTTATTCTTCCGATTGATACATTAAACATAATCAGAAATTATGAAAAGTAGAGTATATCACAACAATATTGCAAATTATAAAAAATAAATATAATAAAATAATACAATCACACGTTGTACAAAGGAATCACAATAACTCATCTACATCAATAGAAGAATAAATAATTTCAAGTACCCCTTGGATATCCAAAAAAGTAATAAAGTTATTTATTATTGGATAGCAATTATGAAGAGAGAGTAAAGCATTTGATATTTTGTATGAAAAGTAAAAATATATACACAATAACACCTTTGTTCATTTTTAATCAGTTTTGAGAGTGTGGCTTTCACTTTACATTATTTTTAGAAAAAGTATGTTTACTATTGGAAAACAAGCATGTAGAAAGTGTATAGAATTTGATATTTTGAATGACAAGTTTTGTTCATTTTGAATCATTCTCGGGAGTGTGGCTATGACAAGCTAATGTCACGCCCTCTAAATGGTTGCACTCTCGACTCCGGGATAAACCCACATTTAAAGGTGCGTACAGACTTGTGCGCCACAAACACGCGCATTCTACTTTTTATTAGCTGATGCTTTGCTCATTGAATCATGTGTATTTTACTGTTTCTGTACAATAATACAGATATAATAAAAATAGTATCAGCTGATGAAAAGTGAAATGCTCGTGTTCGTAGCGCATAAGTCTGTATGCACCTTAACAGTCCCACACAAGGTGGAGTTATCTTGTTAGGCTCATATCTGTATGTGAATGCTTTCTGCAGTCTTTATGGGGAAGTCTTAAAAAGGATTCCTAAAACAATACCTACTAGATGGCTTATCTTATGGCAAATTGATTATTATTGATGCTTTATAAAATCATCCGAATAAGCTTGAAGGTCTGCGGAGAAATTTGACTTTCTTATTCGGTATGCTGGATATTATTTGAAAATTTCTTCACATTTTCTCATGTCAAACTGAAAGCTATGTAACACACAAATATGGATTGAGAATGTTTCAGCGTTGATCATGACTTCATTCATTTGAATCATGTACTCATTCGATTTACACATATTCATTTGATTTGAAAAAATATAATGTGAGTTTTTTTAAATCGACAACATCCTATACTATTAGACGAGCAATTTCTGTTTATATGTTTAGATGTTTGTATTTCACCGGATCTCGATAACGGTTCTAACGATTCTCACGAAATTCAGAACATAGTAGGTTTATAATATAAAAATTCGATTGCACTAGGTCTCATCCCTGGGAAAACTCACTGAAGGACATTAAAAGGATAATTATTATTCATCCTTGGAAAAACAGCTGGTAATTTCGTCGTATGTTGATGATGGAAGTGAGTGACCGAGTGCATGTGTGTGGGACTGAGACAAAATTATTTCTCAGCTGTTGAACTTTTGTAATCATTCAATCAGGTACTTAGTGCCGGTTGCAAAAAAGCCGGGTTATTTTCAATCCTGATTAATTCCAGTAGATCCATTTTTTTTGAAATAGTCTTCTCTGATTTGGTTCACGTGAAATTAATCAGGATTAAAATTTAACCGGCTTTTGTGCAACCGGGCCTTTGTGAGGGAAATTTTTGCATTCCTCTGGGAAATTATCTCAATTTTTTATGCTTTTGTACTCCAGAGCGAAGCTCGGTCCCCGATATTAGAAAGGTGAAGTGAGACAATATAGTAGGCAGTTATGCAATCAAAAATGAATGTAACAAAAGTTTTCAATTTTGGTAAGAATACTCACTTGCTATAACCCTTGAAGACAGTCGCATAAGAGCCTTCTCCAAGCTGTTCTAACTTTATGTAAGCTTCTGACTTTCCGAAAGGTGAATCTCCCTGAAACAATGAAATTGATTAATCAAAATAATGCTCACTCATCAGGTTGAACATCACCCATTTAATAAGAGTACTTTACCGACAGCTTAGTTAGCTTAGTTATCAAACAAAATGATAATTTGGGAAAATCACTTTCATTTTCACCAAGCTAAACCCCGGTTTTTAGGACAATTATTAAATCTAATGAGATTTAGAATCTAGATTTAAATCTATAGATTTGATGGTCCATTAGATAAATGAGTGTCCGGAAATCGGACCAAAATATAATAGTCAATTATCCAAACAGAATATTTTCAATTGCTGCACTTTGATATTTTAGGCTGCAATAATCATAACCAAGATGCAATTATCCAACAACTGGTGACTACATTAATTACCAAATACAATTACAATTCACAACACTCACAGCTTTTCGTGTTTGTGTATTCGAGGGAGTATTGGAGTGTTGTAAATTGTAATTATCGTGAACAGAATTGACCTGATTCCCCGAAATCAACCCCAAGAGGGAGAAATCAGGGGGAATTTCTCGAGGGAATAGGATTCAGCGGCTTGGGCGGCATACACTGTTCACCAACGGCACGAAACCAGGATAACAGCCGGCTGGATTTCGATGGTTCGAGGAGGAGGAGGAGGTGAAGTAACTTAGTAGTAGAGGGAAGGAGAGGGAGGAGACTGTAGGACAGGATAACTTGAACTGAGCCGTCACAAGAAAGAGGAAGAAGAAGGAATAGGCGGAAGAAGAAGAATATGAGGAAGAGAGGGAAGAGCAGTAAAAGGAGGAGATGGAGGTGGATGAAGGAAAGAAGGAGGAGGACGAGAAAGAGGAGGAAAAAGAGGAGGAGCAGGAGAAGGAGGCGGAGGAAGAGAAAGAAGAGAAAAATGAAACATGAAAGATAAAGACGATGACGGGATGAAAGAGGAAGAGAATGAGGAGAAGAAAAAGAAGGAAGAAAATAAGTCGAGAGAAAGGACGAAGGGCTAAAAGATGAAGAATTTTGGTAAGAAAGAATAGACCTAGGAGCTTAGCCATAAGGAGTAAGAAGAATAGGATGAGTTAGAGAAGGAGATAAGTAGGAGAGTCGAAGGAGAAGAGGGTGGAAGGAGTAGAAGGAAGGAGAACAAGAAGAGAATGAAGGAGGTTCGGTAAGACGGGATAGACCTGAGCTTAGGCGCCAGCCAGGAGTGAGTCTAATTGCTGTATTCTCAAGAGAGGGTTTACGCCTTTGAGGTGAGGTAGTACACGATGGCTTATACATAGAAATACAAAACAGTGTAAATCAATAAAGGTTTAGTGAAAGTATGGAAGCAAGAAAGAATGAAGAGAAGAAGACGAAGGAAAATAAAAGGAAAATGAGAATGTAAAAGGAGAAGGAATAGGAGGAGGAGAAGGGAATGTATGATGAGGGTAACGAGGAGGAGGAGGAGAACCAGATAACCTGAAAAAGGGAAGGAAAAGAATGACAGGTCGGAGCGAAGAATAAGGATGAGAAAAAAGTATGAAGTAGGAGTAAAAGTAGACGAGAAAAGAAAAAGTGAATGAAGAAGTGGGAGAAGTAAAATGTTGAGAAAGGACTGGAGAAGATGGAGGAATAGGAGAAAATAAGGAAGAGAAAGGAAAATAGAAGAATGTGGAAGAGGGGGAGAAGGATAAGGATAAGGAGACAGATGAGGATGAGGATAAGAAGTAGACTGATAAAATATAAGGATCAAGGAGAAACAAAAGCCTCAGTGGTAGTACTAACAGCAGAAGTATTAGTGGGAAACAACATTCTGAGATAAGGAAAAGGAGGAGAGGAAGTAGATAGCTCAAGAAGAAATAATAGAGATAGGTAGAGATTGAGCAACTATATTGTGAGAGGGTCAGTTTTTGGAATTACACCGAAATACGAGAATAACAGAGGTAGAGTGACAAAATACATGGAAGAGAGGTATCAACTGTATAGTATTCTGATAAGGAAAATCGAAGCACGATAAGCAAATAAGAGGAGTAGAGGAGTTCAGTTATAGCAGCATCCAACCACATTAATCGATCAACCAATTTTAAGCTAACTTGACTGCTACGTGCAATGTGATGGAAATTTTAACGTGTAGTGTTCCTGTAGTGTTTAGTCCCTAGTTGAAAATAGGCAGTGTAGCCTACCTATATCTTGAGAGTATCAAGTGTTATTAACAATGTACGAGTCACCCTTGCACACCTGATATTATCCACATTAACCATAAATGGTGGAATGGTATCATACACATCGCTAAGATACGAGTATTAGCTGCAATATCATACAAAATTGAGTTTTAACAAACTTGGGGAAATATAATAATTGGTTGAATTTAACAAGAATGGATTATGCAGTTACTATCACAGTGATAAAGAATTACAAGATGCTTTTTGTGTAGTTGAGAAGTTGATATTGTGGTAATTATTTATATTGAATGAAGAAGACTAAGAAATTGTCAAAAAAAAAAAAAATCAGGAGTGTATCAGAGATTGACAATGGTGTAATAACCGAAACCGGTCTTTCTAATTATCAATAAATCAGTGGTTTTTTGACAATTTCTTAGTCTTCTTCATTAAATTACAAGATGCATTTACTTTCATTAAGAACAGCGTTTATGTTTATTTCATTAAAATGTTTACGTACTTAAAAATATGAGTAATAACGACGGGACTCAAAATGTTTAGATCTTCTTCATTGGAAATCAATATTGATCTGTTTGACATTCATGTTTAATAATTTATTTGTTCTTTTTGCGTAACTATATATAACTACTAGCCGTCAGGCTCGCTTCGCTCGCCATATCCGTCTAGCCAGGGGGCTCCGCCCCCTGGACCACCGACTGTATCGTCCAAGAATGAGATCAGCAGGCTCGCTTCGCTCGCCTGCATTTTTCATTTGGGCATTTTTATCATATGTTAGGACAATCCAGTCGGGGGTCCAGACTAAACGGATATGGCGAGCGAAGCGAGCCTGACTGCTAGTAATATAATATTCTCAGGATTGAAGTAGCAGTGCCCAATCAATTTTTTCCGCGATAAATGCATTTAAATCTTCAACTTGGTGCCAACCTAACAAAGTCAACTCAACTTAATGCCAACCTGACAAAATTATTAATTTAGTTGCCAGTTAACAACTGTTTCGAAGAGGTACTCTATCTAGATTATAGTTCTATAGTAACATATGATATGGAAATTTCAATTATAATTAAGAGATTGGGAGAAGAAGAAAATACATGCTAAAAGACGAACTTTAAACCCTTAAAAACAACCCTTAGAGTTAAAATATTGCCAAAAGATTTCTTAGTGCGCCTCTAAAGGGCCAACCGAACATACCTACCAAATTTGAACGTTTTTGGTCCGGTAGATTTTTAGTTATGCGAGTGAGTGAGTGAGTGAGTGAGTCAGTCAGTCAGTCAGTCAGTCAGTGAGTGAGTGCCATTTCGCTTTTATATATATAGACTAGCCGTCAGGCTCGCTTCGCTCGCCATATCCGTCTAGCCAGGGGGCTCCGCCCCCTGGACCCCCGACTGGATCGTCCAAGAATGAGATCAGCAGGCTCGCTTCGCTCGCCTGCATTTTTCATTTTTATCATATGTTAGGACAATCCAGTCGGGGGTCCAGACTAAACGTCTGGCCAAACGGATATGGCGAGCGAAGCGAGCCTGACGGCTAGTAATATAATATTCCCAGGACTGAAGTAGCAGTGCCCAATCATTTTTTCCGCGATAAATGCATTTAAATCTTCAACTTGGTGCCAATCTAACAAAATTATTAATTTAGTTACCATTTAACAACTGTTTCGAAGAGGTACTCTCTATAGAATAAAGTTCTAGTCTATATTAACATATGGTATGGACAAAGTCAACTCAACTTAATGCCAACCTGACAAACTTATTAGTTTAGTTGCCAGTTAACAACTGTTTCGAAGAGGTACTCTATCTAGATTATAGTTCTATAGTAACATATGATATGGAAATTTCAATTAAAAAATATTATTATTAAGAGATTTGGAGAAGAAGAATATACATGCTAAAAGACGAACTTTAAACCCTTAAAAACAACCCTTAGAGTTAAAATATTTCCAAAAGATTTCTTAGTGCGCCTCTAAAGGGCCAACTGAACATACCTACCAAATTTGAACGTTTTTGGTCCGGTAGATTTTTAGTTATGAGAGTGAGTGAGTGAGTGAGTGAGTGAGTGAGTCAGTCAGTGAGTGAGTGCCATTTCGCTTTTATATATATAGATGAAGCTCGGGACTCAGCTATCAAGCAGCGATCCAAAACACCCCTTTTCGATATAAACACGGATGACAACGGCATAGAATGGTGCACGCCACATATGTCCCTCATGCAATCTGTCCCACCACCCAACAGATATATCGGTGAACTCAATTCAATTTTATTCAGAAATAAATACATTATATAATGAATTATCAGCATAATTATTATGAATGTAAAAATAAAAAATGAAAATGTAATATTATTAATAAATAAGTATAGATGAATATCACTCAGCTTGGAGGATAAGTCCGTGTACAAGGAAGAGTCGCTCTTGAACAGTAGCAAAAACGAATTAAAGTAAAATGGAATATTAGATGATAGCATATTAAGGTGCGTACAGATATAAGAGCAGCGAACATAAGCAATTCACTTTTAATCAGCTGACTATATCTGTATTTTAACAGAAACTGTAAGATAGAGATATAAAAAGATTGGCATCAGCTGATTAAAACTGAATTGCTCATGTTCGCGGCGCGTATATCTGTATGCACCTTTACATACTAGGATCGGAAATCTGATTCGAGTAAGGTGTAGGTTATAACTGTGTCTATCTCTACAGAAATTATCATCTACAACTCAGATTTGCCAATTGAAATTTATCGCTATCAAATAAAATCATCCAAAGGATCAATGAGAAAAATCTGATCATACAATGTGTTCATTTTTCGGCGTTCCAATTTAATAGACGTATAATTATGTGAGTTATTGGGGACTAGATGTGCGATTGCTTGAAGTGTACTGACCCCGAAAGCCGAGAATCGTTTGGTCCTCCGCCGATGCTGCTGTTGGTCCTTGTTGAGGAAGACCTCCGACTTGGGTCGAGGCGGCTTCTTCGGCCTGAGGATGACTCGAGTCTCCTCGCAGATGTCCTCGTCGAGCAGCTTCGAGTCACTCGACACCGATAGTTGGCGCTTCACCCGTTCGTGTGTGTCGCCCCAATCTATACGAACAGAAAATTCAAGTTGTTAGCGAAATTCTTCAATTTAGAAAATATTGTACATTCGAATTTTCAAAGGATAGAAAGGAATAGAATCTTCCAAAGGATAGTCTTTTGTCTGTGAAAATGATAGTGAACACAACCATCTGATAATCATCCTTGAGTTTGATGAAGGATGGACAATCACATGGTGGAGTACATTGTATTGACATTCCAACCGAAGTAGTTAAGGGTGAGAAAACTTGGTGCAGAACTCACATCACTTGGACATTGTTGAGGGATGGGATAACGAGGCAAATGAATCAGGGGCCCACCTCCTTTAGGCAGTTCTCCGAGCCGAACCACTCAAAGCAATGCACTGTAATTGGCTTACACGATACGAATGGTAATCTTCACAATAATTATCATTCCCCAACAGTCAGTACTTGTCCCCTCTTTTGGACTTTGGACTTTCACTTTCCCCTTCTGGATCGTCTTCTTGATCTTGTTCTTCTTTTTTCAGGTGGACTCCTCACTCTGATAATCTTTGTTTCCTTCTTTATTCTCCTGTTCTCATAGATCTCCTCATTATCCATTTCCATCTATTTATCCTACAGCTTCATCCTCTACCTTCTTCTAGCACTACTTATTCATTATGGCATTTTCCTAATCTTTCCATATCTCTCTACTCACCTATTCCTCACCTTCTTTTGTCTTTATCTTATTATTTCTTTCTTTATCTTCACCGATTTCATCTCACTTTTCTAACCTTTCTATCCTTATTCATCACTCTTATTATAATTAATCTTTCCACCAATCATCGAACATTTTTTTACTTCTCTCTGATTTTATCATTTTCATCATCATCTTCTCCTTCTTCTTCCTTCATATTTAGCTCTTTTCAATCAATTCCTCTTTTTCTGATCTTTCTTATTCATCCTCTTGTTTAACACCATCACCCTCTTCTCTTTTCTCATCTGGAACCTTCTTCTGCATCCCTATTTTCCTCCTTCTTATTCAGCTCATGAAAACGACATCCCCAATTATCTAATGTTCAATTTATTAGGCAGTCGATCAGCGCCAGCCCCCTCACTTTCAATACCTTTCATCAGTATCCACCAATCATTGACTCCCTTCCCTTTCAAACTCCCACTGTCTATTGTTTTTCCCTCGTCGTCTTTCTTACGTTCGTTTTCAGTTTCTCTTCTGTTTCTCACCATTTTGCCAAATTCTATCTCTCTTACTTTATAAACCTCCCTTCCTCACACTCAATCATAGCAAAATTCTATCTCTCTCTTACTTTATAAACCTCCCTTCCTCACACTCACTCATACCTTATCACTATTTTTTCTCTCTCACACATCTTCTCACTCCCTAACGTTCACTTTCCTTATCTCTCTCCTTCTTCGTCATATCCATCTTTCTTTCCTTCCACCACTATCTCACAGTCTCTACCTAGCTTATCCTCCTACTCCCTAATATCCTGAACTACTCCCCACCACATCATCTCACCTAATGTTGCAAATTTATAGCTTCACAACAGGGCGGGTTGGAAAAAATAACACAATTGCCCCACTGCTACCTACCACAAGTCATCCTGTATCCTCTACCCTCTCCCCAAAAGTCCTCCCTCCTACCGCCCACCACTTTTCCACCCTAATTTCACTTTGTAACGAGGCTGCCGCCGTAGAGTCCAATTTCGAATATAAAGAGCGTCCGTCGCATCTCATCTCTCCTATTGTCCCCTAGTATCGAGGGGTGTATCAAAATTAAATACACTCACTACCTTTCTTCCGGCCGGGGGATGTTTCCGTCCGCATATATAAAGTACAAGGAGGAGTTCTTTGTTGATGAAGGACTACTGCTTCACAGTCATTCCATCTCTGCTTTGTGTGAAAGGTACCGGTAGCTCCATTCACATATCCATTCAAAGTGAACAATTATTGTTGAATGAACTATCAAAGTCAAAAGATGGATGTATAACCAAGAAATAATATCTAGAAATAAAAATTGAAAACGAAAATACCAATAATTGAATTGAATACGTGGAATTTTGGATTGACCTTCAATTTTGGAAGGTGAACAGTTCCTGGTCTTCTTTTGCTGTGAATTTGAGATCAGTTGTGGAGAATATTCCATTTAATGGTTATGAAGTTATTTCACCATTTCATACTTCATAGTGATATTCATATTACCTCATCTTATCCTCCATAGGATAAGTTGCATCAAGCGAGATCAATCTTGATTCAAGATCAGTAGTACTATAGTAAAGTCCACGTTATAATGACAGTATTTGATCAACTTTGGTTTAGCTATCCTTGTCTATCATTCGACATAGCCGGTGGTACTATCCTTTTCTAGGTCCACAACGATGCCAATTATGTTTTTGACAGTGTAGAAATATAATTAATCAATGCAGAGAATCGGCATCGCTATTCTTCTATCTTTATCCACTGCCATTATAACGTGGGCCTCACTATATTAGTGTAGAATAATTATGGATTCAACACAATTTCAATAGATTCCGATTTATATGCAATCCTGGATTCAATGTCAATGAATTGATGCACTGTACCATAGCCACTTCTAATAAAAGGCCCTGGCCTACGATATTGTAACGTCACAGTGTAGGCCTAGAATCTGATACATGATTGGAGAAAAATATCAGCTGGTATTTTTTTAAATCTTTTTCACCAATCATGTATTAGATTCTAGGCCTACACTGCAATATCGTAGGCCGGGGTCTTGTATTAGAGGTGGCTATGACTGTACCCGTATGTCATGATGTATGGAGACTTAGAAATATTACAACTAGGAATAGAATGTTCTTCATTGATGTTTTTCGTGAAGAAGAAAAAGAAGAATTGTTGACTGAAAAAGAAGAATTGAACTAGCCAACATGCAGTTTCCGTACCCTCACAACACAAAACCAAACGAAGAACATTTATAAAACCTCTTTGAACCAGAATGGAAAGCGGAAAAGCGTATTATAAAACAAAACCGAGAGGAAAGTTTGACTACCGAAGCCCGGAATCGACCGCTCAGTGGTTTTATTGAGAAGAACTTTGTTGGAGAACCAACCAACCCATGCACGCATATGAATGTAGTAGGTTCACCTGCAGCCCTTCTCTCTTTCCGGATTTTGTTTGGTAGTACTGTTTGCACTCACAATTCGCCCTAATTGAGCGCAACGTAAACAGTCGATTTCAATTTATCTGATCCTCTATTCTAGCCACTCCAACAACTCTTCAACTCCACACACCACAAATAAAACACAACTCTGAACGTGTGTTGTTTGAATGAACCCTCTTATCCGTTCCAAACCGCATATTTTTGCCCAGATACGGATACATTGATTTATTTGAATGCTCATCCACTAGTGTTGTACTCGAGTTCAATTGCATAAAGTTCTCAATTTCAATTCAGTCTGGAATATTTGAAGAACTAGGCGATTATTTATGTGTCACTAGTTCGATTCAAACTTGGATGTTTCGATATTTGTGTCTCGATTTTAACTTGAAACGTTTATAATTTGTTCAGCTCTCATTTTAGTTCCGCTTCCTCTTGTCCACAGCACCTCCTTACTTTTGTTTTTTATCAAGCATACTGCATACATACAAGTTAAATACATTGAACTATCTGAACAAAATCCATTTGAGAATGAATCCGTAACCTCTATCTATTTGATACAAGTGAATGAGTTGGCTTGATTGATATAGGAAAATATTTAAAATACTATCAAAAAATGATAAATACTATCATATTCTCACTCAATACCACAACGGTTCTATACATTGTGGTCTAATCAACTGACACAATTATTAATCAACTAATTGGAACTTGGAAAACGAATCAGAACTTCAATTCTTCGTTAATACTCCTAATTCCAATTGATATATTAGTATATAAATACTTAAGCTCAAACTAACAACGGCTTAGTGAACTAGCTCAACAAACTTTTTACCCTTTGAGAATCAAATCAGTAACTCAGATTCATTATTCGATTTGATAACTTGGCTTCCGTCGCGAGCAGGGTGGGGGGAAGAGGATTATGGAGCTGTAGAATTAATGACGAAGAAACAAAAGCGTTGGAGTGAAGTGGATCGGTGGGTTGCCCACTTGCAGTTGCTAAGTGAAAGAAGTCAGCCGTTTGCAGCCCTTGAAACAAAGGCTGGCCCGGTCATTGAAGGGGGGAGGGAAACTCAATGGAGACTTGCCTTACATAATTAGGATTGAGGCCGATTAGCAAAGGGTTGTTTCGGACAGGTCAACCCTAGGGAAAAGGGAGGGGATTCCCTTCCCCTTCCCAAAGAAGTGACGTCAAATTGAAAATTACCCGGCCTAAATGAGGATCAAAAGCCAGTCTTCGTGAATGGAATTTCCCGTAACCTTTGAATGACCTCCCCTCTTATTCAAAGCTAGCTATGTTACGATTATTACCGCTCAAATACAGTTCGCTACTGAGGTTTTCGGACTATTTGTCATGATTATTATTACTGCAGAACTCAAGTTATTAAATTTCAGTTTCCTTATGATGTTTGATAACTGAAACTGAAGAAATTTGAGTATTTCATTGATTAAAATATTAATAGAATCAGTAATAAAATGTCTGGCGAGTTGAAGTCGAAAGTCAATGAGCTTATTTAAAAGGATTTTATACAGCTTTCGTGCTGCAAAGGCTTACAATAGAGTGAACGATTACTGTAATACCTTACACGATATATATTTTTCTGTATTCCATTGATGTGAGGGTTCTTTCAATAGTTTCATATTAATAATTTATGATGACGATGTTCAACTATTTATTGTATGATGTGGTGAGTGAAATTGATATCTTGAAGTAATTTTGACAACCACTTACTTTATGATGGAGATTTACGACAACATCAATCACAATAATAAAGTATACAACTATCATGTTAAATTCATGAACTTCTTGAGCTACTGCGGATTTTGTGCTGATTATTATTTCTGTGGACTTGATTTCTTATCACTGGAGGCGTCAGATTTGGATTTTTTGTTTAATTTCTGAATCAGTCACATATATATAAATACATAGTTGACTAATGCATAATACATGAAGTGTAAGAGAATAGATCAATAGATAATTAAGCCAGGATAGCATATTAAAAAAATACGTTTTTTATCATTCTCATTACTCTGAAATGAAATGCAAATCGTAGCAGATGTAAAACGTCAACAGTGATCTATTTTACATACAAGTGTGTATCCACTACTCATTGGATCAATTGCACTGGATATTTCCAATGAAACCCAAGTTACTAACATTTAGCACAAATTTCAACTAAACACAATAGTCGACATTTTGAAATTCACAACTGATCCACTTATTTCCTTCAATTATTCCACCATTGATTCTGCTCGATAATAACCAGCACGATGAAATGAGGAGAACAGCGAATGCAAACAATCTATTCCCTATTGTTAGATCCTGTGTGGGCTGGAGGGAGGGTCAGGGACCAGGGGTAGGACTGCAAAGGGAATAATTAAACATTCCATTTATGTAGAGCTCCATGCGGGCTGAAATTTTAGGTCTCTTCAGCATTTCAAAAGTCTGTAAATAGAGCTCATGAACAGAGCTCTTGTAAAGTTTGGGAGGTTTGCCTTCCCCCCTCTCATTTGGTTGAGGAAAGTAGGGGTTTCCCTGCCATCAGATTGGTAGAGGGAAAGTGGGGATTTACCCCCTACCTAAAGTTGGAGGGGAACCCGGGAACTGATCAAACAGACTTTGTAATTAGGCGACATAATTGCGAATAGATCTTCTTCTATGTACTTTACTCTGAATTGCAACAATGTGGTCTTCAAAGATCGCTTTCCAGAAGAGAGGAAAAGTTCATATTATTCATGAAGCAGTTGATGAAGTTGTATAATATGAGATGAACTGTCTCATAAGGAAAAACCTGAACAGTATAATCTTAATTGATTTTTTCCTGACTATGTATCATTGTAAAAATTATGTAATAGGAGTCTACAAATGTATCAATATCTTATGATTCCGAGTATCGCAAATGTGATAGTATGAATAGTATGGTTGTGTTGTATTCAGCACAGGTGTATAAATTCGAACTTTGTATAAACGTATAGACTTTGTAAAAGTTGTATAGATGACTATCGGATAACAAGTCTCTGATAGGCTGTAAACTTCGGCATTGAGTAAATTAATTAAATGGCCACAAACATGAAATAATATGATGAAATGGAATGCCACTAGCAACAATAACATTTCAATTATCAATTCAACAAGTTCATCTGATTCAATAGTAAAATTAATATGACATGAATGACATAATATGACTGAAAATGATTAGTATTTGAAAATAGAATCCAAATAATTTGTTTCTATTGAATTAACTACAGGAAAATTTCTATTCAGATCCTATTTTAGAACAAACTAACCAGGCTTAGTTGCAATAATTCATCACGTCTCCAGTTTAGCAACCCCAGGCCATAAATAATCAACTCTAGGCTGTTCTATGACGTGGCGTGATTTAATTATGTGTATTCGTTTCTATCAATGACAGGTTAGCTGACCGCATATACAGCAGATTATCCCCCAGCAGCAAGCAAGCACCAGCAGCAGCACATTACCATTCACGTCACATCGGATTATATGACATGACTAATGCCATCGATCCCATAAGGCCCTTTAGGCTTAAATATGACAATTGCCTAGCATCACGGGAATTTGCAAAGGGTGAGATGTGAGAGGAGGTATGGTGTAGGGGGTATGATAAGGAAAACAGGGAGGAGAATGAAAAGGATGATATGGAGAGATAAGAGAAGAGAGAAGACACTAAGGAAAACGAGGAGAATGACAGCAGAAAGAGGAGGATAAGGATTAGAAGCAAAGAGAAATAAGATGAATATCATTAATCAGAAAATGAGGTTAATTATTATCAATGAGAAGGAGAGTATAATAAACTCGTTAAAGAGAAGAATTAGAACCAGGAAGATGCGTAGGAGAAGAAGAGGAGGATAAATGGCAAAATAGGATGAGTAGAATAGGATGGTTTAGAAAAAGGATGCGGAAAAAAGGAAGAAGAATGTGTAGGAGAAAACGTTAATAAGGAAGTGATAAAGAAGAGAAAGAGAAGGAGGCCATTGGGTGGGTAATAAAAGGGGAGGAGGAGATACTAATTATGAACAGGAGAGAGACATAGAGGAAAATGGAGAGAGAAGGGAGAGGGTGGGAGGATCCGTGTCAGTTGGCTGATATGATTGGATCGGTTTCAAAAACAGTAGGACATTTCAATCATATTAGTAGCCGATGACTGCTATTAATTATCGGATTATTGAAACAAAAAGGGGATCGATTTGTTGGCAATATCTATTGCATGCTTTCACCATCACGCTTCATGTCATCCACAAACAAATCATATTGGTCTCGTGGATAATAAATTGTCATATTTTACTGTATGTCCATATGGAATACCCAGCATCAATTTCACACAAATTTGCACACAGACTGTTCCATTAATTGCACGTATCTATTAATCAACTAGGTTGCTGTTCCATGACTGACAAAGACTGACCCAAGACCTTCCAGCTTACTGCAAGCACACGAGTAGTTTGAATCAAGTGAGAAGCTGATTGGAGCGAATGTGTATTAAATAGTACTAAATTCTACTCATGGTAAGTACTATAATAGAGAAGCAATAGCGTAAGTAGATATCCCATGGTATAGAGAATTTATGTCGCAACTTTTACTGTTATCTCAAGCCAATTATTGTCAATTTTCACTGTTTTGTTGGAGTGATGTATATGAACGGCACAATTTGAGAGACTACCAGCGTCACACAGCTGTTGTCACGTTATTCTTTATATTTGAATAACGATTAGCCTCCTGCTTGGCATCAGTCGGTAAAGCATGAGATTTGATATAATTAGGTCGTGGTTTTCTAATAGTATTCAGTCTTAAAAAATCTTGATAGGCCTAGATATGGGCTTCTCCTATAACTCTTGTAATTCAATAAATAATAAATATATATAAATGATACTTATACTATAGTGTTGAGGAATAAAAAATAAATTGCACACCATGAAAGTTTCATACATATATTACATAAATAATGCAAAGATCAATCGAGGCAAAAATATATAGAGCGATAAAAAATATAATATAAAAATAGAACAATAATTGAAATCAATAAAATATCACAGGCTAAACTTTATATTCTAGATTTATGGCACGAATCATTACCATGTGCCTTTATCTTAAAATCATATGCATTCTTTTGCATGTAGCTGCGATATGCACTGCTAATACTTGTCGACTTGGACATTTCAATTAAAAATGTGTGCTCTAAGATCAGCTTGATAAATTAGCCACTAATAATCCAAATATTATATATATTAAAATCTCTAATACTTAGTAGATTTCTTTGTATCGAATATATATTTTTATCTCAGGGTGCAAGATTCGGCACCTGACGGAATAGGTAGAGCCATTCATCTAGTGAATTAGAACTATAATAAATTATCGCAAATTGTATTGCAAAAATTAATATTATATGCATAGTTTTAATAGCCTAGATTTCGTACTTCTTTGATTTAATAGAAATTTCTAAAATATTGATCTATATTTTTCTTTCAAATAAATACCTTTAATACTAATTTTACTTGCGCAAGTATTACTCTTATTAATTTCTCAATTTATAATAAAACCCTTTCGGCGAGCTAGCTTTGATCATCAGATTAATTCGAAGCACTAGGGCGCCCATCACTAATTCAAATTTAATCACTCACGTGTCGAAATCTTCTTGTAAGCCGCCGATGTCGATCCAACTCCATGTGGTCCGGAATATGGTAGCCGGAATCGTCTCCTCCAAGGGGTTATAAGTTTAATTCAAATGAAAATGACTTCTGCTTCACAATAGCATCACGAGATCTTTAAGAAATTTAATAATTTACTTTAACTTTAACTTTTACAAATCATTAGTAAGGTACTACGCTCTAAAATATTTGGGGTCCTCTTATGGTGGCATTTGGCTGGCGAGTGCTGGTTCTCTTTCTCAAGTTTTACAGATCCTCTTTCCGACTTTCAATTAGCATAAAATTTAAATATCTTAGTCCTCCGCCATTAGGTTCAAATAGATCTTACAAAAATGCCAAGATATTGCTTAATTATATGATTAATAATTTCTTTGCATTCGAGCCATATCGATACATAGATTATACAAAATTTTAACACGAAAACTAGTACATTTATATAAATATATAGAAATATTTTTGAACTGGCCTACAGTTGCCGCCTATTAACTGCCGTTTTACTATTGGTGCATGCAAATTTTATTCGGTATTCATGCGCCTGGTACTCTTATTTCCTGAATACATTAAATTATTTTTATTTGGTTTTTTATTATGCTCTTGCATGCTAGTTAATATTCTATACATTAATATAATTCCATGCTACCTAATAATTAGCCACGTGGACGGGTGTTTTTTCATATTGCACCCATCTGATTGCAATAAAGCTCTGCCAAGGGTTTTTGGTCAGATTCTACGTTCCTCGGTTTGATCGATCTCTAGGTCACCGATCCGTGAATACATGTACATAACCTCAATCTTCAAATATTTTATATAATTCTATTTTTGAGCAATAAACTCCCTTCAAATCCTTTTTAGGTTCTTGTACCATTTAGCCAGAACAAGCTGATGCTATCTAATCTTAGTTATTATCTATTTGGCGATATTAGCCAGTTACTTTATTTCAGACCTATTACTGTTTCTGTTAGGGCTTTTTATCTACCCAGATTAATATGTTACACTGTATAGAAAGAACTATTGAACTATCGGCTTGGGATAACAGTAAAAGTTGCGACATAAACGCCCTATACCATGGGATATCTACTTATGCTAACGTTTCTCTATGGTACTATACTCTGTCCAAATAGGCATGAGCTCAGAAGGATTAGGCCGACCCTCCTACTACTCACACACACACACAAGCGCGGTCTCCTTTTGTGTGTGTGAGTAAAGGGACGGTCTGTCTACCTGTATACTACGTATAGTAGTATATCAATGGCGCAGGTATGCCGGGCGTGTGTGCCAGTGCGTGGGGGAGCGGAGGCCGGCTTAATCTTTGAGGGCTCATGGCAGTTTGGACAGAATATAGAATAAAATATTAATAAGAACAATATGAAAACTTGTAGTACCATTTTTTTTTATTTAAAATATTACAACGACTAATTCGACATTTAATGACCTAAGTTATGGTCGAAACTAGTCGTAATATTTCAAATAAAAAAGGGTACTACACGTTTTCATATTGTTCTTATTCATTTGTAAAAAGTAGCCCATTCAAGTGAAGTGTTTTGATGAGAAAATATTATGAGATTGCAAAATAATTCATTACAGTTTCACCATGGAATAAGCATACGATTTCTCCATGAGTAGCAATGAGTATTTTGCCCAATAGTTATATAGTATTGGATAGTCGAGTCAGAATACCAAATATCCTAGAAGTACTATCCTAGAAGTGTGGAATATCAAACATAATGATAACACAAGATAATAATGAGTAGATCAACTACCAACAGTAACGTATCGAATAGTAAACTTTAGTTAGTTAACAGATCTAAATTAGCCGACCCATTTTACAATTATTCAAGGCATTTCATACAGGCATTATACAGGCATTCTTCTTATTTTCACAAAAACACATCACTGAAATGGTCGAGAGTGAAACAATAAGCTTATTCTGGGCAATAAAGTAATCATTTCCTTATCCATCAGGATACTCCTGAATTTAGATAAGATTACAAAGGCCGGAATAAGTTTATGTTTTAAAGGTTGCTACTGTCAGTTGAGACTGATTTCGTTGACACTTCAGTTTGTTCATTTTCTTTGAACATTTATTTTTTAATACAGTACAAAGAGCTAACAAATAATGTGAGTAGTTACATGAGATAACATGATAGCTCAACTGCCATGAATATAGCAGTAGCCTAACTTGGCATACTGCTATCATGATCACGGTTAATGCAACCCAGCATGAGGAGTAACATCATGATAAAAACTAACTAATCCATATCCACATCTTTACACTGGTGAAATATAAAATCTCAGATTCCAATGTGACAAGATAATTGATATCTAGCGTCCAACCTATACCTCATGAAACATGGAGGAACAATGACTGCGATACATGTAATACATTAGCCTGTTTACGAAATCTTTATTCATGAACTGCGCGGTATTGTTACAAGCACTTACAATGCAAGCAACAGACAGATTCACTTCAAAAGTCAGCATTCCCCATACATATAATACCAACACTTTCCATTCAAAAATATTGCTGACTGTTCGAAGTGAGTCTCGCTATAGAAGTATGAAACGGTGAACTGTACAAATCTCGGCGGAATCAGTGTGTTATATATGTGAGTAATAGGGCCAGCTACATTTGCATAAGGGCACAACAAAAGCCCTAATGTATGGAAATATGGAGCCAAGTGTTCTGCCAGACTTTATAAATCATCCAGCAGAATGGAGGAAGAAGGAAGCGAGAAAAGAGAAAGAAAGTCAGTTCAAAGCGCGTAGGAAAAATTCCTGACAAAATTGAATATTCACCATATCATACGAGCTGAATATTGTGTTCATACTCCAGTTTCACACTGTATCCTTGTAAAAGATATTCTTTCAATGTTCCTCCTACCTCTATATCTTCTGTATCTTCTTATACATACTTCTTATTCTTTATCATCATTTTCTTATTTCTCTTCTTTTTATTCATCGATCGCTTGTCCTTGTTCTTCTTCCTCTTCCTCTAACATATTTCCTTGTCCATCGCCTTTTCCTACTTCAGTACTCACTTCTTGTTTTTTTCTTCTTCCCTCTTCTCACTCTCAAGATATGGTACTTGATTCTCAATATAGAAATCTTAGGCCCGGTTGCACAAAAGCCGGTTAAATTTTAACGAATGGCCAAGCAGTATGCCAAGGTAGGCCACTGCTGTATTCATGGCAGTTGAATTATCATGTTATATGTTATCTCATGTAGCTATTCACATTACGTGAAAGTTGGTTTCACGAGAATCAATCAGGAAAGGCGTTTTTGAAAAGGCGTTTGACGGCTTCCCTGATTGGTTTTCGTGGAAATAATCACGGTTAAAATTTAACTGGCTGTTATGCAACCGGCACTTAATCTTTTATATATTCTTTTTCGTCGTCTTCTCCTCCTCATTCTTCTTATTCTTCATCTTCACCTTCTTCTTCTTTTTCTTCTTCTTCTTCTTTTTCTTCTCACTCATAATTTTTTTCTATTTCGTCTCACTCTCCTTGTTTTCCTTCTTCTTCGTCTTCTTTCTTTTATCAAAATTACATACTGTACTTCTCGTATTCTTCTCATGAGTATTTTTTCTTCTCCTTCCAATGTTATGTGATTGCCAATTACTTACATTTCTACCATCTTCATCATACCCACAATAAACACTCGCACACATTCTCCCTTAGTCCATGATTCCCCAACCCTTTTCTTGCCATCTCACACCAGCAAACTCTATTAAAAAATACACGACAAAATTCAATTTTTATGCCGAAGCTGGAACTGTGGGAGCATTGCAGATTTTTCGCGAATTTTCCTCACTAAAATTTCCGCTCTGCTGAAGCTTTGTAACTGGAATTGTCCCTATATTTCACAATGATTCGATGGTTGTTTTTTATTCTGTGGAATGAATAGAAAAATGGAATTGAGAATACAGTCACTTGAAAGAGGGAAATTCATCACAGCTATTCAACAATATTGAAAAAATGATTCATTTATTCGAATATTGGTTCCATACAATGATTCAGTCAATAGATGTTTCACTTCGGGAAACAAATAGAAAACTGGAAGGAAATATGGTCTGTTGTCAGAGATATGCGACAATATTTAAAAAATATTATTTGTTCAAAAATGTATAGGTTCTCTGCAATAGCTGGCAAATTTGAGTCAAAATTGTGTTTGAATAGCTTTCATGTATTCCATGGAAATATTAGAAGGTATGAGTGGTGAGCTTGCAGGAATTCAATATTATGGCTAACTTAATTTCACACAATTTCCAGACAGGAAAACTGAATGGATATTATTGTCTATCATGTATTCAGAAAGGTAACTTAACATAAATTATTAGACATACTTAATACGATAGATGATAAGGTTGGGATACATCATACAATACACTACATTCTATTTTCTTTAATACTATGTTTTCATCTAGTGTTGCTTAGTCTCATGATTATCTCCTGCACATAGAATATTTTCAAAGATCAAATATATAAGTAGGTTTGAAAATATTTTTCTCAAAGATCATTTATTACATCATCAAAAAATATTAAGCGAATTCGATACCAAAGAGGATCAGGATAGGATACGTACAATACACTACATTCTACTTTCTTTGTTAATACTATGTTTTCATCTGGAGTTACGTAGTCTAATGATAAACTTAGTATCTCCTATACATAGTATTTTTTCAAAGATCAAATCACAACATTATCAGAATGGATTATTGATTTCATTAGATTGTACAATTCTGCTTTTTCCCAGTTCACAACAAACATGATCTTTTCATATAATCGATTCAGCTCCTGCTATGTAAAGCACTTTATTGAGTGGTTGATTACTACTCCTAAACATTCAACAGCATGAGAAATTAAAAATCAGACATTATCAAAATTTGAAGTATTGATTTCATTAATTGGATGATAACTTCAGTTCTTCCTACATTTTAAACACAAATAGATAGCCAATGATAACTTTAGTTTCTCTTGAAAATCATAGCATCAAAAAATATTGGATAATTGATGAATCTACTCTCTTCTGTACAGACTACGGATTACAATGTAGGTGATCAATGATTTTTGATGATGTAGGCCCCACCTCATCAGAAATCATTGAACATAACAACTCATTACCGAAAGCGAACTCATTCATTTCATTGGATGATAAATTCATTGTTGCCCAGTCCTAAGTGCCAATACATGACAGATGCCGTGCAATGGAGGCCAACATTGTCATCACTCTGACACTCCGTTCATGTGTGCTGCCGATAAAAACTCCAGTTTAGGGTTGGCTAAAATGGTTCATGATGCGACAGAAATAAAGGGTGAAACGTGAGTACTGTTGCTCAATACAGGCTGATGGCGGCAAAATAGAATTAGATAAATTGCTGTCGACTGGTCGGTCTGTTGCTGATCCCCTCCGATGACAATTTGTAGATTAACGGGGAAAAGGACTCGAACATTCTCTGTATCGATATTTCTGTCTCACTCTATTTTCCTTTCATCCTGCACTTCTTTTTCGATATCTCCCTCTTCACTCTTTCCAGTCCTCGATTAGATTATTTTCCTTTAATAGTGCTCATGTCTTAATTATATAATTTATTGTCTCCCCCTCTTTTTCCTTTTCTTCAGCTGTTTCCCTTTCCTCATTCCCCCTCTAATCTCACTAATTTTTATCCTTCATTAACTGTGTTATAATCTTGATATGATTAACTTCTTTTTACTTTTCTTTTCCCTTTCTTCTTCTTATTCCTCTCACATATCTTTTCACGCTATTCCAGTTTCCCCGCATATTTAAAAATGTCTCCTCTCTTTCACACTATCCTCCTCTCTGTTTAGTTACCATTAGTGATCTTTCTCTATTCCATAAATTTTGGTGCTTACTTTTACCCTTCCTTCTCTCCTGATAGATATAAATCATTACATACTAATATTTCTATTTTTATTATTTGCCTGGAAATACTAATTATTATTACTCTACTAATATTTCGTTACCCGTTCGCTCTTCTTCCTACCAAAACACGATTTTCTAATACGTTGAAGTATCTAGATGTTTTCCCTTGAGTTCAACAGTATTTCTTCCGCTCGCTTAGTCTTTCTCTCCTTTTATTCAATTTCTGGTCTATCACACATTCTCTCATTATTTTCCCTCCTTTTGGTCTTCTTCTTTACTTGATTAACAGTTTTTCTTCATTCCTCCATCTCTATTGTTCTTCTTCCACTCCTCTTTCACACTCGGTTTCTTTAGCTTTTTATTCTACCATTCCCTTATCTCATTCTCCTCTCATTTTACTCACTCTTTCACAATTTCTATTTCTTCCACTTTTTATTTCTCTTCGAGTTTTCAACACATCTTCCTTCTCATGACAATCAGTTTCTTCTCTTCCACTATCCATTACTCTTCTTCTACCTCTCACATCCTCCTCTAAACAAGTTATGTTCTTTGTTCACTCTTCTGCAACACCGTTTCTCTCTCACACGCTCTGGCTCTCTCTCTCTCCAACACTCCCTCTTTCTCCCTGTGCACCATTTTCAACACACAACCCTTCAGCCACGCTGTCAGCAGTTGCAAATTATGCCGAAAGGTTAAGCCCATATACTGATCACCCTAACATTGGCCGGTGATAAATATTGGCATCTCCATTGTGTAAGTTCCAATTTGTGCAAATGGTCAAATTTGTAGCCTACGCACCGCCACACATCAACAGGTCGACAAATACACAGCTTTGAGTAAATGTCATGTCGGCGTCACAGCAACAAATTCAAATTAGCGCATCTTATATTTGTTTGCAGAGCTCTGTAGCTGGACATTGCATGGATTAGTACAGCAATTTCAAGGATTAACAAGCATGGGATATGACATGAAGGTGGATGGAAATGAGTTGTGCTACTGTGATAATTGTAGTTATTCATGAATATCATGAATTATACGTTAGGTTTCATCTATTGTCAACATAAAAGGATTCTAAACACCCTTTTTGTAGATCAATCGTTGTGTAGCTATTACTGTAGCTATCATATGTAGTTTTACTCAAGTTATGCTTGTAGAACTAGTTGCAAATTGTGACGTACCGCGACGTAAATGACGTGACGTGACGTGAGTGCTAGATGAGTTACTATTATTTATGATCATATTATAATGTTCACAGTGCAAACTTCCTCTCAATGTGAACATCATAATTATTACGACCATTTGTTAGTTGATATCATATGATCATATTATAATGTTCACACGTGCAAACCTCGTCTCAATGATCTAGCAGACCCACGTCACGTCACGTCAAGTCGCAATTTGCGACAAGCCTAATAAGTCTAAATCAGTTTAGAAAGTGAAGTTTATTCTCGATAGACGTAGCTGATACTGACTAGCTGATGGAAGTGGCCTAATTTCAGTTCTAATCGAACTTGAAAGGAGTTTCGATAACAGCATATTTGGGGAGGATACTGGTTGGCTCTGGAACACGATAGCGGAGTGTTCTCTGACGTTGATGGATTATAGGGAGTACAGAAAGAAAAAGGGAAGAAGATGGGAGAGAGGATGAGGAGGATCAACTTAAAGAGAGATGAAAATGGTGAGAGAGGTGGGGGAAGAGAGACAAGAGACAATGAGAATAGCTGCTAGTGATCATTCGATTTGTTTAAAAGAGAAAGAGAAATTTAAGTTGATTTTCTGTCATTTTGATAGTAGAGAAAGGATTGACTTCCAGGAAAATTGGGAAAATTGTAATAACTTTTGGTTCAAGGAATTGGATGGGTAGGTTTAAGTTTGGGGAAGTGGATAGAGGATATATTAACATCTATGGTATCACTGATGTAATAGGATAAAAATGATGGAGTTTTAAAAAGGAATAATATGGGAGGAGATCGATAAAGATAAGTAGAACGGTGGGATGAAAGTGGTTGAATTAACACAAAATGAATTTGATTCTAGCTGAAATGAAATTACAATGATTAGAAAGATCATGAAAATTTAGAATCATGAGAGTAATTAAGATGGAAAAGTTTTTATGAATGATTGAGATTTGAAATCATAAATACAAATTACGACGGAAGGATTTATGAATGACTGAGAATATAAAGATAACTTTTAAAAGGAGACGGAAAGCCATGTTGTGAAAAACAATGGCTGGAAAGAGGAGATGAAAAACTAGTGGATATGAGAAGATAAATAGGGAAGAGAATGAGCAATAATGAATGAGTTACGAGCCGAATGAAAAAGTTTTAAATGAGAGACTATTGTAAAATAAGGGTTGAATGAAGGGGACTGCATTTAGATGCATGAAAAACATTCGATGCAGGACAACTTTTTATGCAGAATGTAACCGAGTGTAAAAAGGGGAGAGGGGACTGTACCGCTGACCCCCACGAGTACATGTTTCGCAACTGATAATGCAGAAAAGTAGCGATAGAGTGAGGAAGTGAGGTACAGGATAGAGTGAAGCGATAAATGAAACAAAGGTCAGAGAACAATCTATCTGGGATTAATTCATTCAAATAATATACATCACATTATTTAAATAAGTTGTTAGGTTAAATCAACACATGAGTTATAGGATGACAATATTAGGACTACTGCAAATTTTACATTATACTGCAAGTAGTAGTATTGCATTAGAAATACCGATTTGCACTACAAGTAAACGACAATACTACATTAAATAAGTTAACGACATCACAAATGTTATAGGTTTGGTCTTGTGATTAAAATTAATAATACAACAGTTAATCGTAAATACTATTTCCAAATAATGAAATGGAAGATTAATGGGCAATGAAAAATAGCTTTAGTAAAACGATAAAGTGGCCAGTTGAGAATGGAAAAAAGTTTTTATTCTGTGAATACAGTACTATACACATAGTAATTATATCTGGTACATAGATGGATTACAATAGAGATAGTTCTGTTTTTCACTTTCTGTAGTCTACCATTTCAACTCCTGCAAACTGTCACTAAGCTGGGATGGACCTCTCAATTCCGGAGGAACACCCCCTCACCAGGAAGGATGGTCAAAGCGAGCCGGATGCATTCGATGCTTGGTCACCCATCCCGTAGCAGAGTGCATGTATAGTGAGTGGCTCAAAACAGTATGACGCACGTAATTCTGTAGCTGTGTACTGCACTGCACTGCACTGTCTGCAATTAGCACAGCAGCCAAGCTCCTAATCAATACTTTGGCCATTAATGGACCCCTTCCCTCCCCCTCTCGTCATCCACGAAATCCAGTAACCTTTACCCCCCACCCACCCAAAGGGATATCATCCATTTGCAACAACCCACACAAACACACACATACACAATCATGATTAATTCTGATAATGTGATTGGTCATCACTTTGGTCAGTCTGTTTAGCAAAGTATGTATGATATGCGCAATCCACTCCGCACAGCATCCGTCTCAATTGACGTAACATGTAAGCTAGGACTTGATCTGATATTCATCATATACAACGGAATTTATTTGTTCGATTATTTATAACAAAAATCAGTTGATCAGAGTACATAGTTGTGACTCAACAAACTTCTGTTAGATTGATTAATGTGTTTACTGTTTATCATAGATTGATGTGGAGCCAATAAAAGAGTCAAACCAATAAAAATAGGTATACTTTTGCACAAGTTGTAATTTCAAAGAAGTAAATTTATGGATCGAAACTTGTTGTTCATTAGAACCATCAAAATTCATGAATAAAGTAATAATCATGACATGAGACTATATAAATTGACTAATAAATTGACGATCTAAACCGAAACTAGTTGTTCAACTATTTTAAAGTTTTTTTAAAATAAGGGTGCTATAAGACTTATTTTGTTTTATTAATTTAAAAGTAGCCCATGTCAATAAGTGTTTTATTGACGATTAAGTATCATATCATTCTAATATTTTAATAGAAAAACCAAGTATTCAATATTTGAATCAGCAAGTCATAAATAAATATAATGATGAAACATTGTTTACCATATTTTCTGTTATATAAACACTGGAAAACGGGGGTTAATTCAAAGTTAGTGCCGTCTTTAAATATTAAATTATCGTGCGTCATGTTGCTATTGTAGAAAAGTGAAAATGAAAGTATTCATTTCATATTTAGTACTACATTTGAGTGAATGGATGAATGATTATCCTTTTACGAAATGAAACATGAGCTTTGTGAGGAATGTGACACACATATTTATGTAGTCAAATAAGTGAGCATTACGTTTCTATTAAAACAGAGTATGTACTTCCATATAATATACTCTTTTTTGACACACATATTTTTATTGATTCGACACAATATCTTCTGCCTCTACCTGATACACCATTATTCAACTTGACACACTATAAAATAGGAGACAATATCTGCCTGACAGCAGCCTTGTCATGTATGGGGCGATTGAGGGCTAAACAGATTGTGACACTAAACGGAAAATAATCGAGCAACTGGCAGTCGACAGTTGATTAATTGTCACGTCACATCTGGATTTATTGCACAGTAATTGGCCGCTGTGAACTTGAGCAAGCTACTGTCGTAAACTGTATACAGTTGCTGGTGATTGGTCCTGATTTACTGCTTTGTGATTCACTTTGATATACACGCTGTCTCTATCACTGATCTATGTTGTTCTAATGGCATGCTATTGTTTGACATGCTCAACAACAAAATATAACAAGTTGTTAAATTCATCGTGATAAATATGAATATTTCATTCAGTTTTGTGCTACTGATCAGTGATGCAAACATGTGAGAGAACGATCTTGTTTTGACATCTTCAACATTAACTTATTATTGAATGTCATGGTAATAAATATGACAGTGTAGGCATGGTTTCAAAACTGATTGATGGTTGTGTTACTTGGGGTCACTTTTCGAGTTGATATAGTAATTGTGATGAAAATGAACTTGGACTTCTGTATGCTATAGAGAAATGTGTCACTGGCCAATCATCAAGAGCGCTAGTTAACATATCCAACTAAACATGACAAGTTATGAACGTTTCAGGGTTCGACAATTTAGTTATTATATAATATTCTATTATAGGTTTTATATTCTATTATAATATATATTATTAGGTTTTTTCAATTGTAAGAATTTAATTGTCTTTGGTCCGGTTACACAAAAGTCGGTTAGATTTTAACCGTGATTAATTTTACGAGAACCAATCAGAGAAAGCCTTTTAGAAAAGACGGCTTCTCTGATTGGTTCTCATGAAATTAATCACAGTTAAAATTTAACCGGTTTTTGTGCAACCGGCACTCTGTAATCTCGAGAATAATGTTTTTATGTTAACAACATTCAAACTTTCCCGCTCTGGATTAATTTTTATGCCGAGAATTCAACCAATATTACATGAATACTCTCATAAGAGCCAATGATATTTTAAAATGTATATTAATATTTCTTCCCATTTATATTAAAATGTGAGCAAATGAGAGATAGCATCCATAACTTTCCAACTGTTGACCTTTTTGTAAAAATGTGCAGTAGCAGAAGTCTTCGGGGTAGTCAAAGCATTTGATTTGGATTTTTCTCTAATAATCATAATTAATTAATAAGCATAATTAATTGAAAAGATGAAAAACAACCCTTTATAGAATCATGTTGTGAGGATCACTTACAACTGGGTTGCAATGCGAAAATTCAACAGTATCAATTTTTTGTTGAGGGTGATGCCCACATGAGCTAGTGAGATATCAGGTTGATGAATAGATGATAATTGAAATTTCTGAAAAGCTGAATGATCTGGACTTAAGTTAAGATACTACTTACAAGCTTCAATAATGATTATCTTCCAACAAAACGTCACTTACCTGGAACAAAAACAGAAAAATTATTAATTACATTGACAAGGATGTAGTTCAATAATTGTTATATTAAAAATTGATATACGTGCTGAGGATGGTTGAAAGGCAAGGGAGGGATAATGGAAGACAGAATATACAGTTTAGGATGAATTTCACTGATGAGTCTCATGAAAAATCAATGAAATGATGTATTGTTAATATTTAATGGTCAAATATTCAACCAAACTGATATATTTGTTCAGATTTGCATGTTTATTCCTTGTAAATATAAAATTGATCATAATTGTAATGAGTTGGAACAATACTTCATTTCTGAATCACTGTTACTTGAATAATGGTAAAGCTTCAGGACAAAATGTTTCTCAATATGGACATCATCCCTTCAAAAACTGACATTTAGTGCTACCTCAACTGCAATAAATTCCATATAACCTGGTTTTATTACCAAAAACGAGTAAAAACGTTCAATCCATTAGTGGAAAAATGATCGAGTCGAGAGTAAAAGAACGACGGCGACTATAAATCACAACAAATCACTCAGACTTCTTTACTCTTTACTCTTTACTGCGTTCCTTCCTTTAATCCTTTGACTTGATACTTCAGACTCGATAAAAGAAGCTCCATCTCCTTATAGGATTAATAAAAGCGATCGTAATAGTTGACAACTAGCCTTGTGCTGCAGAAGAAAGAGAGAGAGCGAAATGGAAAGAGAGAAAGAGAAAGAATGGAGAGAAAAGAAAATGGACAAAATAAAGCACATACAACTTGTTAGTGGCTAGCATGTGCGCGCGCGCCTGGGGAAATTATAGAGAAAAGCTGGAAATTATTCTACAGTAAAATAAAAGTTTACGATCAAGAAACAAAATCCACCCTACTTGCGTGCGCCTTGCATGGCTTGGATTTACAGCTCACATCCACCTTAAAACTACTTCAACTCCTTCAGTATCTTCTTCTTCTTCCTCTTCCACTTATTATTCTTGTTTTTCTTCACCCTCTTCTTATTTCCCGATTCCTTCTTCTACTCACATTCGGTCCTCTTCAACTGTTCCTTGGAATCAGCGCGTGCATTGTATATACGCGCCTATGCTGGACTTTTACGACCCGGCACTTCTCAATTTTATCTTTCTTTTCTTATTCTTCTTATCCTCCTCCTCCTCCTCCTCCTCCTCCTTCTTCTTCTTCTTTTCTCACTTCTTCTTTTTCATCTATTTATCATTTCCATTTCAATCCATACTTCTAATATTTTTCTTGGTTTTTCCTGTTATTTTCTTCTTCAGCTTTTCGCGTTTCTACCAAAACACCATACACACCAATATTGGTGAAAGGTACAAAAATATCCAATAACAAACTATTTCGCCTTGTGACATCTTTCCTTGTGACATCTTTCCTAGTATCCGCATTCTTTCTCTTGATTAGTCAACAACTCAAAATGAGTCCAATTTAAAATCCTGTCATAAGGTTGCAGCACCCTTGTTGGATGACAAATAAACACTCCACTCCGCCTACTCTCTCCTGATTGGTTGACGTTTCGAAAATAGACGGCAGCAGCTGTTGGGTAATATTTTAGAACATCGCCCAATCTCTCCCGATTGATTCTAAACTTTGCCAATAGGTAGCAGCATTTGATGGATGATATGAAATGATGTTTATGAACGATGATCATAAATTAAAAATAATTGTTGGTTTACTTTTTGAATTTAATGAAAGTCTTCAATGTTCTAACAAACCGTAAATTTAGCCCTGCACTGCAATGGTCCCAAAAATTCACTGGTAGAGCCACTAAACTGAAGTCCTGTGTTCAAAGTAAGAAATTAAATTAACAATATTCAATTGCTTTAATTCAATTTCATCTACATTGGATCCCTCATGGCAATTTGTAGATATCATGCTATTCCTTTTCAAAAGCAGATGCCTTCAATTGGGAGAAAAGTAGCTGCAACTTAATTACCGAGCCATGGCACACGATCCAACTCGGCACGGGCAGAAAAACAAGCAGCTCAAGATAAAGCGGCGAAAATGAGAGGTGACAATTTTCACGTTGATGGCGAAGTGAATGGGCCGAAAACGCTTAGACTGGTGTGGTCGCACTTACAGGGAGTCCCTCCCTGGGGATGCGCCGCTCACAAAAACATTGCCAGAAAGCTTGCCTGCAATCTGTAGTTCACACAACCTCCACTAGGCGGCAAACGTGGAAGAATTAAATGCTAGAAGTTAGTGCAGACAACACAGAAGGGCTCAAAATGAGAGAGAACAGGAGAAAAAACAGACGTAGTGGGGAATATGGTGGGAGACAGAAAGGGATAGTGGTAGGAAGGGATAGAGAAAGAGCTGATAAACAAGTGTATTGATAGAATACTGAAAAAAATGAGATGGGAGAAATGAAAGTGGATATGAGAATGGATTGCAGGAAGTAGAAGAGGATTGAACAAGAAATGAGGAGGTAAAGCAAACAAAGAAGGTTGCAAAGAAACGTAGAAAAGGATGTACAATATGAGAGAAAGTAAGAGAGCGTAGTATAAGAGTTTGAGAGAAAGTAAAATAAAGCAGTAAATAATCGCAGAGGACAATAGAGAACGATGGGATTAAACAAACAGTGGATTGAATTGAGAATATGATTTGAAACTGATAAGTAGGATTAGTATAAAGAGGTGAAGAAGATGATAATGAAAATATGGGAAAGGGAATGAAGAATTATACAAAAAAGATTAACGAAGAGAGCTATGAATTTGAAAAAAGTAAGAAAACAGTATGAGAGGAAGAAGTCGAGGAGGATGAAAAAATGAGCAAAGAGCTAGTCATCAGTTAGAAGAAGAGAGAGAGAATTAAAATAGATTTATTGGAATGTATGAGGAGATAGAAAATGAGGAATAAGACTCGAGGAGGGGAGGAGTAAAAACAGGAGTAGTAAAAGGTGAAAACGGGGAAAAAGATAGGAAGAGGACGAGAAGAGAAAAGAGGAGGAGGATGAAGGGAGAAGTAGGAGTGGGAGAGCATTTAGCAGTGTTTTGAGAGGACTTGCAGTTGGTATCCTCCAGGGAAGGGGAGGGGGGATTTAGCAATGGCAAATCGTCGTCACAGACAAAGGTGTAACAAAGTCACGTAGCCAGGCATTTGCCACAATGGGGGTTGAGGAGATGGCTGGTTAGGTAGTATTTTGATAGAAACCGCGTTTGCAGCATGAGAGGAATACTGGGCCTAATCGGTCGGTTAACCGACATCAAAACTCAGTTCCCGTTCTGTCCTCCGCAACTGGAGCAAAGAAGAAGGAAGACTGAGAGGAGAAGGAGGAGCAGGGTAAATAGAAGAGGAGGATGAGAGGAAGAAGGATCAGGAGAAAGAGTGAATGAGTGAAGGTGTTATCAGGAGAGGATGGGTATACACTGATAATCCACCTACAAGACACACCGCCGCATATTAATAGCGGGCAAATAGGCCTAAGGGATAACATAGTTTTTTCATAAAACCAAACTTTCTTGGCATTTTTTCAATATTCTTTCAAGAAGAAGCCTCTTTGTGCTCCTGATATGACATTATATTTCCACAGTGTTTCACAAAAAGATACTTATTTTACTTATTAGAAATGTTCGCACTTCCTGGATGCTGATTGGTTCAATAAACCGAAACCAATAATTTAATATTTGCAGATATTATGGGAAATTCACAAGGAATGCTGCCAAATAGATCGTATCATGACTATTTCAAAGATAGATTTATAATGAAAAAAAAACAAATATCAGTTACTTATTAGTCTTGAATGCACCAAAAATTGAATGTTTCAAAGTTTGAAATGATTGTGTCAAAACCACCAAAATACCATTGTTTTGTGGAGAAAGAGTGTGATTAAATCGATCATAGATAGATTCATGTCAAACTCGAAAAGACTTGTACAGCAGTAGTGGGATTGGTGGGGGAAGATTTCGAAAAATCAAGAACTACAATTCCACCACTTTGAATTTCCATGGGAATGAATTGGTCGAAAAAACCCTCCTCTCTGGACCATGTCACTTGGAATTGTTCAACAAAGTAGCTGCCAACATACACTGGAAAGGCGGAGTCAAACGAACTGACAGAAAACAAACAGAACTTGATTTCGGACACAAAACAGACAGACGGGAGTCGAGATTGTGACACAAATCAGAGACACGAGTTAGCCAGCAGCTAGCTGTCTTTTTAGCAAACATGACTCAAAGCAAATGAGGCAAGCAGAAAAGAGAGGGAAGAGAAAGAGAGGAATAGTGGAAATGATATGCTTGATCACAAAGTACATCTCATATTAGAATGGGGAGGAAAGAATGAAGTTGACGAGGAGGGATATGCTGAGGAAGGGCATGAGGAAAAAGAGGATTCGGAAAAGAAGATAGAGGAAGAGAAGGAAGTAACGATGAAGATGAAAACAAGGGGAGGAAAGAGGAAAAATGGGACAGAAATGTAATAGAGGGGAGATTGGAAGAGGAGAACATGAATAATAAAAATGTAGGTGGAGAGGAGGGATAGATTGTTATGGTGGGAGAGAAGAAAAAGTTATGTTAGATATGGGGGAATAATGAGAAAGAAAGGAAACGATATGCGATAGAGGATAGGGAACATGGGTGAGGGAATAGAAAAGAGAAAATGGATGTAAAGGGAAGAAATGTAGGAGAAATAACAGAAATATGAAAAAGTAGGAAGACAGAATAAGACAAAGGATACGGAGAAAATGAAATTAAAAAAAAATCGGGCAGGATTGGAAAACATAGAACGAAAGCAAGAAAGAAATAAGAGGATGAAGAGAAAGATGGAGGAGAACATACATAACTAGGACGGACAAGGCGAAAAGGAGAAGGAAAACTACTCCACATGAGAAAAATAAGAATACAGATGCAATGGGAAAGGAATGAGCAAATGAAAAAGCAAAGGCAAAAGAGAAAAGAAAGTTATGATGAAAAAGAGAATGATGTACAGTCGAGGAGAGGAAGAGGTACAGAGGAGATGATAGAGAAAAATTTGAGGTCGATAACAAAAAAGAGAAATTTGAGTACAATGATGACAAGTCAAAGGAAGACAAAGAAACAGAGATTGAGCTCACAAAGCGGATGACACGTTGTAATTGGGAATGAGGGAAAAAGAGAGAGGAGAAGAGAGAAACAGACCAGTTGATATTACTCTCAAACTTGTCAACTGGAAAAAAGCATTGACCAAATAGTGTAGTGTGTGGAAGCCCCGATACTCTTACCATGTATTGATGAGAGCTTTGCTCATACCAGAATCTGTGCTTCACTGGTCGATTTTTTTCTCCCAATATACAAATTAACACTCTTTCCAATATGTGCAGCTAACTGTAACGAGAAAAAAGCTCAACGCTGAACCGCTTTGGAATTAATTAATTGGGGCCTCAAAGCTCCAAATTGAAGCCTACATTTTTTGGGAATGGACCGTTTTAATCATACGTTTCTTTGCGTCATCAATATTCTAACATAAAAACTAGTAAATGGAAAAAATGTGTAGTGGGAAAATATTGGCCAAAGTGTCATTTGATGGGAAACATTTTCCATCACTGATACTTGGTGATTACATTGAATTCCACCACATTCTTCCAGAGACCTTTAGAGTCTTTAGAAGACCATTAGAGCCTACCACAGTATCAACAAGAATCGAGTTCCCTATTCCTTCAAACACTTTCATTATTTTTATTACATCAATCCAGCAGTTTCTTATTAGGTTCACGATTCATTCATTATCCCATTGTATCATTACGACAAATTGCTGGACTCATATATTTGATTTTGAAAATGTAATATTTTTATAAATCGCACGTTATAAATTAAAAGTGTAATATCTTGTTTATTTCATTTGATAGATTGAGGAAATAATTCACAATTGATTAATGTTTTGAAGTTCAACATGACTCGACAAATTATACCATAAGATTCACAACAATGTACAAGAATTTTACAACAAATGTATCAAATAACATTTCCGCGTCATTTAATTAAACAATTCTCATCAACATTCCATTCTCCAACACAAGAAATTCAATTGCACAAACATTAGCTTCCCACCAAACAGTATAAAAAGAGCAGCAATGAGTCTGTCGGGGTTTCTAGAGAGATTGAATACTCTAATCTAATTGAAAATTCAAGTGAACCACGCCAAGAATATCAATTAACAGACCGAGACGCTACCCTTTAGTAGGCATTTGCTGCAATTAATACGCTACTGGCGTATTAATTTGTACGCCACTGGAGCAATAATGTATCACCATGTATTCTGTTAATCGTCGTTCGGCATTAAAAAATACGCACGAATATTACTCATGTAATAACGTAGGAACAGTTTTAATTAAAAAGGAACTTCAGATTAATCAGATACAGTATACAGAAAGTTCCATAGAAATGGATCTCGGTTCAAACGTCTTCAAAAATAGTCTAAAATACACCTGACGGTTTACATTGGGGAATAAATTTATCTACCTCTTAGAAGAACAATGTTATTATTTTTAACTAGGAAAAAAAATACTATCCATAATATTCTGCAACATATATTTTTCCTCCAGCTACTGTCTAAAGTACTTACTTTACTCCCTGAAACATAATACTAAAGTGTCACTTTTTCGCTCTCGGTAGTAAAAAACTGAAAAACTCCCTAGGGAGTAAAAGTGACTCCATTTAAATAACATAGGAAGAATCTCTAATTCAAAAACTCACATTGTAATAGGTTAGAAGGTCGAAGCTCAGATAAGAAAGCGTAATAGAGGTGTCTGTCATTGAGTCAACTGAATTCAATACCACAACAAGAACTTTGAACAACTCATGCAATATATGTTTGTATGATATTATATTCTTATTTTGTAGACGATAAAAATTTAAACAATTTTAAAAATATTTTATTCTATTCAAAATACCAGCCAACAAATATTTTTGATCTGCAATTCAAATCTGAAACGCGTGATCTAGAGTCAGCCATTTTTGGTAGCCGCTCAGCTGATATAATTGTTACAACTTTTGCCGATAGATAGCGCAATCGGCAGTGCCAATCAGCCGACCGGTTTTTAAGTTTTAGATTTTAGGTTATGTTGTTAGGAAACATTGTCACCAATACGTAAGTTTTTAAAATGATTTTATTTGCAGTTTCTATAAAAAAATGTAGATGGAGGAAAAATGTTGTGTACATCACGAGCGAAAAATACTTTTTCTCCCTCAGGAAAATTGTTGCCCTCGGCTTCGCCTCGGGCTTCAAACTTTTTCCCACAGGGAGAAAAAGTCATACTTTTCACTCTTGATATACAAATGACTATATTTACTCATGAGTAAAAATGATTCTGTATAGTTTCATTGAATTTTTGACAAATTTAATATCAGGCCCAAACTTCCAAGTATTTTTTTAGTTTTTAAACAATAGTGAGATTATTGATTGAAAAATGTCAAATAACCGGGAAACAGGGGAGAAATTGGCGTTTTTCTAAGGAATTTTTCTAATGACTACTAAAGCATCAAGTGATACTGTGATCACCTACTTTTTGATAGACACTCTCTTTAAAAAGCAGATCTTCCCAAGTATAGTAATTGTATGGTTAGATTTGACACAAAGGGCGAAATGTCACAAATAATTGTCATCATGCTTGCTTTCAATTAGTGACTTGAATACAGTTTAATCGGATTACTCCAATATCAATCAAATGTGCTTTGTAGCTTGTCTCCGGGGAAATAGAACAGTGCCTGCCTGCCTGTTCTAGTTTGATGAGCGTGCTTTGAGAGCTATTATTCTATGCACTGGAGAGATGGAATTTCTCTGATTCCATTCATAAAAGACTGAATGGAGTAATTGTTTGGAACTGATTCGATTGTATACTTGGAAGGTAGAACACTGTGATAAAATCGAGCAATATTCGAGGGAATGTTTGAAGCAAATTAAATTTTGTTGAAGGTCTTCAGTTCGTACAATCAGATGTTTTCATTCACTTAACTTCTCTCAGGACATAAGTTTAGTAGGTTATACAACTGTTTCAAGAAGCTGTGAATGATGTATTCATTCTAGCTAACATCACAAATGAGACAAGCATTCAATACAGAATGCATCCTTTCCTAATACTGAACTAATTTACACTGATCTCTATGACCTGTGTAGGTTCCGATTGACCTATCCCTAGTCCTTTAACCTTTAACCCTTTCAAGTGACACAGGATGAGTTGCGGAAATTATCTGTCTGCTTCTTTGGAGGTCTTGTTAGAAACTTTTGAGATCGTTCGGTTTCCAAGTATCGAACACGTATAAAACAACTGGCATCCTGACAGGTAAGAACCTGCCGATCTCGTTTTCTTCCTACACTTCTGCCTTCTGCCCTCTACCTGAGTCGCACAAGAAGTGTTCAATTTCCTTCCAAGTTTCTTCCCTTCTTTTCAGAACTCTTCCATCACCATCCTACCACCGGTTTTAGTACTTCGGCTTTTTCGATTACATCTTCTTGCTAGATTGTCTTGTAACCTTTTTTGCTATCTAGTACACTTCTTTTCACTGATTATTTCTTCTTTTATTTTCTATACCATTCTTCTTCCTCGACCTTTTCTTCATTCATCTTCTATTCCTTTTTTCCTCCCCTTCTCCAATCATCTTGCACCGATTCTTCAACCGTCAAAATTAAATATTTTCAGTTTATGTTGTTTTCGAGTAAAAAAATGGACTAAATTTTAGAAGAGAGGAATCACAACCCTATTTCGGACTTTTAAAATGTTATCCACATTTTTGAGAGAAATAGTACAAGATTCCTTAGTTTTTCTCTCTCGGTCAGTGCTTTTTTGTAGAAAAAATAAATAATTATTCTATATTCTTGAATTTATGTCTTGATTTTCAAAGTCTGGAGTTACTTTCTTACTTTCCACTAAAGTAAAATTATAAAATTAGAAGTGAATCTATTATTCCCTTATAAAGTGGAGGATACTGGAAATTAATCTTGATTCTATTTCTCTACTTCTTCCTCCTTCAAAATCTACTTCCTCTTCTTCAAATATTTTTTTCTACTTGACGCGGTTTTCTTTCAATTATTATCTCTATCATTTCAATCTAAAATCACCACCTATCAGTCATTTATAAATTTCTCAAACGCAAGGCTTATTCTTCCTTTTATCTTCTTTTTCCAGATTCTTCTTTTCTGTGACTTTTCCAAACGTTTTTAGAAAATGTCATCATTCATAAAACTCTGTTTCTTCCTGCATCTTCTTCCTCTTTATCTCTTCTTATTTCTCATTCACCTTTTCATCCTATTTTACTTCATCTGCTACCCCTCACTTTCTCTTATTCTTCCTCATCTTCTTTTCCCTTTTCCGTTGAATAATTAGCATTACCGTTAATTAAAATTAGTGTATAAGCCAGTAAATATTGTAACATACATAAAGAATTCCAATCTAATCTAATCTCTTTTTCCTTGTTTTCATAAACCTATTCATCCTTCCTTACTTCATCTGCTACCATTCCTTCTTCATCTTCTTCGCCTTACTTCATCTTACTGAATCTTGTACCTCTCCATCTCTTCTCATTCATCATTCACCTATTCATCCCATCTTACTTCATCACCTACCCATTACCTTCTCACCTTCTTCTTCTTCGTCTTCTTCCCTCCTTCCTTATCCTTATTTTTTCTCATCATCATCATCATCATCGTTGAGTGCTTCTTCTCAGTTTTCTTCCTATTATGATCACTCTTCAATCACCTATTTCCTTAATCTTATCCATACATTTCAACTGCTTCTCCTTTATCTCCTCCTATCCTCCCACACATCACCTTAGTTTTTCTGACCCACATCACTTCACTCGATCGTGTTTTCGGTCCAATCTTGCATCACTCCTCCTCCTACTCCACCGCCCCAACAGGCACACCAAATCTCCTGTATTTCTAGTTGAACGGGTGACATGTTCGGTTCCTTTTACTAGCCAACCAACTTCTTTCTCCACAGGCTGCACCACTCTGGCCCTGCTAACCCATTTTTACTACTTGGCCAAGTGTGGCGTTCCACATCGGCTGACTCGATATATTGAAAATTGCATCGGACAGGCCACCTCCCCCCTCAATCTAACTCTCTCCCACTCTCTCACACCCTCTCTCTCTCTCACCCACACACAAGACCAATGCTCCTTGTTCCTTGTTTCGATTGGAAACCTCCCGAGCGGAAGCGAACGTGTGATCTTCCTCAGCTTTTCCTCTCTACAACCCTTGCACGAGTTCATTTATCCTACTTTTTCCTCTTCCACCGTCTTTTTCCTTCTATCCGCTCTCATTCTCCTATAGTCTTTCATGTTGGATTTCAAGTGTACCGCAGGATCCCCTACAACTTCAATCGATTTGAGGGAAGTTTTGAACTTTCCGAATCGAATTTCTCAAACTAAAATTTGTTGGTTATCTCATTTTGTATGTGTTTGATGTGAGATAGAAGTAATATTTAGAATAGAATATAACAGATAAAGAATATACTGTGAATAGTAAGATTAATGAGCTAGATAGAATAACTAGAGACAAAAAGGGACTATGAAGCATCATGTTACCAAAAGGTTACCAACCTTTTTGGTTACCTGCTATAATTCATATTTTCACTCCAGAAACCAGTCCATGCTCAAAAAAGGGTATGGAGAGAAAAGTTGGGAAGACAATTTTTGACCCCGCAGTTCTGTTTAGGGTAGTTAGGAGGTGAACATATCAAAAGTCCTCACCCCTACCCCCTGTGCTAAGGGGGTAATAATTTCCCACAATATTCATTCCACAACTTTTTTTTATATCTCCACTAGTTTTCGAGATATCCGCTCTTGAAGGTGTGACATGTTTGGAAAAAACACGTTTGCCACCAATTTTTATTCTATTTTTGCTTTCATAATTTTTTAAAAATCCATGCTGATTATGAGCTTATAAGGCATTAAATTCTCTTCAATTTGATGTATAATTTCACGCTTTTACGAATTTCCCTACACATTTTGTAGCATCTTTAGTGTTGAGTGTGAAATCTCAATTTTTGCAACAATAGACCAATTGACAAAGGAATTTGGAGGGAATCTTTTAAACAAAAATTTTGACTTTGCAGCTTTGTTAAGACTAGTTGGGAGGAGAACATATCAAAAGTTCCCAACTCATGTGCTAAGGGGATGAGGGTGGTTTAAAAGTTGCATTTTACAGCGTTTTGCTTCCACGCTCATATCTAGAGAACAATGTGTCCAACCGACTGGAATAACTATTCAAAAATGAAGCTTGATAAATTCTCTACACTTTTTGTTGAGTGGAATTTTGTGATATTCCCAACAGTTCCCAAGATATTCGCTCTTGAAGGTGTGTAATTGTTGGAATAACAGGTTTTTATCCAATGTTTTGCTGTTTCAGGGCTTATACCTCACCAACAATGCATCATGAAAACTGATGCTTATCGTGGGTTTGTCGAGGATTGAATTCTCTTTGAAATGATGTATTATTTCACTATTCCAAGTTTTCCTCTCATTGTTATAGTAGCTTCAATGTAGGGGGTGAAATTTTCATTGCTGCAACAACTGACCGTTTGACTTGCAGATGATATCTGTTAACAAATTTTTGTCTGAACGATATAAAAAATATATTGTGATGCAACGAATGAAAAAGTAGTATTATTCTGTTTCCAAGATAATAACTTTATTCTACTCTTAACTCTACTACTTCTCCCTATACAGATCATTTTCACTTCAGATTTCCATTGAAAGAGAATTTCAAGTTGTAACTGTCCATTAGAATGACTGAAATAGAAAGCTACTAACGAAATTATTAGCTCTCTTGGATGGCCACTATATTGGAGTTGAGCATCAACATTCCCAATGATAAAAATATCCACCAGTACGAAAAATGAAAGATAAGTCATCTTATGCCAAAATGATGGAAAATCTGTGAAAGCAGTACGACTTATTTCGCTTCGACTGTTAAAAGGTTAAATGCTGCCTGACAGAGAGCAGCAATCCGATTACCAATGAATGACTGTCTGCTTCTTCAATTCCCAAAGCATTACAACAGATTTTCTCTTCGATTCGAATGCTACACGAATAACTGCCGTGCCTCTAAAATCACTACCAGCTTATTCAAAACGACTTGACAGATGGAATTTGAAGCCTAGAAAAGAGGCTTATTAATGGAAATGTTCAAATGGTAGCGATCCTTGGAGACAGTCGTTCTAGGAATAGTTGTATTAGGTGGGAATTCCTTCCTTCACTTAAATAATTTATAATTTATTTCATTGAATATAACAAATCATAATTATAATATAAAATATGATTGGGAATAATACGAAAAGTGGAGAAGTACTCGTAATAGAAGTAGAGATGAAAATAATGGGACGTTGGATGAAAGGAAGAGAAATCAAATTGAAGATATAGATATCACAATAAATGAACAGGTGAGAAAGAGGGGGAGTGAGTGACTTCTTTTTCTAGATTAGAGTTCTAATTTATGAAGTCACAATAATATTGTGGCTTATACACTAATTAACATTAAAAAGAGAGTGGGACAGATCATTAGAGTTGGAGAGAAAATATTTCTGTTAGAGACACAAAGAGTGAAAAATACAGATATAAAATATAATAGTAAGAGAAGTTGATAGAGGCTGACTAGAAAGAGAGAGAGAGAGAGAGTGAGTAAGATTGAGGAAGGAGTTGATGAGCAAAAATATGAATTGAAGAAAGAGGGGGAAAGTGAGAGAGAAACGCCGCATTTCTAGGTCATCCAGGCTCTCACATCAGCATGACGTCAGAGAGTGCATGTGTGCGCGCGTGTGGCGGTGAGTCACAAAGCAACGAGGGGCTTTCCCAGCAAATACAACCAGTTCATGAATTTCCCGGCCTAAATCATACAGCCAGCCGGCTTTAGCAGCCGCTTTCCCAGGAGAATTTGTAGTGCGTACAGCAGTTGCTTGTAGTAGTACAGCAGTAGATTCAGCTAATCGGTTTGGACATTTGCTGCACGAGGAAATATTGTAGCGCAGTCTGGAGACTGGAGAAGACGAAGAAAAAGATGAAAGACGGAGGAATAGAGGGAAAAGAAAAAGATGAGAATGAGATAGAATTAGAAGAATTGAAAGCGTGAGGAAAAGTGTTGAATGGTTTGCATTTCACAGAAATGTGCAATGATGGAAGGATATGAAAATCTTGATGAAAACAGGAAATGATGAGGAGGAGAAGATGAAAAGAAAGAGGAGGAAGAAAAGAGGATCGAGACAAGAGGAAAAGAAGGAGGATGTAGAGAAGTAGAGCAAAAGCTGGAATGGATGGGAAGTAGAGAAAAGGAAGAGGAGGAGGAGATGATGAAGAAAAAACATGAGTTGGCGTAGGAGGTGAAAGAAGAGGAAGAGGAAGGATGAAGTGGAGAGGAAGAACGAAATAAAAAGGAAGAATAAGACATCAAAGGAACAATCATGAGATGAGAAAAAATATATCTAAAGTAGTAAAATAGAAGGAAAAGAAAAAGAGGCAGAGGAGAAGGAGAAGAGGGAATAGCTGGAGGAGGAGGTTTTTGAAATACGGGACATGGAAGGAAATACTAGGACGAGGAGTAAGGAAACAAGAAAGAACGAAAGAAGAAAGAGACATCGGATGGGGAGATAAAATAAAAGAAATGTCCAGAAGAAGGGGAAGCAGTGTAGTAAGAAGAATGAGAAGAGGCAGCGGACGCGTGAGAAGAAGGGAAGGAAAATGCTGTTGAATGGGCCAACTTGTGAGATTTCCACGAAAAGAGTTACATGAGTCGAGAGCTCCGAATAAGCAGAATGCTTCACATTCTCTGCAACGTCCATTAATGAAATTCTTTTTCATAATCCTGCAGAGCGGTAATTCTTCTACATTGTATCACAGTCGTCATGAAATCACGTATTAAATAGAAATTGAAACTGTATAATGAACTTCAAAACACTATGAATAGTGAGTTATGGATTTGTTCCATAATCATGGAACACAGTCTATTCAACTAATCAGTAGAATCTATTCAACACGAAATCTCTCATTTCAGTTACCGATATCCGAATGTCCCAATCTGCTTATGTAGGGCTCTGGGGCATGAAACAGTTGCAACTGCAACACCAATGTACAATGATATGGCCAGTGACCACCAGTGCACTTTCCACGTGCTCGAACAATAACCGTGTTTACCAAACGTGCACGTATGCGTGCGCACATGCTTGTGTGAGTGTTCACGTGAAGTTTGCGGTGTGCGGCTCAGAGCTGTGTGACAACGCACGATTTATATCGCAACTATCGCTGGCGAGTCCAATCATTGAAGGCAAACAAGAATCTATGTGCTTTTGCCAAACCAGCGCACGGTTCGTTTGTGGATTTGTATTTTTTCGGCGATGAAGCGATCGCCAACGATTGCGATCGTGCGTCGTAAACAATAATTCTGCTATCAATTCCCGATCGGGCGTTTTGGAGTGGGAGGGGGGAGGTTTGTTTTGGGCAGATTTACTATTTGTGGCCGGCCGATTCTTGTGGTTTGCTTTGTGGTTGTCCGGTGTGAGTGTGTGCGTGTGTGTGCACTCTATCTTGTTTGCTCTTGCCCTCTTCTTTCTCTCTCATTTGAAAATACTTTCAAATGCAGACTGCTCCGAAATAAACCACTGAATCGAGTTCAGTGACTGACAAGTTGAAAGAATACAAAAATCTTATAGTACAGCAGACAAATAAATGCTCGATTACTCGATTAACTTATTCATGATTATATAATCAGGTACAGATTATTAAATACTAAGAAGTGAACAGCAGGGTAAAACTATTATTCCCTCGATATTGAACTGTCTCATAAATAAGGTTATGAATCTCAGTCTAATTTTGCGTAAAAAATTTATACACTGATGTTGATCTCAAAAGAATAAAGGTGCATAATATATGAGGGTTGAGAGAGATTTCCTAGGGTTTGATAAATTGCACAATATCAGTTTGAATATTTCCGCGGTACGACTACTTCTAGTCTTCATATCACTAGTGGATGGGATAAAAAGCTACATCTACTTTATCCAGTGGTTTGATATTAGTTATTGAGTCATTGAAGAAGTATAGTTTAAAGCTATATTCCATAGGAAAACCTGGCACTTGATAAGTAATGATCAACCTGACAACCAATTACAAAAATTTAAGATCCTAAATAAATTATTACTGAATCCCTGACTTCAACAGTATGGTAATGGAAATATAAATATGTTATTGGAATTTGTTCGGCTCAAATAATTGAATATTCAGAAGTGATGTTCGATATTCAAGTAATTAATTTTGGATGTGGTGGGGCTGATATGAGGAATGGTGAATGCATAATGTTTGAATACGAATAAATTCTACCACAAAAATGCTGTAAGTTTAGCATTTGAATTTCAAATTGGAATTCGCTCAATTTCATAACATTTTTCATTATACTTTCGTAATTGCCATCCTATATTCCTAGTGTCAACTGTTTGGATGACAAAACAGAAATTCATAGCTGGAGATATCAGACAAGTTTTGCGCCTTGAAGTGTACAACACTGCTGGGTGTTGACAGACGTCAACCCTTTTCTGTTTCGCACAATGGGGGAAGTTTTTCGAAATCGAAGCAAGAACAAAAGGGATGTTTTTCGTTGTTATCGGGTTGCAAGCTTTCATGACGACAACTGAGGAAGGAATAAAGAGAAAGAGAAATATGTCTATTCATCAAATTTATGAGAAGAGGCTGCGATAAAAGAAGAGAGGGAATACCCCAGTGAGAGAAAAATAATACAAAATTGATATAGAATTATAATTTAAATTCTGATAAAAATTACTAACAGTAAGAAGATAATTACAATTTAGAGTAAATGTTATCACTATGAGCTCTGTGAAAAATTAATATACAAAGTAACAAAAATATGTGAAAATAATAGTGGGTTGTGTTTTAGATGAATGGGTGAGGAGGTTGCATCAGGACTGTCTTTATTGACATCAAAAAGAGAAAGTAAAATACTGTAAAGACGAAATTCGTGTAGAAGTGTGAGTCAAAGTTTCGTGTGAGAGAAAAAGAGTGATTAAATTAGAGTTTTATTTATGTATGTTACAATATTAAATGGCTTATAGACTAATTTACATTAAATGACGGTAATCCTAATTATTCAACGAATTTTAACTAAGTATAAAAAATTAATAATCAATGAGAAAAAAAATTCAATGCAATTAGAATAACAATAATATAATATTGTGATGTATCTTTATGTATCAGCGATGTTTCAACATAATATCCTTCCCATAAACATACGACCGGGCTGGTGAGAGAGAGAAATTAGATGAAAGGGCATAGGAATATGATATAAGATGAGAAGAATGTTGTGAGAGGGCATAGACTGTGTAGGAGAGAGATGAAAAACGGATTCAAGGGAGATGAATACGATGAGAGCATGAAACAAAGAGTTTACAAGATAGAGGAAGCGATAAATAGTGATTGAGAGAGGGAAGTAAGGTTGTGTGAGAAAGAGAGCGGAATTGAAGAAAAGAGTTCAAGTGCGAATAACAAATGGTTTTGTTTACGGAGGGATGATGGCTTGGTTGAGGGAATGAATTGAAAAGGGAGAGTTGCGCCGTTCGACATTTTCTGTTCAACACTGCATCAAGGTTTATGTGTTACAACAGTTGAAGATTTACAGGAAATCCAGATCCGACTCTTGTCAGTGAAGCTGCAGAAACGAGAAGCATAACAAAGTTGCGACATAATCGAATTGGAGAGGAAACTGTTTCCGTGATGGAGGAAATATGATTATTGTTCTAGTTACTAGCGCACGTCTATCACTACATATATAATATATTCACCGAGACGATGTTCGTTTACAAGTAGTGAACCATATATGTATAGATTCTCTTGAGCAGTGATGCTGTTAAAATGCACTAGAACAAGGTAATTGCGTTATTCTGTGAAATTTCAACTAAGTAAGTTCAAACTTCCGTTAATGTAATCAAGGAGTTTGCATCGCACAAGTAACGTTTGTTGAAGTAAACTATTAAGTACGGTAGTAGGTCATAGTATAGTAATAGTGTATTGGAATTCTATAGTTTCATGTTACGTAAGCATAAACTTATTAGTAAGGAGTAATCGTTTTACAGATTTAGTCTTTATACGAGTGAACTCATGACCGCGATTTGAATATACAACATTACAATATCCTAGTCTTCTTAAATTTATGTTCCCAAACCCTTCCAAGAAAGATGATAGCTTATAAGGAGATAAATTAGAGATGTACCTGAATGATTACAATTTCCAGGGAAAAAGTTGCAACGTAGTACCAGATATTCGATTAATTCATCTGGCAATCGATGATTATCCATCTTCGAAACTATAAAGTTCGTTTAATGTTACCTATGAGTTTTATTATACTGTTAAGTTAGATCTGTCAGATTTTTATTGTACTCATTCATAGCATTTTTATTTAATTTGAAAGTATATTTAGATGTGAACATCTCCGAAAAGGTTTGAAATATCGATGTGCAGTTTTCGCTATTCATTTTCTCTTGAAATATTGTATCGAAATTAACATATGAATCCCATTCTATTCGAAAAAATGAGGTTGAATTCAAAATGGCAGATGCAAGAATTTTGAACAACAGAAAAGATTTTCTTTAATTCAAATGGGATTCCCAATAAAACTTATTGTCGAATTATCCTTGTAATATAAATATTAAGGTGCTCCTATACATATTACTTACTCTGTATAGAAATGTTGAAGGTATTCAATTCGATTCCATGACGATTCAAATCAAGCGATGTTCCTGCATCGTAATGTCACAGTTCAATTCAGGATGCAATTATCAGCAATGCTCTATCAGAGATTACTATCAATTATTAGAGAACCTTGTAAGGGTAGGCTACCCCGTTATTTCTGATTTTGTTAATTTCCTGATTGTGCGATAGAGAGGGTTGATTTCGCACTTTATTTCCTCCACTGCTTCCGGAGAGTGGTGCACCCTTATGGCCGATGAGGGGAGATTCCATGGTATTAGGAGAGGGCCGGCCATCATGGACGAGAGCAAGAAGAGAAAGAAATAGAGCAGGTCATTGGCGAAAAAGGGAGGAGATAGTGGGATATAGCGAATATATAGAGAAGGGATGAAAGGAAGGAGATAAAGAAGAATTGGAAGAGAAAAAGGAGAGGAAGAGAGAGAATAATAAAAAAAACGAGAGTGGAGCGAAAGACGTTGAGATAATTAGAAGAGAGAAGAACGAGAAGAAGAGGATGAATTATGCAGGGCAGGAATCGAATAATGGGAAGGCAGAAAAAAGAAGAGGAATAAAAAATATGAAGGAGGAAGGAATAAGAAGAAAAAGAAGACGAAAAAGGATATGATAAATAAGGCCGAGAAGATGTAGTAAGAGGAGAGAGAGGTGTAGAAAACTAATTAAAAACCTAAAGAGTGAAGTTGATAAAGAAGAAGTTCCTGGTGAAATCGTGAGGAGATTGGATTTGGATTGGAGTTCTATATTTATGTAGGAGGAAGAGGAGAGGACGAAAAGAAGAAGGTGAGAGAGGAGAACTAGAAGGGGAATCAACAGCAGGAGGTAGAAAGAAAGAGGAAGTAGAACATGAATTGAATGAAAATGAGTAATATTGGAAGAGGAAGAAGAGAATGACACGACGTGGAGGAGGATTGGGTAGAGAAGCAGAAGAATGGTAGATGAAAGTGGAAGGGGAAGAAAAGGATTTGAGACAGAGGAAGAGAGGAAGAGAAAGCCATAATAGGGAGGATAAGGGTCGACGCCTGAGGGTTGGAGTGCTAGTATGACCGGGGTCCACCGAATGGATATCGATGTAAATACTTTTCATTTATAAATTTACGACCACTGACCGTGCCTACGGTAACCGCAGGGGAGAGGAGAATCACAGAGTGCTAGAGAGTGAGAGTGAGGGAGATCAGAAGCTGCATGCACATTTCCACCGATAGTGTAAGGACGCGATTTCGGCTTGCGAATAATGTGCATGCTTATGGGTTGTGTGGGGATGAATGAGCCTGAAGGGACATGGGACTCGTAGCAAGCAGCCTTCTTATCTTGGCAAAGTGATGATTTAGAAGGCACTTGTGCGGTGCGTCGTAGAATCAATATCTGACACATTCGTTTTCAGTTAGCGTGCATCGTTTGTTGAGAAGCGGGCTTTTGGAAATGTCGTCGAAGCCACGTTTTGAGTTATGCTGTATCAGTGTTCATAATTGATTCCTGTGTTCAATGGTGCGGAATGAAAATATGTTTAAGCTTTATAGGAAAATTTTGTTTTTTGTGTTTATAAGAACATAATTGTGAGATGTGGCTGAAGTTATTCAGGTCACACTGGTTGATTTCAATTTGTCAACTCTCTGACATCACTCACATTGGGTTTAGCCAGCATTTACCTGTGTGCATTTTATAAGGAGTTGTTTGATTTGAGCTGAACTCACACTTATGCGACTCAAGTCGAGAAGAGACTGCGACTCTAATCTCTTCTTGACGCAGCATGTGTTTTCAAATGGTGACACTCAGACCAGTCGATTCTAGACCCAGACTAGTCGACCCAGACCTTACGACTGTGAGACTGAGTCTAGCATCGTCTTGACTTGCATAGTACCATGCATTTTTAATGAAAGAGAGGTTATGTTTTATGAAAGTGAAATTCTATCATTTTGGATGAGAAAATATTCATAATGATTATTATAAAATTTGTTACATGCGCAGAAGTTACGAATAGGATCTCATATTTTTAATAATGTGAGGTTAGAAGAGAAGTAGTGACAAGAGCAAAGAAAAAAGACATAAGGTCGAGAGACTGGAGTATCCTCGAATGGAGTCGTACGATTTGAGTCGAGGTAGTGTGAGTTGAGCCTCAGTGGTTGCGCTGATAAGCTGTCGCTTGGATAAATCAAGAGTCATGCGCCTGCTACTCCTGTTGGAAGGGTGACCGCTTGAGTCAACTCCTCTGAATATTATTCATGAATTGTATAAAATCGCTTCCCGGTGGTTCGGAACCCACCTAAAACTGTTGGTTCATTCATATTTCATTATCATCCACCTCATTATCCTCGCACAAGCCTAGAGCTGATGTGGCCATCACCCTCAGTAAAAAAAAAACCCTTGTTCATCTGAAACACGTATCGACTGAGAAGTTCCAGTTGTTGCCTAAAAGCAACTTATTGGACTTAAAAAAAGAGGATTCGAAAAAAATATATCGCTGACTATGAGGAAAATTTGATATAACTTTCAGTATTAATCTTGACTGTGAGTGTGTATCATCAGGCTTGAAATATGTCAGTTTTACATGGTGACAAATATTAAAGCTTTCAAGTGATAAGTGATCCATTTAATGGATTGATTGGAACAAACACTGATATTAACATTTTCATAAAATTCTATTTAATCATTATGAAGAAACACAAGTATCATATCACTTCCGAAAAGATAATTAGAGATTTTGACAATTTAGAGGTATGACTCACCATATCTGAGATCTTTGTCGGGCGGTATGTTGCCATTAGGCTCCAGTCTGTCTAGGAACTCATCTGAATAGCCATTAAATGGCAGTTTGGTCTGCACTTTTGATCTATCGTCACCCTCATCTTTCGATATTGCTAAAACAAACAAAAAATTCAATTAATTAAAATTCAAATCTGTCTCCACTTGCATCATATGAATCAGATATTATATTATTGAAAACGTCTATTGATATTTGTAGATGGTATCATGCATAATTAAGTGGTTGGAGTGATGGTTATATGATATTATGGTATGATAGTAGACAATATTGTATGAAGATATTTAATATGTGGTATGAAGATTTATGATTCCAGTGGATGAGAATAATTGTATGTGAATCTATGTATAAAAGTAAATTTTTAATGTAGATGGTTGATTTGTAAAAATAAAATAAACCAACAAAACTAACATAAGAAGAAAATCATAGTCTTAACAGGAGAAGAAGTTTGTCGACCTTTTCTACTTCAATAATTGATTGCTGAATGTGAAAACACTTTCCAGGTCGAGTGCAATAAAACATCACATTGAACCAAAGCGCCAGAAAACTAAGAAAGTATTTCGTCGCCACCATTATCGTACATCAAAGGCACTCGCGAGTCACTACCAGACAACTCTATAAAACAACCGTGCATCTAATTCAAACCCCGTTACAAGAATCCAAGTTTGCCGGCAACGAATGAACATATTATGAGATTTACGAGCGATGCAATTTCTTGATTTGGCGGTTCCCAAGTTATTGAAAAAGAAAATGCGACTTTTCAGGGGTTGCGGTAAACATGGTTGAAACTTTCCAGAATTATTATCGCGATTTGAAAGGAAGTGAATTCAAAATTTGAGCGGTGAAACTTTTTAGGGTAAGTTTTTATCGGCGTAAGATGAGGAATTGCGAGGCGTGACTTGGCGGAAGAAGTAGATAATGTGAGACTCACTTTAATCTGTCAGAATTGGTTGAATGGAAAGCATTGATGTTATTCATAAGGAATGCTGACAGATGAAAGTGAATCTCACTATATAACGGAAGTTTTAAGGATGTTTTAGGGGACGACTGCAACCTTCATAGAAAGAAATGCGTTCAACTAAAAGATACTTAGAGAGAAGTCGCAAAGAGTAGTGATAAATGTTTTTGTGGGGGAGTGTGTCTGATGTAACTGAGGGTGGCAACGACGAGGAAGATATTAGAGTTGACACAAGCTACTCAAGGAGTCAGTCCTAGTTCAGAGTGGAGATTGACAGGTAACATGCGTTTTTTCTGTGAAGATGGAAGTACACGAGGTAGTGAAGTCGAAAGCCTGTAGGCTCATCTCAATGAGCAAACAGGTCCCAATTAGTGAGGCTTTGGTAGAAAAAAGTACAAAACGGAAGTAAGGGGAAGATAGGATTATATGTTTTGGGTTCCTTTTCAAGTGAACAGCACCGAATCTTCATTGGCATGATGATTACTGAACTGATTCCAGAGAATTTATCAACCATTATATTCACAATTGACAAACTTTGCATTGAAAACTTCTCTATAAAAGAGGGGAGTTGGAGAGCTTTAAACTAGTTGATGAGGAGCTTAAATGTTGATGAGAATTGATTTTACTGTATAAAATCCGAAACCATTAAACCATTGATCATTAAAACACAAGTAGACACAGGAACACTGTGTGTTTATGACACTAAATATTCTTAATATATAATACACCAACTCTAAAATATATAAATTATTTCTAGTAACTGGAGTAGTCTTCCTACTATATCAAATCATCTCAATACTGTATTGGTGAATCGTTGTCAAAGTATAACCAGTTATTGAGTCATCAGGGTTAACAGAATTTCCTGATTTTCATTGTTTAGAATGATATTGATGATAGAGATAGGCTAATAACTTTAGAATTTCACACTATCCAAATCATATTTCGATTTTTAATCATTTTCTAAAAATATAAACAAACGTTGGGTCGAATTTTTTAAATTAATTTGATTGATGGAAATAAATTAGAAATTGCATTTGTTCAAATGCTTATTAATGAATAATTTTTATTAATTTGATGAGTTCCGTTAATGCGTACTTCATTCAAATGTAATTTCATTGACTCTTTTATAACGATGGTCATTTAAACAATTGCGCAAAAACTGGATGCACAATGGCAACAAATGAGTGAATTTGTGTGTGTTATGTATGATATTTTTTATCCAACTTAGGATCTCAGCAACCAATACATTTTCTAGTCCGCTGCTCTACTTTTCTCACCCCAATCATACATTTTATGACAATGTTAAGGTCTACTGCCGTGCTTGAAATTCTAAAAACCTGAGGTTTTTCATTGTCGAAATTGAACATCAAATTAACTATTCCAGCAACACAAACCATTTTAAGCGCTGCAGTAGACCTTAAACTTTGTCATAAACATCACAAATACAAAAACAACAAAAGTTCAAATCTTCGAACCATGAAAGAGCATTGCGAGAACTCTTTGGCCGAGATACTTATTGGTCCCATTAGAAACTGGCACAAAACACTCCAATAATGTCAAACACATCTAGTTGCTTTCTGTTCATTGGCCACGATTGGAGAAAAACAGAGTCGTCTATTGACACCCTTTATTGTGTTATTGCTGCTCCATTCTGACACTGATCTCTCTTTCTCTCACTCACTTTTACTATCTTTTACCCTCTCACTCTCTCACATTCTCCCTTTCTTTCTCTCACATACACGCACACCAGAGAGGAGTTTCCAACTCTGGATAGAATAACAAGCTCCACAGCACGAGTACAGTCTAATGTGTTTTGTCAGTAAATACTTTGCTATTAGAAGTTGATCAGTTACTTTGTAAACAGAATTTTCCATTGGCAACCATGTGCATGTGCTTGACTACGGTCATGATTTAGAAGTGGAGATTAGCTAATCCATATGGTTCGACAATTATGAGTCTGTTCAGAAAAGAAATACTGCACTGTTTGATTGGACTCCAATTTTAAAGGAACAAACAAAGGAAGTCATATGTACGAACTACACAAAGGGAAGTTATTGTAATGCATAGTTTTAAATGTCTAATTTATGACCTACCCCTTTCTAAAGAATGAATTATAAGATAGTAAAATCTGCGTCGAATACAAAAGAAAAAAATCTGGTGTGGCGCACTCACACAACTTTCCTTGCAGTTATGAAAATCGATCTCCTGACGCTAGTGTTCCCGCGCATCTCAGGTCTACTATTCAAAGATCTAAGCCAGCTGGTGACAGGACAATAACGCTGCAGACACACAAAGTCTGCTATCTCTTCATAGTGAATGATTTAATAGAATCAACAGTTGACAACAGTTTGCAATTTAATAATCTTATTTTATCGAACTTCAAGCTTATTTTCAATTTAAGGTGAAAATGTTACTGAACATTAATTGTAGAGATTTTTATGCTCAATCTTATCCACTTGAAATGTTTTGTTAAAATTGTATCTGAAGCCTGATAATTGGGAATCTAAAATTAAACTTTGCATAGATGTGGTGGAGCTCTTGGAATTTTTACAGATATGGGACTTGTGGCAGTTGATAGAGCTTATCAATGACTTTTTTAAGTATAAATTTGATCAAAATCGTTGGAGCCGTTTTCGAGAAAATCGCGAAAAACCCTTTTTTTGACAACATTTTCGCCATTTTAGCCGCCATATTGAATCGCATTTGATCGAAATTGTTCTTGTCGGATCCTTATACTGTAAGGACCTTAAGTTCCAAATTTCAAGTCATTCCGTTAATTGGGGGATGAGATGTCGTGTACACAGACGCACATACACACACACACACACACACACACACACACACACACACACACACACACACACACACCAATACCTAAAAACCATGTTTTTGGACTCAGGGGACCTTGAAACGTATAGAAATTTGGAAATTGGGGTACCTTAATTTTTTTTCTGAAAGCAATACTTTCTTTCCTTGCCTATAGTAATAGGGCAAGGAAAGTAAAAAAACGAACAAGTTGTAATTGAAACTTACAAAGCTCTTGAATGAAATGTGATTTCCAATGGGAGACAATAATACTCATGTGTATAAAATCTTCAACTGTATGATGTATCTGAACAGCAAAATTACTATTGTTATGGTAATTGATATTTCAAGAATTTGAAACTTAACTTCAGAATTATGTACAATACGAACGATGAATATGATTGATGAGTCATAGAATACAGTTTTAGCAATAATACTTGATAATTACAATAATAATTAGCACGGAATTTTACATAATGTTTTTCTACTACATTATTCAGTTACACTTTGTTTCTTCATTACTGTTAGTGGTTTTTCACACTCAATCACTGACTGTTGAAATTTGTAAAATAGAATGAAATATTCTCTATTTCACGTGAAATATGGAATGATGGTTGAAATTCCTGAAAATTGACGCAGCTCAGCAAGAATAGCATAGAAATATCCTTGCATGTAAGGATTACAAGAAGGTTACCCAAAAGGTATCATATCAATATCTTATCAGCCATTATCATCACCGTTCCCCCAAAGGATGGAACTACAACGCAATTGCTCTGAAGCAGCATTCCATTAGGTAGACCCCCCACGATACAGACCCTGAAAGTAACACCAATCGTAACATTTTACGCCCACTGAGGAGGCCTTCTGCACGGGGCCCACTGAGCAGTGAAGAATTGAAACATTGCAATGAATGATGGACATTATGGAAGGAAGGTTGTACAAAGTGGTGATGGTGATATTGTTGATGTACTACACAAACAACATTCCCCACGAGGGGGAAGGGAAGGGTATCTGGTAGCCCCCCTCCCATGAGATACCCTTCCAAGAATGTTTTCTTGATGGTGGAGTGGTTTTCTTCGATGTTGTTACTCACGTCCACTTCTTATCACACAGCTTTCTTCTGCTATTGGATTTCCTTTTTTCTCCTCTTCCACCATGCTAGACCCATTCTCTTCTCTCTATTCTTCTTTGATGTAGTAGTATTTTATCTCCCAATCTTGGAGAGACACTGATTTCTCTCTTACTAAATCTTGATTTCCTCTTCATTTCTTTCTTCTCCGATCTCTTTTCTTTCTTGAGTGAATTTCAATGTATTTTTTTTTCTTCAATATAGAACAGAATATAATGATAATCATCATCATTATCTCTATTACTTGCTCTTATTTGTTAACACTCGATATTTATTACTCATTACTACATTTGAATTTCCAAACTTCGCCATGTCAACGAATAAAAGAGTAATTCTATTCTATATCTTAAATTTCCCATATATTTCTTCATTCACTTCTAACATTTATTTTCATTTTCCTATTCTTTCACTCTCTTTTTCCAGTAATTCATTTTCTATCTGGTTTAGGTTTATTTTTTTGCTCAACTGCTTCCCTTAACTGCCTTTTCCAATAACGTTGGTACTTGAGATTTTTCTATATCATTCTTTCTTATAATCGTAAGCTGAAGCTTCTCCATTTCTTAAATCCTTATCATTTCAGAAATCTCGCTGTTCAACTCAGAAGAAATTCGCTATTCCCAGTACCTGTCTTTTTCTATTTCCAAAGTGATATTCTGTCTTTTTTTTCGTTTTTCTACCTTCTTTTATCAATCAATCAATAATTTTATTCAATTCAACACTGAATACAAACAAAATGAATAAAAAGAAAAATGTCTAATAATGCTACAAAAAACAGGCTTCATGGTGGGGTGTGCTGAAAGAAAGAAGCAAAATACCTCGTTAACTATGGTTTCCCATATAATAAGCTGGTAGAGGGTATAAAAGTAAGGAATAGAGGGCGAAGAGGAGCAAAGAAGAAAAGTAAAGGTTATTTTCCCAATCTAATTTTATTACCTCTTTCTCCTCTTCTTCCATGGTCCGAAATTACTAACATCCTCTTCAAAATTTTCAAATCATTAGTACGTAGGCAGGACAGGTGAAAAACAATTTTTAACCGTGGATTTCTTCAAAGAGAGTCATCGACTATGTACAGTATCCATAAGGGCAAGAGCCCTCTCGCTCCTCATACTCTTCTTCTTTCAATTCGCTCTTTCTCCCATATTATAACACTAGTTCGTGTCTCAAGGGACTCAAATCCAAGGAAAAATTCGTGCTCAATACACAAAGGAGTAGCAACTCTATACCATAATACATATCACTCTTACAAATACAGTAATAGAATAAATGAATCAAAAATAGCCTATGTTTGATAAAAAAAAAAAAGTCAGCAACAGGATGATCGATCATATTGGAATGATTGTTCGTATCGAAATCAGTAGTTCTTGAGATTATTACAGTAGCAGAGCAGTTTTGATAATAGAAGGACACCTAATTAGAAAACGGATTACGAATTGAAGGGGATATTTGAGGATTGACGGTTTAAGGGACACCGAAAATTAAATAGGAACGAATCCGACGACAAAGTTTCAGCGAAACAGAAAGAGACATAAAAGAAAGTAACGAAATAAGAGAAAAGTTTTAAGCCGAGAAAGAAGTAAAGTTGGTAAGTCCCCTTCTTGTCAAACATGAATGAGATGGGTCTGTTTTCTATGCAAAAGTTATTAGGCCGTTCATTATTAAGACGTCAGTTGAAGAGGAGAAACGAAGAGGAAGAGGAGTACGTTGGAGAGGAAAGGAGGAGAAAACGAGGGTCAAGATGAGGAAGAACATGAAAACGGATAGGAATAAGGTGAAGAAGAAGAAGAGGAAGAAGAAGAAGAAGAAGAAGGAGAAAAAAAGAAGAAGAAAACGGAAATGAATAACAAGGAGAGGCGACGGAGAAAAGGAAGAAGAAGAAGAGGATGGAAAAGATGGAGCAGCAGAAGAAGCATTAGCATCATCAGAAGAAGAAAAAGGAAAACAGAGTCAGTAGCAGAGATAGATCGAGAGAGAGAGAGAGACAGAGAGAGAGAAAAGGAAGAAGATTGAAGAACAAGTAATAATCTGCTGGAGAAGCAGATACCAAACTTACTCTTTTGAGTTTCATCTTAATTCGATTAATTTTTAATGCGGCATTAAATTTTGTCTCCGGTGGAATATTAAAGCAGAAGACATTCGGAAAGTTGGACAAGATAACGACTGGCTGCAACATCATTTGAATAGGATCCGTTCTCATAAATTTCACGTGATTTTATACACAGCCAACTTCCAAATTCCTATGATCATGATCATAATGATATAACCATATTGCATCATAATTAAGGTTTCCTAAAATACATCGAATGCATGGTTCAATTATTCGCATCATTTTAAAATATGAAACATCACTTTATACTATGACTAGCCGTCAGGCTCGCTTCGCTCCGCTAGACGGCCATATCCGTCTAGCCAGGGGGCTCCGCCCCCTGGACCCCCGACTGGATCGTCCAAGAATGAGATCAGCAGGCTCGCTTCGCTCGCCTGCATTTTTCATTTGAGCATTTTTACCATATGTTAGGACGATCCAGTCGTGGGTCCAGACTAAACGTCTGGCTAAACGGATATGGCGAGCGAAGCGAGCCTGAGGGCTAGTAATATAATATTCCCAGGAATAGCTCTGATTGAAGTAGCAGTGCCCAATCAATTTTTCCGCGATAAATGCATTTCAATCTTCAACTTGGTGCCAATCTAACAAAATTATTAATTTAGTTACCAGTTAACAACTGTTTCGAAGAGGTACACTCTCTAGAATGATTATAGTTCTAGTCTATATTAACATATGGTATGGACATTTTTCAATTATAATTAAGAGAATAAGAAGAATATACATGCTAAATGACGAACTTTTAACCCTTAAAAACCACCCTTAGAGTTAAAATATTGCCAAAAGATTTCTTAGTGCGCCTCTAAAGGCCAACTGAACATACCTACCAAATTTGAACGTTTTTGTTCCGGTAGATTTTTAGTTCTGCGAGTGAGTGAGTGAGTGAGTGAGTCAGTCAGTGAGTGAGTGCCATTTCGCTTTTATATATATATATATAGATGCTTCCAATGATGTCCCTATTTGCACCTAAATATATTTTGATAAGTTTGTCAAAAGGTAGAATCTATTGATATGCAATGGCACATATCTTAACGCTAGTCTTCCAAACGAATATCTGATCTATCTGATAAATGTGAGGTTATGTTTAGTTGAAAATATCAAACACATTTCCTCCATACAAACAACTCAAACAATATTAACTCATACAACATATCGAACAATTCACCAATAAAATTGAAAAAAATATATATAAATTGAATACGAATATGAATATAAAAAATGTAAGGTTCATAAGTAGAATGCGTCAAGTTACGTTATACGTTGAATTTTGTATGTTGTATAAACAAGTTTTTTCTTATATAATTTTATTAATTTCTCAGAAATATGCATAAATTTATCATATATAAATTCAAGTATCTTGTCACAATCTGAATGGAATAGATATTTCTATAAAATTATCAAAATATTATATGAAGGTTTAATGGGCCTCTTTGTATGAATCAAAGTTAGAAGAATTTGTGAAGTTGAAGTTGACGATATTTCTGGGGACAAACAAGTAATGAAATACAGAAGTTTTTGTGAAATAGTAGAAGTAAGATGGAAAAGAAGAAAAAGCAGGAAAGAGAAGAGAGGGAAGGGAAATTGTCAAGCAGAAGCCGTTATCCAATCAGAGGAAAGTAAACCGAACAAGTCGATTAGAGTCAAGGTGGTTTCAAGATGTAATGTGTCAATTAAAGGTAATGGATTCCAGCATGCTTCACAGCCTGTGGCAAAACTAGAATGGAACCAGAAAAGAGAACGGGAATATACTGAGATGAACTGAGAAGGAAAGGAGTAGATGATGCATGTAGATGAAAAAAAGGAGTTAATGGGCAAGAAGGAGGAGGAACAGGAGAGAAAAATTATAAGTGGCATAAAAGGAAGGAGATGAGATGATGATGATAAGAAGCAGACGAAATAGAAGAAGGACGAAGAGAGGGGGAAGATAACACAGGAGGAAAACAGGGGAAGAGGAAGAAGAATATGAGGAGAAAGATCAACTCTTCAACAGACGGCTGGAAATAAGGAGGTAAAGGGAGAAAAGAGGGTGGATTATGAGCAAGACGAACAAGGAAAGGGAGAAGATGAAGAGGAAGAGAAGGAGTAAAAGAAAGAGAAGGAGTGGAAGGGGATAGAGGAGAGTGAATGAGAGGTTCAAACAGAAAAAGAAGAGAGAGAGAGAGAGAGAGAGTGAGGTGGAAGAAAATCAATAAAACATACAGATTATAAAAATGGAAAAACTAAGAAAAATAACTACAACAGAATATGGACGAGAAGGGCTGGAACCAAAAAAGATTGACAAGAGAAGTAGAACAATATCAGCAAGAAATGTGAATGGAAATTGAGAATGCAAGAATATAAAAATGTTGAAAAGGAGAACATAAAAGAAAAGATTAATCAGAGAAGGATGAAGCAAAGAAGAAAAAATACAGGAGGAGAAAAAATGATGTGAAAAATGTGGAATGAGAAGAACAGAGGAAAGGATACGAAACTTTAGAGATTGAAAAGTAGAAACCTCTTTACCAAGTTGACTTCATTGTTGCCAATAAGCCATTTGATCGTAAACGTGTCCCACTGAGCGACTTGGACTTCTCCATTGATATGCTCTCGCGTCAACTTCATTCAGAAACATTACAATAAAATCGGATTTTCCGAATCGTAAATGGAATTGGTTGATCGTAAATTCCTTTGAGACTGCTTAGTGCTGACTGAAGCTCAATTCGAAGCAATCACGTTGGAGATTCATATCGTTACTGCTTTGGTAACAATAGGTTTAGATGGAAACATTCAGACCAACTCAGAACACGTTCCAAAAATAAATCTCTAGAACAGTATTAATTGTAAGAATAGGAAAGAATAATAATTGGAGCATGAACTTGACCTATATTATCTGATGGAAAGAGAAGATAACTTCGAAAGCTGAGTCTGGATAGTATTGATATAATTGGAAACCTAATTTAGATTAATTCTTTGTAGGAGTGATGATAAATTGTGATTTTTCAAGTAATTGTTTGTCTTTGAAAGACACGTAGCACAAACATCATTAACAGAAGAAACTAATCCAATAATAAGTAGGCATAATATTGTACTTAATAGATTTGAGGAAGAAAACGTTTGAGTTATATCTGCAAGAATTTACGAGAAGCATGGATTGAGAATGACTTGCACTTACTTGACTTCATTGCTAAGGATGTAAGGTCATCTTTATAATGAAACGTCTAATGGGAGGTAGGTGATTGTAGGTACCTATTATAGTAGGGTAGAATGAAAAAGTTTCAAGCCTCGCATTGTTTTTGAAATCGCATTTGACCATTTACAGTCTACTTTGTATTATAATATGAGCCGTCCAAGTTTGCTAATCTGGATAGCTAGTGGATTAAGACAAGCCATGGTTACATTTATTGTTGTGTCACAATTTGAACCACCATAATCTATTTTAGATTGAACTTAGCTTGTGCATAAGTATATTTATGTCTGGTAGAAAGGTGAACTGATACACAACACAGTGAGTAAAATCTATGTTATCATACTCATCAAAGATGTGTTTAACCAATTATCATGATCAAATTCAATTCGGAATCTCATCTCGAACAAAAGTAGCCAATATGATCGAAAGTAAGTTTTATGGACATACTCGTATTCCACAGAACAGGAGTTTCTCAATATACTAAAAAAGTTATTGTTTAATGTGGAGAATCCACACGGATTTCAATATTATCACCTATAACCTCCGAGATCTCCCCCATCGAATTTTCAAATTGAAGTCCAATTTTACGAGCGTCACCATCTTTCCATTTGTGCACTTTTATCGCGAGATTCTCGTGCCACTCAACAAAACTGTAAAAATCCGTCTTCACTACAGCAGACATACTTGCGGCTAAGCCTGCAGCCTCCATCTTTTAAGATGTCGTTTAGTTTAGAAGAAGTCTTTTACAAAGACGACTAAACGCCCTTTCTTGAAAACTTGCGGGAGGGGACCCCTAAAACGTCCCCACCCTTTTAATCCTAGGGGTTCACTGCACTAAGAAAACTCCCCCCCCCCTCTACACTTTATCAGGCTTTTTGGGTTTAATCGCTCGTGAAAAATGAATAAAAAATGCGCAAAATTTCAAGTCCTACGGCGGCTGTAAGGGAATATCCATTGAAGAGGTGGGACCGAATTGCTTTTGCAGTTACGTTCTATCAGCAACGAAAAAGATAATAAGGAACCGAGAATAATTTTCAAGATGAGGTTAGGATAGCGAGATGCTTTATTATAATAAATTAAAATGAATACTTCTTCCCGAGCTGGTTTTTATCATGGTCTCCATTCTGTTGTTGAAAACTCGTTCGTTTTGCATTTTTCACTTTGCATGCAATAATTCCGTCTAGACTCAGTCTTATATCTGGCCTAAATATTAATGAGAATTTCTCTTGCTTGTGGCTATAATTGAACTCAGAGAAGAATGTAGATTAAGAGCGAGATGAATTTTAAAATTGTTGTATTCAAATTTGAGTACTGTTCTATTGTGAGTTATATTCTAGAGTGGATAAGTCTGTTTTATTTATTATACGTAATTGCTAGTTATGAGATGTTGAGAATGAGTTGATACTTCTCATAAGCTATGAAATATATTAGAGGGGAAATTTTAAAACTACTAGAATAGCCTTGATAAAATTAATTTAAGGTTTTACACAGACAAGTAAAATAATTGTTGAAGTTGAAATTGGTTTCTAGCTATTGATGAATATTATAAGATACAAGATAACTTGATAGTTCTATAGCTTTCATATTCCTCAGTTCAGTTTCAGATAGTGGAGAATGAAAAACCTGCCCGATCTCAATGAATGGGATTCGCATCGAATCCTGAAACTTTCCCATCAGAATGCTCTGATAAAATCAAAACTAACGAAAACTCCGAATTCAGTTTTCACTTAATTATGGAACCCAACTTTAGAAATGGGAAAAGTTTTCCAATATAACTTCTATACGGCAATGGAAAATTCTGTACCTGCAAATTTTCCAATCGATACCAAGTTCTTCCAATATCGATGAAACGTTTTGTGTTGGGAAACACATTACATTTAATTTATTCTTGTATTTCCATTCACCTACGCATCAACAACTGGATGAGTCTTTGTTGGAACTGGGGAAGGGTTGCTAAACTTTATTATTTTGTGGATGTGAATAATATTGCTGAAGTTTACACAGCGACTTTCAAAGTTTCACTTTTTTCACTGATTATGATACCTTCACGATGCCAGGAATGATAATGATGATTATCATGAATTATTAGTTTTAGATTAGTTACAAACTGCCAGAAAGCGATTTTTAACACCTGACATGCCATGATCTCCATTTGGGACTTTTTATGAAAAAATGGATAAAAAATGCAAAACATGATAGCTTGATAATTTTTTTTACATAATTCCCTTATATTTGTGCATTGTTAAAAGCACAAATACATGGAAAAAGATCAATTTGGAAATTTGGCAGTTAATGGGTAATGTCTCAGTTGAGTCAGCCACTTCACAATATTTATACTTGTAAATCACTCGAGAATTATCAACTAAAACATTCATCAACGTCCATAACCATACACAAGTTGTACTAACTCCACCAAACTTTTCAATCAAATCTCAACACAATACCTTTTTGTGTGTGATTTAGTATTTACATTTGAAGAGTCTATTCTATAGCGAGATTCCCTTGAAATTGTGAGCATTCCTTTATTCCTTATAGATAACATTGATGCTTTACCATTCAATCAAAGCTGACACTTTGAAGGCGCGAATGCCTGTTCCAGCAATGGAAGCACAACTCTTTCATTAGGGGTGGTAGGTTGCAATGTCGGTCATTTGCCAGTAATCATATTTACAATATAAGGCCACAAGATTATCTTTCGAATAAAAAAAATTATGTCAATCTGATAATTCATAGTTGTTTCATTGCAATTTAGAGTTCTATACTTCTTAAAAAAGCACCCCGTTACTTATATGAGAGATAACTCATTATCATCATAAAGTAAGTAAATATTATTATTTAATCTATTAGATTATTTATTTAATCTATCATCATACGAGCTTTATTAAGGTGCGTACATATTTACGCGCCGCGAACATGAGAAATTCACTTTTAATCAGCTGATGCCAAGCTGTATAGAAACGGTAAGGTTTCTGTAAAAATACAGATATAGTCAGCTGATTAAAAGTGTACGTATCTTTAGGTTTACAAGTTTGTGTTTCTTCAATGGTTCCAAAATTTCTTAAATAAATCAATATTATTCGTTACAAGTGGTAATTGAGTAGAATATTTCTAATCAATTTATTAATTCAAGCCATCTAAATTCAAAATTTATAGTTTTAATGTTTATTTTGGACTAAAATTTTATAAAAGTTGTACACGTGAAATTCTAACCTTATCTTGGACTTTGTCACTTATAAATTTAGAAGAAAAATATCACAAGGACTACCTTTACCTTATCATTCTATCTACCAATGTTATTACATTAGTGTATTTCGCATTGTAAATAAATAAATTCTTTCAACTCAAACCAAAGTTGAGAATATTTTAAGTTTTCGAAAGGTTTCATCCCATTTCACTCATGATAGTGGATATGTAGCCTTCAAGCTACACGCCAATAACGAATTAATGATTAATAGCGAAAATCATTAATTAAGCTGTTCAAGCCAATTGTTTGCTTGTATTTTTTTAGCCTCACCAGCAGGTTGCAAGTCGAGGTAAAGTGGTTCCATAACACACACAAATCCCTTGGTAGCAAGGAGGCTCCACTAGAGAGAGACCACCATAATCCTCAGCTTTTGTGCGCTGACGAAATTTCAGACGTCAGCCATTGCCTCCACATGCGCTCTGACTTGATCCCGTTGCCTAATGACGCATCAGCTACCCTGAATCTTACTAGTCATACAAGCCTGTGTGCGAAGTTACAAACAGCTTAGCGCTCATACGCACAAGAGCGCAAGCGCGCACAAGTCTCCACGGGGTAGCTTGTCTCCAAAAACTACCCCTGAGGGCATGCACACAGCACACAGCACAACCGTCATCTTAATCAAGCTTTCGTTCTGCGTTAATTACCACTTCTGCCTAATCACCATCATCACCCTTCAACGCACACCTAACACCCTTTTAATATACACACAACTTCTTCTTCTTCTTCTCTTCTTCTTCTTCTTCTTCTTCTTCTTCTTCTTCTTCTTCTTCTTCTTCTCTTCTTCTTCTTCTTCTTCGAGTTTCTCTTCTTCATATTATTCTCAACTGTCTTATTTTAAAACATCACTGTCGTCACCAATTCTCTTCAGTTTTCCCCTTGACTTCTTCTTTTCTCCTGTATTTCTTCCATCTTCCTAATTTGTAATTTCTACCTGTTACATTTCTCCTTCTAATGCTCATTTCTTCCTACCCTACACTTATCATACCACTATTCTATCACTCTATTCACTCACTATCTTCTCCTTCATTTCCATATTTTTTTCTAGTCTGATATTACATCTCGTGCTCTCTCTTGAGAGCATCCTGTTTTCCTATGTTACACCTTCTCCGTTTAATGATCACTTTATTTTATTTTCTCACCTTCTTATCCTGTTCATAATATTTTTTACTCCTCCATCATCACATTTTTTACCCAGATTCGTCGTTTTTCTATTTACTTTCTTATCAATATCTTGCTATTCGTCATTCTCCTTCCTGATATTGGTTTTCAACTAGTTTACTTTCTTCGCTTACTTGCTATTCCTTTTTGATTCTCTAACCGTTTTTCACCTCCTTGACATCTTTTTATCACATTTCCTTTTCAGTATACAACTCATTACGATGAAGCCCTGAGCATTCAAACTTGAGTTTTGTATGAATGAAATTAAGAAAGAACATTGTATTGTTATTCAAAAATTTCATAGTACGTTTCCGTCAATTTTCTATACTTATCTACAAGTTCTAACAAGATTCGAGGACAATATCAGAGGAGGAAATGTAGTCAATAGAAAACTAATGAAGAAAGTTGTTATTTCAGTAATTCATAATACCATTTCCCTTGATTTAGTATACTGATATACGAATTCTATCATCATCTGGATATAATATGAGAGAAAGCAATGAAAGGGATACATACAGAAGAAGTGAAATATCGAGAATATTCAACGAGAATAAAGAATGCACAAGTAGAACAAATTCTAATTCCAGCACACAGAACCAGGATTTGTGGCCGTAAAGCAGCATGTCGTGGCCGTCCCATGCAAGCTCACTATCATGTTCCCAATTTGAAAACAGGGCAGTTTATCTAAGCCTTTATGCGCGCACTCTCATCCGCCGACGCCGACCATAAACTTTGGCCGCAGCTTCAAACTGGCAGAAAACATCGCACCATCCATTGTCTCAAATTATTCTCAACCATAAATTATTTTATTATACCACGCAAACCACATCAGGCCCGCCATGAATTTCTTTAGACTTTTCATCCCACTATTTTTGCTCACTGTACAGAGAAATCCGTAGCTTTATAACTCAGGAAGGTAGAAGAATCACCCATCATAAGTAACTTATGAATTCACGATTTCAGATTATTCATGAATTAACAGAATGAAACCTACATATTCGTACCACTATTCGTGAATAATTATTCATCCTTCATCCTAAACTAGCAAGGTATTGTGATGAACAAAAGCATATGAGAGAAACATAGAAATTATCTAAATAACAGAGAGAAGGGGGGAAAATATGGAGAACAGAAAAGAACCAAGAAGAAACTAGTAAAGCTGATAGAAATGGGATGAGTATGCCAGCGTGGCAGAATGACCAAGCCTACACATACACATGGTTCTGTGCCAGTGTAATTCAAGGGAAGAAATTCCGTAGACTGTAAACACACACCCACGCACGCACGCACACGAGTGTCGAGCATCGCACTTCTTTTATAGGCAGGCAGCCAGTCGGTGGGTCGAGCTCTCGTCAGTAAACATTTATGAATATTTAAACTTTCCGCCGAGATGCTACGCACTTGCGGGGTGAAGGGGGCAGGGGGCACACACATTTAATGTGTTTATCCACTCACCCCTCCCCCCTCCCAAGGGGGGAACACCCCCGATTCGTCCGTTCCCCCGAGCAGGCTGTAACACTACTGCTTCACGCACTCGTATTATTTCAAGTTGGACGACCGTCCGTGACGGTGCGTGAGAGGGTGCACGTAAACCGGGGCTACGTTGTAAGTATTATGGTGCTTGGACCGTACTTGGAGGAGTAGACCAAAAGGAAGGTCAGAAGGAAGAGGAGGAAAGGGAGGTGAAGATGAGTAGGATACATAGAGCAGGAGTTTGAAGGAATAAACAAAATAAAATTGATGTGGAGGAACAAGAAGACAGAAAAGACAGAAAAAAGGTAATAAATTTGAAAATTGGGGAGTACAAGGTAGAAAAGAATAAGAAAGTCGTCGAATAGAGAGAAAAAGCAAACGTAAATAGAAGGAAAGACAGAGAACAAGGAGTGAGGAAAATGAGAAGTGAAGAAGGAAACAAAGATGAGATAAAAGAAGTTGGAAAATGAAGACAGAGGAGAAAAGGAAAGAAAGAAGATCGAATAGGAAACAAGAAAATGAGAACTTGTCTAAGAAGCAAGAGGAGAATGTGATGCAGGATTAAGAACTTGAGATAAAGATTTTTAAAACAATATGAAAAAGAGGTGAGGAGTGTAAGGAATTTGAACGATTTCCATGCTTCCTAAGTAGGGAAAGCAGGTTGAGAAGGATTAGAATATAAAGATTGATTGATTGTGACAGGGAGGATGGAATATTGTCTATTGAGGATGAGGAGAGAAAACAGAAGGACGAGCACACAAAGAAGAAAAGAGAAACATGAACAGAAAGAGAAAAAGTAGTGTAACGTTTGGTGAGATACGTCGAAGGATTTCTAGCAGCAGTTGAAGTGTCACGTCGAAAGGTGGTTGAAGTCATCTCCCTTCGGTCGGTCTCGAGTCACGATCAGCAGACGTGATCAATAGTGCTGATTCGGCAAGGTGCCCTACCAACTTGAAGGGTTAACAGCTGACCTTGTTCAAACACCCACACCTACATCAAACTCTGTTCCAAATTCCATTTCAACATTTATGCCATTTTCACGATTCCAGTGGACTGGTTTTCACGATTTTCGTTTTGGAGGAATGATACCAGAAGCATTCAACTTGAACCCAATTACTTGCTGAAGTAATTGGCCATGTTAACACTGACTTGCACTTGTAACCTGTACGAGCTCACGCGTTTCAAGTTAGTAGCTCTCGGTACCTGCCTCCAGTAACTAGAACACCATCCTACTAAAGTACACGTTTACAAAATCAGTGATATTTACCAATTTTACAAATTGATTATACACTTTTAGAGCAGTTTGCACAGTAAAAGCTCAAACTGGATTTAATCAGCTGAAGGCTTAAACTTAAAATTAACCGCATTATTACAAACGAGACTTGATATGGATTAAATTCAGTTTAAAATGAAATTTAGTTTAAACTGATACCCTATACCACCCCATTAATCATCGTTAGTTCATCTAATACCCCATACTTCTTTTAAATTCCTAAACTCTCAGTTACATGAAATTTTTTTCCTTAGTTTATTGTTAAAGTTAGCATTCATTCTATTTATGTATTTTATTACTTGTAGGCGCCTGCTGTAAAATCTTTAAGGTTTAGCGGGACCAATTTTGTAATGCTTTTTACTGAATAAATGATTGATTGATTGACTGATACTGAGCAGAGACGGTTCTTACTGCACCAAGTTCAAGCTTATCAAGAATAGATTTTGTCAAGTTAATAATAACATTTATCAATTTTTGTTTGTTGTTATCAAAAGTTGTTTGATATTTTCCAAATTGAATTATTATGAATTTAAACTTATGAATTCACACCATCACCAGTTGTAAATTACAGTTGAAGACACACTTAATGATTGATTCTGCAAGCAAAAACTTCTAAAAACATGGCTCCAGGCAAAATGGTTACACGTAAGATAACCGTAATTCGATACAATCTATTGAATACACATAAAGGTATAAAACTACAAAACTATACCTTGCCAACAAAATCCGAACATTAACGATTCTGTAAGCAACAAAAGCTCCCGGATCTTACTATCCTACACTGCTATCCAAAGAATTTACTGGGAGAGGAACAACGCGCGTTGAAGAGGAAGAAAAAGATAGGGGATAAAGCAGTGAGAGAGAGAAAGAGAGAGTTGTAGCAGGAACATCCCAGCCAAAATATCGCAGCCTATAAATTATAACTTTGCTTCCTGTTGCATAATTCAGCGGGTATCGGGCGGGTGCCCATTCACAGATATTCCACACTTTACGGCCCACCCTGTGTTATTCAAGCACAGCGCACACATACACAGCTATCTCGTTTTCACTTTTTTATTGCTGATCCAACGTACATTTTGAAAATCAACTACATCGCCCAGCATTTTTCCACTTTTAGGCTTGAGCATTAAAAGATTTCAGAGACAAAGCACGGTTATTTTCGGTGAATCTTATCTCAATCAGGTCAGTAAACTTCCAACAATCTTGAAATATATCCTTGTCAAAGATACTGTATTAAAATTCAATAAAAATAAAATACTCTTCAGTAGAATACAAATTGAGAAAAAATATATTTCTTTGATGAATAGAAATAACTTAGTTCAATCATTAACGCTACACGGTTTCTAAACGATCTTTTAACATTTTCTTCTCAACATAATTGGAATTCGATACAATTCATCAATTCAAAAAATGTATATGAAACTAGGATAATAGATGAATGGGTTGGAACTTATTATGGAGCTATAACTTGCAAGAAGAAATGTTAGAAATCCAATTTGAGAAAAGAAAACAACCGCTCACAATAGCGAAATACATGTAGAAAACTCCTATAATAGTAAATTGGCTAACCAGCTCATTCTAAAGATTATCCTATCAAGTATGACAAAGAATAGATAGGAAGTTGTAAATTAAAGATTTATACTGAAAACACATATTAACCATCGAGCCCAATTTCCTACCTGTCAGAGCTAGTTCGGCTTACCGTCTAGCCTTTGTGAAGATGATATATCAAATTACTTCCTCCATTACTTCCACCCTTTTTGTGAACTGAACACAATGAATAAATTAGAAAATCTCTTTGTACCCTGAGAGAAAATCGTAGAAAATCGCAGTCAGACAACGAAAAAAGTTCAGTTTACAACGAACACAATCGTAGTCAAATAACGGGAAAAACAAGGTCGGTATACAATTTCCGATAGATTGTGAGAGAGAGAACAAAAGACGAGAAACATTTCGGTAATCCAACACGACATTCACCGTTACATGCTCCGAATCAACCGGAGGATAACATGGAAAATAAGAGGAATCAACCTGAGAATAACATGAAAAATAAGAGGAAAATAAGAGAAAAGCTTCGTATCCAATGTCACCTTCCCCCTCAAGCGCCGCGCAACAGAAACAACCTAAAAATTCATTTCCTTTTGCAGATTAAATTTGGGCGCATTCAAGATGCATGACACATCCGACCCCTTGGCTACATATCACTGTCAGCTTTAATCATTCTAATGAGCGAGAAAAGTCTGCCAGGAGATGGAGAAAACCCCCTCAATCCAACAAAAAGACTATGTTAAACGTATGTAAACACTGACAAAAACAATGCGCGACTGAATAATAAAAACTCCATGAATGTAGCAATAATAAAAATGACTTGCTGCTGAATAAACTGTTGGTCTTGCTTTATGGAGTAGGCTTGTCTTTTTGAACGCTCAAAAATTGCTTTCTAGATTATTACCTTCCGGAACCGGAATAGAAATGAGGAATTAGAAAGTTGGTGAATGTGAATAATCTTCGAGAAAAAGTGATGTTCACTTGAATTTTGGCGTTTAATAGTGAACACTTTATCATCATTATGACAAGATTCTGAATTTGGATGAACGCAGAAAGCCGCACACATTAGTTCAGTGCTTAAGTTCAAAAGCAGCGTATCCTTTATCATATTATTATGAATATATGGAAAATAATGAATAAAATTTTATTAATTTATTTTGAGAATAACATTTTGATCTAATTTAGTCCTCAACCAATATGGAAGGCTGAACCAATGAGTCATACCTACCCGAACAATATTCTTATCAATATAAGCGAAAATAAAATAGCTTATTTGTCTCTAAGTAGGTGCTATAATGAATGATGATATAAAAGAATTCAGCAATGAAATGAAAAGGGCTAAGCATGGTTTTTCAACAATCATTCTATGATTTTGATTATGTGATTTTATCATTGATGGCTAAATGAATAAAAATACAATATTGAACTGGTATTGGTGAAATCATAACTGATATGTGATGTAAAACGTGGATAATGTTTTTATAAATCACAATTGATGTGGGAGTAAAATAAAATAAAATAATTGTTACTAGTATCGATAGAGTACGGTAACAGAACATTATCGATGGAATAGGATAAAATTATAGATTGAAATTGATAACATAAACGCTGAAAAATAGTGGTCATCAAATCACTAAAGTTATGAGATTACATTCAACAATGGAAAAGAACGTTTTTGTATTCAGGTGACCCAAATATGTTAAGAAAGCATATAATAATATTATATTTGACCTACTTTGTGTTGTTATTATTGGTTCTGTTATTCTATACGTAACTTAACCTACCAGAGAAAACTCATTTTGAAATGTTTTTGTTCTCAATAATTTCATATAATTATTTTAATATTTATATCCATATAGATTTCCTATCAAAAACTGGCGGATTCCTTGATATAATCCGAAGAACCGATGAACTCAACTGCAATAGAACTTTCCATAGCATCCTATTCCTATTTCGCATTGAAATTATCGTGACAAACTACTTAAGAAGAAGGGACTGATTAATCAACAATCCATACTACAAAGAACCCAAACCAAAATACTTATTGCGCCAAAACTGGAACGATAAAGGGCCTGCTGATTCATCCACAATTTCAAACCCCAACAAAAACCTCGCTCAAACTTGGTTTACGATCAAATTACGAGCGTGATTTAGGTTAGTCCCACTTAGCACTCGATCCATCATCAAGCTCTGAAACTCATCTGTGTCAGTAAAATAACTTCTCAACCCCCCAAAAACTCCCCCTTCCCCCCACAACCACACAGATGTTTTTACAGTAAGGGTGTCCCCTATCAAATCCCCCACTTCTTTCTCTATCCCCCGTGACACACAAATCTTTATCCTCTTCCGATCCATGCCATTCTATTATCTTCTCTTTCTAGCATACTCTTCACCACCACGACATACTCTGTATCTCTATCGTAAAACCAATCTACACTAGCAATCTTCATATGAATATCTAGGTCACCCTACATACCTACTTCCGTCAATTTTTAGAATAATGCATCCTTGAAGGTCCTTGAATAGATGCTTTCCCACATAAATTACACTGATGCTTTTCAATTGAAGTAATTTTCTATTATGTTACTAGATTAATAGCAAAAGCTTCTAAGTAAATCTTATCAGAATTTATTCAACCATCTTAGCAGAATTTATTCCAATGAGGAAACTCTATTATAGCTGAATTAAATCAACTTTACAATGAAAAACAGTAAAATAGCTCGACTAATATAATAATAACATCATCAAATAATTTCATAGAGTGAAACTTCATTGTGAGAATCAGTAAAAAACTTTATCATTGCTAAAGTAATTCAACTGTACTGGAAAACCCGGTAAAATAGCTAAACTGAACCAAATTTAAAGTTTGCTAATGAATTGATGCTGATTCGAAGGTTTTACAGTTGATCGAGGGATTGATATTCACAGAGTTACCAAAGAAATAATAAAGTTCTTTATTAAGTTTACAAAGTTTTTCATTAATTTGGAATCCATGAATTATGGTTATATGGTTAAAGTGGGAGTTGACAAAATTAATATGTTTGTGTTATAAGTGGGAATTTTCACTACCACTTTTCGGTTCAGAATCCCAGAGCTAATCTTTAGAACTTCCAGAGCAGTAACATGATTTAGATGTTGGAAGTACGGAAGCGTCTACGCACATCTCCAAATATTTAGCTAATGAAAGTTAAATTTATTGCAATTCTATTGAATTTGGGCTCGATAGACATTAATATAGTGCCTTACATCAAACAGACAAACCAAAAATAAGACAAAGTTAGTTTTTAACAGAAGTTTTAATAGTTGAAGCAATATAAATCTATGTTGAGACACAATCTATCATTCATATCATCTCTGTATCACAAAAATCAAGCAGCATGCTTGATGGGAACATACACTGGACAATACAACTCTACATATTCATATATACATTCACAACACATAAAGGAAAAAAACGACACCACAGAAAAATTGGAAAAGATTTGATTGGAAAACAGATTCGTCGGAATGTATCTGAGGCAATGTTTGCGATTTTTCTCTTTTTTTTCGTCGGTGGAGAGGGTGTATTGTATTACACCAGAGACAATCATAAAATCGGCTCCCGTCCGAGTTTTGAGTAATGGCAGGTGCAAAGAATGGAAAAAAAATCTCGCAGCCATGAGTGGACGTTTGCGAACTTGTATTCATTATTCAGTCCACGGGGTGAGCTATATTCTATTGGGGCATATAAATTTTATGGTTCACTGACATTTAGGAAACGTTATGAGGTATTTCATGAAATGTTTCGACAATGGACTAAACAATTTGATTAATTTTGCCAGGTGGCATGCACTAATGATATAATGAGAATTGAAACTTTTAAAACTAAGATTTTTCACTATTGATAAGCATCATGTGAGGAATAGCCACAAAACTCTCCCGAAAATTATCAACAAAGGTGTCATATATTTGTCGAAGTCATTGAATAACCATCTAAAATTATTATATAATTGGAATGTAAAATCAAGTGCATATCTCATAATTCATGTCAGCAATCTACACGCAATCTCTTATTCATGTACAACTTTCCTTTTCATTGAACAACTTGCCTCTTCACTGAACCAACCCTACAAAGCATCCAACACTTCAAACTTCTACAAGTGGAATCATTAGATGTTATTTCATCTCCATCCATATTCCTCGAGTGCTTTCTGCGTGAATATCATCATTATCAGACATCAATTAGACAAAAACTGCACTGCAAAACTTCATATTTCTCCAGATTTTTACTGGAGAAACTGAATGCTGTAATACAACAAATTACGTATTTTTCTGGAACTTTCTGGAGATCGTGGATGCTTCACTGAGAGCTCCACTCATGATCAGTCTTCCTGAGGGAGAGAATGTTCCCCTCTTATATCAGAGGAAGATTTTCCTGTCAATTTCGATTGGAAGTCATTAATCAACGCAATCTGCGAAGTTGGAACTTGAAGGGCCTCCTTAGCACAGGGGAAAGCCGTCAGATTCACAGACTTCTCCCCGTGTGCTATACAACAAAGTTTCACCCTCGGTCTTGCGTTGAAAGACGCATAATTATAGGCACGTTAATGCTGTGATATAAACGCCTTTTCATTCCGAATCCTGCCTGCTTCCATCAATCTGCGAATCTCTATAACGTACATTATTGATAATCAATTTGGCCGGAAGAACGAACTTTTGAAACCCGGAATCATCAAGTATTGTGAATGAAAGAAAATGATTGATTGGGAAGAAAACAGTGGTCGGACCGTAAAACAAGAACAGGCATGGTAGGATACAATCACAGCCTATGAAAAGCATAGAGACCACTTACTTATTTCTTTTCTGTATAGGGCTATTTGTAATATGAATAGAAATAAAAATAAAAATCTCAGTACCCTTTTTGAATTATTTAATCACAACATGTTTCAACATTGATGCCATTTTCAAGTGATCACTTCAAAAAGGGTACTGAGATTTTTATTTTTATTTCTATTTAGACCACTTACTATATAGAGATATGATAAGGAATAAAAGAATTTTTGAAACATCTCTCAATTGAAATTTGTCACAAATTACTCGAGTATTGTAAATCACACTGATTTGTTTGGCTTTTTAAGCAAAACAGTCACGCCCATTTTCAATAATTGGAGGAGCTAGTCCTATCAGTTTACTTCTTTTACTTAATATGTTGAATCATACAATTTTTTGAACAGGAATTTGGTTGATATAGTGTGTTTGATGTTGAATGTTAATTTTTCTTCTTTTTTCTTCGTTTACTGGAGTTGATGATGATGCAGCAACAGTAACTATTATAATAAATCAGTGTTTTTGAAAATATCAAGTTAATTTCATCCAATATTTGGAATCTACCACAGTATTCCCGACCTTCACACCAACACAGAAAACCTGTTCCTTTTTCAGAGCACCAACAAAGTTCACTTTATCCCATACAAGTGAGACAGACGTACGGAGTGGGATCACACCGAGAGCAGGAGCCGTGATTTGTTCGTGATCCCAAAACGTTGCCAACTGATGATGTTCGCCGGCAGGTGACGGGAGAGGAGAGGAAAACATTCGTTGAACTTTTCCCCCACCCCTAACCCAGTCTGCCATGCATCCCCTTATTAATTGCACAATGTCCCCTTGTTTACTTGATTTGAAACAGTTCGGCCACCTAATCCAATTAACACTTCCACCCTACTGCTATCCTCCTGTCTCAATACTAATATAATTTATTATTTCTCTACCACACATTACAAAAAGTACACTTTTTCCTCCCATTGTTCAATCCAACTTTGTTCCTTTGGATTTTTCTACTAATGCAATTTATTGCTAAATTTCCTCATATTTCAGCTACTATTAGTTGATTTAACCTTGAACCACACATTAACATACCTGCTAATATAATTCATTATTGTTTTCCCTATCATATTCCTTGTCATTATTCGATTTGGTTCGTTTATTTTGGATTATTTTTGTCCCTCGTAAAAATCCTCCATAAGCCCACCGCCCCTATAATACGATTAAAGGACTATAGGGTCCTAACTGAGCCCGATTTGCTGAGCAGTCTTATCCTTGATTTGCATGGGTTTTTTCAGGTTTAATACAGTTTGTTATGGGGTGCGAACTGTGATCCGTCTGTTGGTGGATTATAACGATGTTCCCCTACCTAATACGGCAATACCTCACTTCTATATTTGCAATGTTTAATGTTAAAATCATGGTTTTGTTGAACGGTCTGAAGGACCATGGAGATTTTCAGCAAAAAAATCGTTTAGGCATATTTTGACTGAGAGTAAAAAAATTTTCCTCCACTTACTGTCTAAAGTACTTACTTTACTTCCTGAAACATAATACTAAAATGTCACTTTTTCGCTCTCGATAGTAAAAAAACAGAAAAACTCCCTAGGGAGGAAAAGTAACTCCATTTAAATAACATGGAAAGCATATTTATTTCAAAAACTTACATTGTAATAGGTTAGAAGGTCTAAGCTCAGATGAGGAGGCATATAGAGTAGTCAGTCATTGAGCCAACTAAATTCAATACCTCAACCAGATTTGATCAACATATGAAATATATGTTTGTATGCTAAAATTATTACAAACTTCATATCACTATACTGAAAAAATGTATAAATACTTTTTTATATTCCATGCCATTCAATATACCAGCCAACGAATATTCCTTACATACCAATCAAATTTGAAACGGGAACTTAATCATAGTTGTAGTTGTGGCGGCCATTGTTGTTACAACATTTGCCGACAGATAGCGCATAGCGCAGTCGGCGGAGAACTGTGATAACAAGCCAGCCCAGCTGTTTACTTTTTAGATTATGTTGTAACACATTTTTTGGTCACGTACGTTTTTAAAAATTATTTTATTTGCAGTTTTTATAAAAATGTAGGTGGAGGAAAAAAATTGTGTATACCACGAGTGAAAAATGTTGTTTCTCCCTCAGGAAAATTTTTGCCCTCGGCTTAGCCTCGGGCTTCAAACTTTTCCGTCAGGGAGAAAAAACAGTAATTTTCACTCTAGATATACAAATAACTATTGTAGCTTACAAGAACCAATCAACAATGTTTCAAATAAATACAAAATAACTGCAATCTAAAATCAGGTCTGTTTCATAAAAATTTAAAATTCCTGTGATACAGGAACAGCTGATTTTATCGGCTATATTGAGCATGTAATTGGAATGGTGATTCTCCAGTATTACAGGACTTGTAACTTTTATGAAACAGGCCCCAGGAGTATACGAGTAGAAAATAGATTGTTATCATTCCATGCGAAAGCAGGATACATCAATGTATTCAACTGGGTTGTTTTAAATTGATTTTCAATTTTAAGTATTCTCGATTTTTGAAATGAACCGTGTTTTTCGAGCAGGCTAGATATACGTTCATGAATGAAAATGAATAATTTATTCCAATTAACCCTATGATATAAATGTGCTACATCTAGTAGGAAAGATTTTCATGCTTGGATTAGAAATAAGAGAAAAGTTTTGTAACACCTCCAAGAATTATTGGGAATGGAGTCAGGGCGTTAGCGACTAACTTTTGTTGGCTCAAAGCCCACCCCCCACCTCATCACTCTTTCTCAACTTGTAATTTATATCAAATTCTAGCTATCTTATTGTAGCCCTCGTACCAAAGGTAATTTCAACTATCAACAAGATATTGGAATTGTCTGTGGAGAAACTCTATTACGCAGTTAGATCCAAAATACTGAAACTACAATTAAGAAGATATTGGAATTGACAATGGCGCACCTTCATCGCACAGATTCACGGAAATTACAAAGGCTACAATAATTAGGGAGAGAATGCAATTGAAACATTAGCACTGCAGGCATTGGGACAGATTAGTTGGGTGATGCAGGAGGGGGGGCACTCCAGTGAAAATAAGCAAAGGTGAACGAACGACAAATTCGGCAAACAAGAACACAGCACAGTGGAGAGCAGAGCAGAGCAATAGGAGGGTAGAGTGGCCCCGAATAAGCTGAGCTGACTAGACAGCAGCAATGAGCAGCCAGATAATTGGAGTGGAGTTAATTGAATTCCAGGATTGCAGGGCGAACAGGGTGCAGGACACCTCATTGCTCCCTAAATCCGATAGTGAGAGAGAGAGGTAGATAAAACATGGTGAGAAGCGAGGAAGAGAGAGGCGTGCATGAGAGAGGATTGTGGAAAAAACAAAAGCTGCATTCTTGTTAGACGACGGTGAAGACAAAAAACGAACAAGTATTACTTCGAGAAAAATGCGTAGAGATGAGAAGATCGGAGGATGCAGGATTACTTAGATGAAGAGGGGGAATGAGGGAACTGATAATGAGAATAGAAAGACAGCAAACGAATGTGAAGACAAAGAAGGAGAAAAATAATGATAAAAAATAATGCATAGGTACAGAGGAGGAGAAACGAAGAAGATTAAGATTGGAGAAATGCAAAACTAGATGAAGATAAAAAAAGGAAAATATGGTGGTATTTTCAAAAAAGAAAAAAGATGATAGTAATATTGAAGGAAGAGCTTATAACATTTCAGAAGACAGACAGGGAAATAAAGAAGAATAAGGAAAAGAAGGTATAGAATGAGAAAGATTTGAGGTGGGTTACAAGATCAGAAAAACAGAGAAGACAAAGAAGAGATGTATTCAATGAGCAGAGAATGTTAACAATGACAAGAGAAGGTACTGATGTCCACTGCACGAGGAGAAATTTTTGAATCAAGGGAAGAAAAGCGAGGAGCATCAATTAGGAAGAATGCGATTGAGAGAAATTTAGAATAATAAGAAGCGAAGCTAGATGAGAGAACCTGGGAAACAATAATTGGGAGAGCTTAAAAAAATGTTTTTGAAACTTGAGAACGGTGGCATAGGGGGGAAAAGCTGAACAAGGAGAGGTCAAAAACTAGACGTTGATTTGGAAAGTAACTGAATAAATATTGAAAATCAGGAAAAACCTATTGATTTAGTTGGAAAGTAGCTTAAGAAAAATGAAAAAATGAGGAAAAACATTGGTTTAGTTGGAAAGTAGCTGAAGAAAAGAAAAAAATCCAACATAGTACATTGAAGCTGAAGATGAACATCCGGTATATTTACTGAGATTTATATTACGAAAAGTTGTGTGGAAAAACACAAAGTAGTTGACAAAGTTGGAAATCTAGATTAAAAGCGAAAGCGAGACACTGAATTGGAGAGAGACCCGTTCCTAGGGGACAGGTCATCGGGTCATTACCGGGGTCGACTCTCCTAATTAGCCCCCCTTCCACAGAAATAGCTGACTCACATTGTTGGGATGCAGGAAGCCAGCCACCCGCAGACCAATACAGATCAGACCCGGGAATTACAGTTAGCCACCCTCTACTCAAAGCATTGCCAAATTATCGACCAATTCAAAACTGTCGACACTACTTAGTGCATGGATGATCTCCATCAAGCCAAGAATGTAGTTAGCTCTGAGCTTTCAAATTATTATTCGCCAGTTATCAAGTTTTGTTAATACCATATTCATTGAGAAATGAAAATGCTTATGAAATAAAAATGAAATTAAGAAATTGGGATGAAAATGAAATTCTATGTGATGAAAATAGCATTAAAATCCGTTGAATTTAGGTGATGGATTTATTGATGGTTGAATTTTCAGCGGTTTCTAGAATTTTCCTTGAAACTTCTAGTGTACAACCTACTTTTTTGTTTAAGAAAATGTAAAAAATCATGATGAACTTACCAAGACACCAACCAATTAATGCGTAACAAATTTGTTAGCTCAACTCACCTAGAAAAAGAGGAAATTTCAATTAGAATTGAAAATGATAAATACAAAAGGAATCACAATCATCTAAACAATCGTAGTTCAGTCAAGACACATGAAGATAAACGCATAACGTTGAAAACGTCAGTAATTATAAAGACAATAAGGATACTTTACTGCCACTTGTTATAGAAATAGTATTCCATAAAAATTAATTCAATAACTTATAAAGTTAATCTGTGGTAAAAACCACACAGGAGAATAGCAGATAGATTCCTACTTTGTGTGTTGTTCAACTGACAATAGCAAACAGATAATTTCTACTTCCTTCATTCATCTCAATTATTTCGCAGCTTGAAAGTGAATTATCGCATAGGAAGAAGAGCCGATATGCAAATGCGATTGGTTCATTTTCAAAATGAAACAATCTGATAAGGATCACCAACACTGAAATGCTGGAATGCAGCAATAAAATCAATTTCGTCAAATTGGACTTCCTGATTTATATGAAGAATAACTCAATCTCTGCTGATATTATCAGCTCGGCACAGCTTCACTGGATTTATTATATCTTCTTTGAATACCTTTATATCTTCTTCTCGGGATTGAGAGCGCCTATAGAGGCTGAAATGAATTTATTTGATAGGCTTCATAAGAAAATACTTTTCCTTCACTCATTACTTTTCTCTTTCAATCATTCTCTCTCTCTCTCTTTCATATTCTCTCTATTTTTCTTCATGTCTCCCCCATTTTATCTGCAGGGTTACAAGTTTCTTTTTTGTGAGATACGAAATGAGTTCTTTTCTGAAGCGCTTCATTGAAAATTGATTGGAATATTGCATGGAAGAAGAGCAAAAACGCCAGACTTTCTTTTACGGCATTTCATGTTCAAAACAACTTCCATGCTATGACGAGGGCTTCAAGTGGATGCTAATATAGCAGGAATGTGATGAAGTATTCGAAGTCTTTGATAAATTTTTCTTCTAGAAAACAATAATTTTCTTGTGGGATATTCAAGACTGTTAGTTTAACATCCAAAAGTAGATAGCAATGATAGTAATGAAAAACTCAATTTCTCTAACCAGTGAATTTTGCGGAAGTCATGTAGAAAGATCGTCAACCTTATCGCAAATCGTCTTCTATCTTCACTTGGAATTTTTGTAGAATGCATGCATCTTCATCTTGCATAGAGAATGTAAAAAACCGTGATCATAGTAAGAGTTTGACGTACATGTGAAGAATTTAATATTATTGGGCTCAATAAATTCAGAACTGAATTATTAGAATGAGCTTTTCTATTGTGACGTGCATATTACTAACTTCTTCTTTTTTTTTATTTATTTATTTACCAATTCACTAGAAATTTACAAAATAACACTTATCAACTAATATACATTGGTGTGGCTGGAAAAAGAAGCCTTGAGCTCCAGCCACGAGTTCGAAAATATTCTTTAAATTATTGGTACATTTGCCGTGATAATATTCTAAAATACAAACTAAAATATAGTAGGCCAGCTGATAGTTGCAGTGATAGTAGTTTTAATTCTTCTGCTCAAAATGTTCAAGTTTATTTCAATATTATTGAAACTTTCGGATTGTTTAGTGTTATTTCCGGCTCTTGTCAACCCTTCGAAATTTAAAATTCATCAGTCATATCTCGAATACGTATTCTTTGTGTGTTGTTCAACTGACAATAGCAAACAGATAATTTCTACTTCCTTCATTCATCTCAATTATTTCGCAGCTTGAAAGTGAATTATCGCATAGGAAGAAGAGCCGATATGCAAATGCGATTGGTTCATTTTCAAAATGAAACAATCTGATAAGGATCACCAACACTGAAATGCTGGAATGCAGCAATAAAATCAATTTCGTCAAATTGGACTTCCTGATTTATATGAAGAATAACTCAATCTCTGCTGATATTATCAGCTCGGCACAGCTTCACTGGATTTATTATATCTTCTTTGAATACCTTTATATCTTCTTCTCGGGATTGAGAGCGCCTATAGAGGCTGAAATGAATTTATTTGATAGGCTTCATAAGAAAATACTTTTCCTTCACTCATTACTTTTCTCTTTCAATCATTCTCTCTCTCTCTCTTTCATATTCTCTCTATTTTTCTTCATGTCTCCCCCATTTTATCTGCAGGGTTACAAGTTTCTTTTTTGTGAGATACGAAATGAGTTCTTTTCTGAGGCGCTTCATTGAAAATTGATTGGAATATTGCATGGAAGAAGAGCAAAAACGCCAGACTTTCTTTTACGGCATTTCATGTTCAAAACAACTTCCATGCTATGACGAGGGCTTCAAGTGGATGCTAATATTGCAGGAATGTGATGAATTATTCGAAGTCTTTGATAAATTTTTCTTCTAGAAAACAATAATTTTCTTGTGGGATATTTAAAACTGTTAGTTTAAAAACCAAAATTAGATAGCAATGATAGCAATGAAAAACTCAATTTCTCTAACCAGTAAATTTTGCGGAAGTCATGTAGAAAGATCGTCAACCTTATCGCAAATCGTCTTCTATCTTCACTTGGAATTTTTGTAGAATGGATGCATCTTCATTTTGCATAGAGAATGTAAAAAAACCGTGATCATAGTAAGAGTTTGACGTAAATGTGAAGAATTTCATAGTATATGGCTCAATAAATTCAGAACTGAATTATTAAAATGAGCTTTTCTATTGTGACGTGCATATTACTAACTTCTTCAATCCATGTTCCGATACTCAGGTGAGAAAATTGATCAAACTCCTCCTTCCACCTTCCATGAGATTCCAGATTGTATGTTTCTGCCAAAATACACAACGAATCAATCCTTAAATTTCAAGACTAAAACTAGTTCTTGGATATTATACAGGTCGTCTTTTTTATTATCACAAAGGTACCCATTTGAGAACATTCTGCAAAGAAATAGAAATTCGTGGTCACCACGATACAATGATACAGCTCGCGATGGTACAACCCAATTTCAGAAAAACAACATTTCTTCCACAGCCAGCAGAAGCAGAGCCCTGCAAAAATATGTGCCGCTCCACGGTGAGCTCTCCTTTATAACCCTTCTCCTTTCTCCGTTATTGTTTTACGGCCGCGACCCGCCTATTACGCTTCTCATTCCTTTTTCGTACTAAGGCCACCGCCATTATGCCCTTCCTTTTTCTTCATATTCCTTTTCTCCTTCCTCTTTTCATTTTATCATCTGTCTCCACTCCTTTTTCTTCCTTTGCTTCTCTTTTTTATATTTAATTTCTCTCCATTTTCTTTTTCTTATTTCCTCTTCTTCTTTTCCTTCCTACTCTTCTATTCTTCTATAGTGGGGGCAGCAGAATCAGTTCCAAAATCACCTTACAATTATTCATTTGTCTTCACACTGCTCATTCACTACTTACAATTTTTTTCTCCAATCCTTATATTTTTGTTTTTTCTCAACCCTCTCCTGTTTCTACTTTTTGTATTCTACGAGTTATTTTTCAATGATTTTTCATGTTTTTTTCTAATCCTCATTCAAAATTTCTATCTCCAATAATACCATCTTTCCTACTTGTTAACTCACAGCTGATCCTATCTTTTTCCCTCATCCAGTGGCCTACCTACCTTACTCGATATTCATCCTCTTCCATCACCATCCATATACTCTACTATTCTTGTTTCTTCTTTCCCACTTGTTTCTTCTATTCTTGTTTCTTCTTTCAAATTATTAAAACTCTTTCATCCTGTAATACCATATCATCGACTGACGTTTCCTTATTTTTCTTATTCTCCACTTGAATTATCCTTTTCCACCACTGGCATCATCATTCTTCTTCACTGCTAAATTATTCGTATTCTCTGTCATCAATATAAACTTCAATTTATGAATAGTCTACTCATCTACTCCATCAACATTTCTCTATCGTATCTTCATCATTTTTCCACTCCTTTATTTTTACCTCTTCTTCGTTTGTCAAATCTTTTCCTTCTCCATTCTTCCACTTAATTTTTAACATAAGCGTTCTTCTTCTTCTTCCTCTTCTTCATTATTATTATCATCATCATCAAAATCATCATTTTATTTTTTTTTCTTCTTTATCATATTCTTAATCTTTCTTCATAATCTCCTTCTTCTTCTTCTTCCTCTATCTTCTCTAATTCATTTACTTCTTCTAGCTTCTCTCTACCCCTATCTCTCGCGCACATCCATAACTGCGTACCACGAATAAAAACGAGAGGAGTGGATCCCCCCCCCCCCAACCGCTGATAGTCTCAGTTGCAGGCGACCTCAGATTTTTCGCGGGTAAGAAATGTGCCGCCGCCTTATATATTCAGGGGTGGAGATTTATCGTGCAATTACGTATGCCACAAAAGAAGAGGCCAGGTATTAAACCGAGTGAATCTTCATGCTGCTCAATAAAACCACCCGCCAATAGAAATAACGATTCCACTTGAATATAAAAAACTATAATCATTTTATCTCGTATCTTTATAACTACCGCACTCGAAATTAAATTTGAAAATGTTATATCACGATATGGATGAGAGGGATCCAAGAAAACAGATAAAGTTCATGATATACAGGAAATTATTATATTTGTGAATAGCAATTCAATAGATTTGAATATTCTTGAACAATAATATTTCTATACTGTGTATTTTCCTTGAGTGGATTTCAATTAACAACTCTTAGCTCTCAGAGAAATTTTATAAGTCTTATTAGCAAAGATAAAATGATAGGAAATAGCAGTTGTCAGGTTTCACTTTTATGGGTAAAAAAATATATGCCCCTCCATGTGATGTTAGAGCTAAGAGTTTATTTATTTCTGAATTCGGATGAATTTTGTCTAAGGGTTTGAGGTTATGTCTGTATGACTCAAGATTACCTGATACGGATTGTGAATGGATATTATGGAACCCTGAAGAGGATAACCATATAAAATATTCAGAGAAAATAATGTGTAAGCTGTAATAATTACTAAGGTTACTGAGATAAATTTTGTGCATGTCACATACAAGGTGACAAATGAAAATATTTTTCATTTAGTCAGAAACAACGGCGATATACTGATAGACACACCTTGATCTCTTATATGGACCGAGAGATTTGTAGGTTATCCAAGATTTGGGATTGGAATATTTCAATTGCAATGAGCTTCAATAAAGCAATCTCAAAACTATTACCTGTTTGTTGTTCTGATAAAGAGCCAATGCAACCTGAACAAAGTTGAAGATTACAAATCCATGTATGATTGTGTTTCTCACCGCTATCAGAGTTAATAATGAGTAATTTATTAGATAAATATAATTTCTGAAAAGAGGTTCGAGTACAGAATCTAATCTTATCAGTGTTGAGCTACATTGACCTAAATCCTGCAAAATGCCGCAATCACTGCTTAATTTAGACTGGAAATTATGAGCTAGGTTACCGATAGCAACCAATGTAAGAGCAAATGTAAGCAAAATTATAATGATTAACTTTGTAGTGATCAGCTGATACATCAGCAACCATCTACAACCTTCCACTCAATTAATTCCCGACTTGTTTCACTGACCATGAGGTCTACTAAAATACCAATGGTAACGTGTCAAAGACGATATTAAGGTTTTTAGAAAGAAAACGAACTGAAAGATATGCTCAGTTATTTCAATATATTATATAAATATCGGATTTGCGACATTACAAGATGAGCCGATAATAATTTAAAATTTTCAAGTGAATACTGGTGATCGGTATGTGTTCTGGTTTAACAATACCAGATATGTACAATTGATAATTTAATAATTATTTATGAATTAAAAGAGAATAATATAATAAAATTTTAGGTACAGGGTTGTGAGTTCTGCTTTGGAATAGCTTGATCGATAAACAGCTGATTATAATAATTAGTTTAATTTAATAATGATTATTATAATGTAGATTAACGTTGAATTTTCCCTGATTGCAATCTGGTCATGACCATTAATTTTCTCGAGAATTTATGTCGCTTATGAATCGTAGATGGGGCCCCAATTTAGTTACAAGAAGAATAACTCACGCGACTCTGTTTTCCTTTTTCCTTGGTTCGCGAATAATTCTTCTGCCATGTTCTGGATTTTCTGGCCTCCAAGTAGAATAGCTGGTGTATTATTCGGCGATTCATATACATTCAATCGGGTATTTTACGTTAATGATTATTTTTACAGATAAAAGGAACTTTACAATTAACATTTATGCATCGAACACAAATAATTAAAAAACAATCTACATATAAAATTTTTCAACAAAATGCAAGTTTTCTAGGAACGTCCTTCCACGAATTGATCTAATAATTCTTTGAATCTCTCTGTTTCTAATTTGCATAAGACAATTGCTATTGGTTGTAGGTGAGTGACGTAACGTACACGTCATATTTTCATCAAAAATAGTTCCCTTGTTTACATTCAATTCCCTGACTTACAAGACAAATAAATACATTAAAACATAAATATAATTCAATTCAAACGGTGTAGATGAATTTCGATAATAGATAAATTATAATAATAAAGATTTTGACATTTTGAGTTGTATCTCAACAATTCAAATTTTGGTATCCCTTTCTTTGTCCTCTGATTGGTTGTTCATGCAAAGAGGAACAAATCCAGCGAGATCGCTTCCATTTAATATTTATTTGTTACTAACCTAAATAATAAATGTAATTAAATTGAATAATACCGTTCGTCAATGTAGACTTACATACAAAGAGTATTTGTAACTTTTTTGTTGCTACTGTACATCAAGATAATATATCCTTTTTATAATTTGTTTTTCAAGAATAAACTCATTTATTGTGCTAATAATTTCGATTGATTTATTACTATAGATTCCTTTTTCTTTTTTTACAATGAAGAAAAAATAATAATTCATAAAGAATGGCATGCGTTCACATTATATTATATAATACGCAAGGCCTGGTTGATCTCAGATCTATACTAGTAATCTAAGCCTTCAAGCTTAGCTTCAGGTTAGGTTTACCATAACATTTCTTTAACCTATAAATGCGGTTCTAGTACAATAATTTTAATTATTAATATAATAAATAATATGAACTCTCAATTTATTGACTGGAAGAGACTGATTCAATCGAATATCGTTATCAGTTGATAATTTTTTGATTAAGAGATAGTTTGCTGCTTCTGCCTTGATCTTTCATAATATAATTTAAAGTAACTAGTTTTTTAAGTAGTCACTATAAAGAGTCGTCACACAGTATATTCAATTTAGAAGTTGTATATTCTACAATTCGGTGGCATTTCAATGATCACTGTATTAAAACTAGCGTTTCAAACAAACGAACAGAAAATCAAAATTTATTCAGTTTGTTGGAAAATGAAAGGCTAGACTCAGTGATAATACTTGAATAGCCTACACGATACCATAGAAGTGAAAAAAGCTTATAACCTACTGCTCGCAGAAGAAAAAGTACCTTGAAGTTGTGGAGAGTTTAGAATATAATGTAAACGTATTGACAATCGAAAAAAGATGGATTAAATTTAGAGATACTCAACTAAACAATGATAATTATCAAGAGAATGATATATTTCATTCAAAATCCAAGCATTACAATCAAGAATATTGTTCAGTGAACCACGTAGGGCTACTCTAACACAAAGGACATAAATTTCAGCACGAACCATGATGCGAATTGAATTTTTATGAGCCGAACACTTTCGGTGTTTAGAAAACACACCGCGGAGGATCAAGGGGATGATGACATTCTATAGTGGAAGTCTGGAGAGAGGGGAAGACGAAGTGACGGGGATTTGTTGAGGCGCTTTTCTTTACATTCACAGTTTCAAAGTATTGGGGAAGGAAGAAGATGGGGGAGAAGGATGAGAGGGAAAGAGGAGAGGGTGATGAGCAGGATGAGAGGGAAAACAAAACAGCTGCGACCACATTGAACGAGTGACGATATAATTTACGGTTTTGAAATCGGTAACTTAGGCACACGTCGAAGGGGTCGCGGCGCATTTAGGGGAGGATTTGAGTAAGTGACGTAGGGAGGGGGAAGATGTGATGAGGTGGTAGAAAGAGAGAAGAAGTCTGATTAAGTAGGAAGTAGAACAACGGAGAAGAAGGTAAGAATAAGAGGAGGATCAAGAAGAAGAGGAAAGGGGAAGAGAGATGGGAAGAAGGGGAAGAAATAGAAGGATAAAAAGAAGAAGAAGAATCAGAAGAAGGAGAAGAAGAAAAAGAAGAATAAGAAGAAGGAAGAGAAGAATACAAGTAGTAGAGCAGCCAGAGTGTATACATCATAGGGTACCTGGAAGGGTAGAATATAATCGTAGAATATACTAAGATATGAGGACATGAGAAGTGCTGAAAGAAGGGAACAGATGATAGAGGAGATGAGTGGAATGCGATATGATGAGTAGAATGCGAAGAATAGATCAAAGGAGGACAAAAAAGGGATGCGAAGAGGACCAATGACCATTGAAAGCTAAAAGGAAGAAATTAATTCTACAGGAAGAGGGAGAAATCATTTGGAAAATATGGGAAAGTGAATTCAAAGAAACTTATAATAAAGAAACTTAATAATTCGTAGGAAATAGGAAAATAATATAAGATAGTGAAAGGAAGGACATTAGTGAAGGGGGTCAGAATGGGAAAAAAGACCACCAATGTGGAGGAATGAAACAGAAGAACATCTGGGGAGAAGTAGAATGGAACACCTGAACACTCGTCGAGTTTGAGTTGAGCCGCAAATTGGAAAACTCAATTCTGTTGAGGGGAGCAAGATGGCTGCAAAGTTTTTGAATTTCACTTGAGACGTGAGAAGGGTTGAGAGATTGGATACACTGATTGGATAGGACACATTGGATCCAATGCACCGCTAATAGACTGATGCTGCTGCTATTTCCAGCCAAGCAATGTCGCTTATGTCGCCGATCATTCAGATCGGGGAAGGAGCTTGGATGTTAGGTTTACTCACTATCAATCAACAATTAACAATTTGCAAGTCGAATTTGAAAAGATAGCGTAGTATCAACGATGTTATTATAAGTGAGAGTATCTGATGTGATATTTTCTCATTCATTCATCATCTTATACATTATACATTAACAAAACATACATTTTCAACATGTAGAATATAGATGGGAAATATCATATTGCAAACCAAATGGTAATTTCCAATTAATAAGATTTCGATCATCATGCATTTCCATTTTATGCATATTTCTCAAAAATCTGAATGAAATGTCTACTATGGGGCACCATACATCGTGTGCATTATTATATCATATAGTTCACGGCTTATCTATATAAAAGCGAAATGGCACTCAGTCACTGACTGACTCACTCACTCACTCGCAGAACTAAAAATCTACCGGACCAAAGACGTTCAAATAGTAGGTATGTTCAGTTGGCCCTTTAGAGGCGCACTAAGAAATCTTTTGGCGATATTTCAACTCTAAGGGTGGTTTTTAAGGGTTCAAAGTTCGTCTTTTAGCATGTATATTCTTCTTATTCCAATATGTTGTAATTATAATTAAAATGTCCATACCATATGTTAATATAGAACTATAATCTAGAGAGAGTACCTCTTCGAAACAGTTGTTCTGGTAACTAAATTAAAAATTTTGTCAGGTTGGCAATAAGTTGAGTTGACTTTCTTAGGTTGGCACCAAGTTGATGATTGAAATGCATCTATCCAGGACCTCCTAAATACCAATTATTTTATTTAAATTGTCCTGATTTATCTCGGAAAAATTGATAGGGTACTGCTACTTCAATCAGAGCTATTCCTGGGAATATTATATTACTTCGCTCGCCATATCCGTTTAGCCAGATGTTCAGTCTGGACCCCCGACTGGATCGTCCTAACATATGATAAAAATATGACATAACATTTCAAATTCGGTAGGTGTGTTCAGTTGGCCCTTAAGAGGCGCAAAAGAACGGATTTGGAAAGATTTACAAAGATACGCCCAAAATCTGCGCTTTCTCAGCTTTATCGAGAACAATTGAACAGAAAATGTTCAAATTTACTACAGAAGCTCAGCTGGGGTGCAATAATGTTGTGTTAGAAGGAATTTGAAATAACGCCAAAGATACGCCCAAAATTAGCGTATTCTCAGCTTTTCTGCGTTTCCTCACCTTTTTCAATAATTGATGGAAATATATTAAAAAAAATTCAGTACACAAGTTTAGCTGAGGTGGAAGAATTTTGTTCGCCAAAGATACGCCGATATAGTAACTGGTGTTTTTCGAGATCAAAATTACATAATACGTTCAAATTCGGTACAGAGGCTCCGCTGAGGTCTACATGCAGGCGAGCGAAGCGAGCCCGCTGATCTCATTTTCGGACGACCCAGTCGGGGGTCCAGGGGGCGGGGGTCCAGGGGGCGGAGCCCCCTGGCTAGACGGATATGGCGAGCGAAGCGAGCCTGACGGCTAGTCGCTAATAAGCGTGAGACGTAGGTAAATGTAGACTACTCAACCTTGTGAATCGAAATGAAAATAAATCCAAAGTTACACTTCCTAACTGAAAGTAACAATTGAAATCAATCCACCGCAACGGTCGAAAATGAAGCGTTCACAATCTAACCAAATATGAAATTTTCCCATTTAGCAATTCAAATTAGCAATTCACTTATCCAAATACCTTGAAATATTTTGAGAAAGACAATGACACTGAACACCTTTAAAACACACATTCACATGCGGTCAACACGACAGGCTAGACTGCCACTGACTGCTATTGGCAACCACAGCCAAAATTCACTGCAAGTCGCGAAAACAAAAAATAGAAACACTGTCCTACCAACCTACTAGAACTAGACTACAACTACGAGTATTTTACCAACAACGTGTTTGCGCCCGCTAGAAATAAATAGAGGAGAACGTTTTTCGTCACTCTACGCTCTACTGCTCTAAGCTTTGATGTGCTCTTCTATAGTTAGATTCACTTTGAAATGTCAGCATTCCTCAAGTTATAACATCACTGCTTCCCATTGAACAAAGGCTGACAGTATTGAGTGAATATCACTACTATTGCACTGCTACTCTATACACATGTACTTCACTCTGCTCTGCTGTTCACCACAGAGGTGCGAATATAATGGCTGTGTGCCTTTGATGTGAATGGCTGTGGTTTTCAAATACTAGTTAGTGCGAAGAACCCGTCCAAAGGCAACTTAAACGAGCATTAAGGCTGAAAGCTTCGTGCACCTTAATTGCTGTGCTAATAGATTACAGCACATGAAGATCAGAGATTTTTTGTCAAAAAGTCGGAAAACTGAAAGGTGTTATGCACTGTTTGTAATTTGCATCTCTGTCTCTCTTCTAGTCTTATCTCATCTTTTTCAAACATATTTTATTCATCATCTGATATTATGACAGGACATCTCACTCAACATCTCTATTTCTTTTATTTCTGACCTGAGAGATTTGTAATACTAGAGTTTCTCATTAGCCTTTGATTCTCACTAAACGTCTCTGATTCAAGTCACCATTCATGAAGTTCTCTTTTTATCCTATCAATTCCAATAATTATTTCTCCTCATCTTCTCATTCTTCCCTTCCTATATTATTCCTTCACTTCTCAATAAATAACTTTTCAATTTTTCTAGCACTCTATTGAATGTGATGGACCATTGAATCTACATCTGGAATCTATATCGATACATTGAATTCAAGAAGTGTCCAAGAAAGCGGGCCTTGAGATATTGAATATCAATAATATAATCTTGCAATCTCTAAATATCAATGGTGATTGTCATATGAATTATGCATTCTATTTCAATAATTCATGAATGAAAATCGAAATTTTGATGATGATTGTCATATAGATTATCCATTTTTTTCAATAGTTGATAAATGTAAAATCAACTGATTGACGTTCTTCTTGCTAACTGATGTTTCTGCCTAATAAACTTCCATACACATGATTGCTCGAATACCCACCAGTCACAACATCGTTACTAAGTTATAGGGGAGAGTCATGCGAGTACCACTCTACAAGCAGTCGGAAACGGATTTATGTAAGTAATAATATCGATGCCAGCTTTTCCGAACAGCGAACAACTCACAAACGTATCATTCCACGCTCTTGGAAGTCGTGAAAGGCATTCCAACGTAAGAAACGGTTTGCAAGGAGGAAAAGCAGCTACTGGTCTTCACTTTTCCAACAGGATTATTCTCCTTTCCCCTCCTTCTTCCACCGCCAGGACAGTAGGAATTAAAGTGCGGGAAAGGAAAAGCTGAGTGAATTGTAAGCGTGGACAGGAATATCCGTTGGGAAAAGAAGAGGATGCTGGAAGAACCGCGGTGGACAGTAGAGAGGAGAAGATAAGGATGTGGAGGAGGAGAGAAAGGAAGTAGAGGAGGAGAAAAAGGTAGAAGAGGAGGAGAAGGAAAAAGAAACCAGCCAAGCAGTTAATGTTTAATGTTGTTAGAGCCCTGGACCGATTCTCAACGAAAGTCGTTCTTGAGGTTTCCAAAGCGAACAGCTAAAGATGTGCGAGAGGTAACCGACCAAGAAGGAGTCGAAAAGAGAGAGAGTGTCAGGAGGAAACTAAGGGGGAAGAGGAGAGGAACAATTGTGACAGGACTATTGAAGCCTCTTCCAGTGGAACCCACTCCAATCGATCGATTCCCTAAAAAGGATGAAATCCTTTGTCCTGTGACGTCCACCACCCTGAGGTAAATTCTCTTACGTCGTCTGGTCTCTCCCACTTCCTACTCCCTCCTATCATCCTCTCCTTCTCACAATCTTCCACTCTCATACTTTCTCTCCTTTTTTCACCCTATAATCATCGTTATACCACTTTTCTTCTCTCATATTTCCTCTCCTTTTTGCTCCCTATCATCATCATCGTCATCCGAAGTCCTGGAGAATTTATCCTTTCCCAGTTCTCGATTCGAGTCAGCACCCAAGACTGCAAGGGCGTAGAACCCCTATTTTATATGGAGAGCGAACAATAATTTATAATCCCCTACGAAGACCAGTTAACAATGTCCAGAAAAGAGAGAGTTTTATTTTCCATTCAGAAATTTACACGTTATGGTAAAAGGAATGAATGTTCATTTAATATCTGATAGAGGTTAGGTTCGATAGGATTGATAGGTTAGGTTCGATGAAGGTTTGATAGGATTAAATTCAACCAGTTTAAATTGATAACCAATATCCATATTATGGAGTATGTACTTACAATAAAGTGTTAAAGAGTTATTCATATTTTTACTTACAATATATTTTACAAACTCAAGGATAAAGCTCGTTGAAGAGTGTTCTGATGAAAACTTTGGTAAAAAATTATATTATTCTCAGTTTCATTAAAAAAAATGTGTAATTTATTCATTTTCTGATACTTTTAAACATGATCATATGCACCTATTCTATTGATACTCGTTTGAAGATATATGAACTTTGTTTATCTGTTGAAAATGGATTAAAGAATTTTAAATACATGGCTTCTTGAATTTTATAGACTATGGAAGACCATTTCAAGAGTGTATTACTATTGACTCAGCAAACAAGTGTCATTCGAGGGACGTTCTTCCAATATAGTCGCACTAGTTCCAGGGGTAACACGTTCCTAGAGTACCTAACTAAAAATGAGCAAGTAAAATCCCATATTCATCAAATGCCAAAATTTCCCCTCATTCTCAATCACTTATTATTCTAAAAACGTCACTCATCGATCCATCAATACAATTATTATTACAAGAAGAATGTCTATAGAAAATATCATCACATTTCATTAATGCAGACCAATTTCCATTGATGCATAAATGATTTGGAAAGAGCTAATAGCAATAACATTCAATATTCATCAATTTCCAAAGTTCCTGTACGTTGCACCAGTAATTCCTCCACACAAAGTCATTCATTCGAGCATTAATACGTTCATTACACGCAGAATTTCCATTACAAGTGCCGCCCTTTGTGTTAATACGCCTTCAAGCTGCGATCCAATTTCAGCGGCAAGGAAATTCCTGAATGGCATTGAATGGAATGTATACATGCGATTCCAATAATGTAACAGCTGTAGATGAATGAAATTTGAGAGAGAGCAACTGATAGAGGAAGTCAGAGAGAAAGAGGAACTGAGAGAGACTGTCAGAGGCGAGGAGATAGAGGCCTGGAGAAACTCAGGTTGTGAGACGAGGATAAAGACTGCTAGAGAAAGAGAGAGAGTGAGTGAGAATGTGCATAAGAGAGAGAGAGAGAGAAGAGTTGAAAAAGAGAGTCTGTGAGTATGGAAGGGAAGAGGGGGCGTGAGAGGAAGCTAACTGGGAGAATAGAGCAGCAATTCTCGTTTGAACAGTTAATGGAACGCCATAGTGTGTTATTGAGACATCTGCTATTGCTTCCATACGCGTTTGACGGCAATAGACGATTTTCTGGGGCATTGGAGCGTATTCCCTGAATCACCTGTTTTGCCCTTTCAGAATCGTCTCTCGCTCTACCTGTCTCTAGCACTAGTTCGCTGGTCTAGCTTTCTTCGTTTGAATTTGCGATGTTACTCTGAAAGGATTTATTTTTATTTTACTTACTTATAAAACTTTTGGGTCTGAATTGTGATGAATTGAAGAATTGATGTGTTATCCTTCTTCTAATACTAGTTATCTGTAGAAATTAAAACATTTTAAAAAGTCTGAAGGCTTCAGTACATCAATAAAATGATTTTATTTATAATAACAATCGTGGCATTTAGGCCCAGTTTCTAAGACACTAAGTAAATCTAATGGATCATAGAATCCATATCAAATCTATAGGTTTGATGGTGTATTAGATTTAATGAGTTTCTTAGAAACTGTTTCTTTTATGTAAAGAAATAAATGGGTACTTTCAGCTCACTGGGCACCAACATTGATGTTAATTGACCGAGCGAAGTGAGGTCTAAGATTCAAGTCGACGGTTTTGCATTTCTCTTTATGTTTATATGTTTTTATGTTTATATGTTCCGCATTTACAGCGAAACGCGGCAATAGATTTTCATAAAATTTGACAGGTAAAAAGTAAATTCGTATGGCTTTTGTTGGTGGGAAGTCCCTTGCGGGAAGGTCCCACCGCCTGAATATATAATTTAAGCCGTCAACGGGCCTTACAAATATCATACTTCAGCCGGGACCGACTGTTAACGTGCTCATCCGATAGCAGGTATGTTCCTTTTTGAATTTCGCGTCGACGTATACATAGGGTTTTTTTTGAAAAAATTGCATTTCAAGGATAATACATAAGGAAAAGGAGTCTCCTTCTAACGCCAATATTACCGTAAAAATGAGACAATAGAATTATTTATCATAAATCAGTTGTCGAGTGGATTATTGAATGCATGCAATTGATACCTCAATGTAACTTGGTAAAAAATCAGGTGTTGTGTGTACTACTAATTGCATGCAATTTTTATGCACTATTAAATGCACTATTGATTTCATGCAATAACGCTTTCAATTAAAAACTGAAATAACATAATATTGTTTCTCGACCTTCCTCTGCTTTCAACTCGGGCTGACGTGTTGCCAGTATATGTCTTGTAGAAGATTAGCTTTTTATGTTAGCATTTCTGATACACCAACCCCAACAGTCATTATCGTTTTCACACCGATATCTTGCCGACACGACATTCAGACAGGATTTACTCTGATGGACAGTGTAAGAGGAGGCTGTGGTTTATATCTGCGCGAGGTCTACTGTTCACATAACTACTAGTGTAACAACTAATGTACTTTATTGTTCCGATAAACCAAGCCATTTCATTATTTACTATGGATTATGACTATCCTCCTAAAATAAAACTTTTGCTAGCTGAATTCAAAGAAGAAATTGCAAATACGGGAATTCGTAGCAAAGAATAATAACACGAATTTCAAGAATTACTAGGAAAAATAAGCATCTGGCAAATCAAAAAGAAGAGCGTAAAGCCAACAGAAACGAGAAAGGAACGCTGAATTACATAGAAATAAAAGACTTGTGATGAAAAATCAAACATTCCTACCAGTTCCAAGGAAGGTGGATGCTGACTTCTAAGAAGAAAAACGCTGAACATAATTTAATAAATGTTGAGAGTCTCTGGTTTTATACTAATATGAAGAAAGGTATCTTGAATATGTTACTATGGTGCTTTGTTGGTGAGTGTTCCTTTGGTATGGTTTTGGAGTGGAAGCTTCTAACTCATTCTCTCTCTCTCTCTCTCTCTCTCTCTCTCTCTCTCTCTCTCTCTCTCTTTCCTGCTTCATGAAAGTGGATAGAATGTCAAGGCACACATAGCTAAGACCAATTCAAGCAGAGTAATTTGGGGGTTCTTGTTTCTCAAGCACCTTCAAATATTTTCCCCGAAAATTCACTTCACAAATTTCTCGCGAGCTTCCTCTTATCCTTCCCCTTTTCTGTTTTTCTCTGTCTTCTCATTTTCATGATCACTTTTCTAACATACCTTCTAATTATTGTATCAAAGCTCTACATACTTCTTCACCTTTCCAGATCTACATCAATTATCTACATCTTCCTGTGTTTTGGTTTCGTCGTTCTCTCCCACTTATCCTTCTGTCCTTTCTCCTCTCTCCTTCTTTTCTTCTCTCCTAATTATTATCCTCTATTTCTACTTCTGTCTAGCTTTTTCTTTGTTGTTCCTGTTCTAGTTTCACTTTCCTTCTTTTTTCCCAGTTTTCTACGATCTACGACGTCATCTTCTACGTTTCCTGGACTTTTTCCATTTTCATTTTTCCGCTTTCAAAATGCGATCGATTCTCATTCACCTACTTACCATCATTTATCATTCTTCCGATTCTTTCGATTCTCCACTATATTTAATTTACTACTTTCTTCTCCCTACACAACACTGATTCCTCGTAATGGAGACTTTCTCCGTCATTATCTTCCTTCTTCCTTCTTTCTTGAGTTACGAGATTTCCTTTCATCCAATTCGCATCAACTTCTACCTCATCTTTCCTTTCAGCTTATTTCTCATCTTCTCCACCTTCCTACACCACTTTGCTTTGTAGCGAATTTTAATGAGGGTGAATAACGTTGCAGCATAGCGTCATATCAGTCATCTCTTTGTATCTCGCACCTTAATATCCTCTTCTCTTTCCATCTCGTTGAATTGGCACTCGCTCCACCGCTGTCACACACATGTACGTTCTTCATGCATGCTTCATCACCTCTATTCTCCAGTGTAATGTATATTGCCTGTATAAAACACCTTCACTTTCCAGGAAAGTGATTTGTCATCAAACTTTTCCTGTTCACAACAACAAAATGTAACTCACTCCGCTGTTTTAATAAATAGCTTTATCTCGGTTATATGATCATCGTTAGTTTTGATGAGTGGTTTTCGTTATACTAAAATGATTGAACCTCAGTATAGCTGAGATAGATAGATTTAGCTTCAGTTCAAAGTACCTATTTAAAAAAATTTAAATTGATATACATGTTAGTAGAGATATATAGGAACAATGTTTTGAGATAATTTGCAATAAATAGAAATATCATGAATGGACAACTCAATACAAAAAGAAAATCTTTCAATAAAATAACTAGTAGCCTAACTTTTAATTTTTAAAAGCACGTTTAGTTTCTGCCAATTATTGCTTATCAAATGTCAAAAAACGGTCGTGTTTACTAGTGGATTTATTAGAGAAACTATAATGTAGCACTATAGAAATTAATAAAAAATAGAGAAAATGGTGTTTTTACAATTTCTTAAACCAGAGTTGAGCAACTTTGCAGCACCTGACGGATAATATCAATGCTTTGTGTGGATAAAAGCCATCATGAAACCTCCGCATTCTCCTGTGTTACAACTGTTTTCACACGACCCTCTCGTCTTTTTGTTGTTTGTGTGTTGGTTTCCAGTCATTCTATCAACTTACAGTCCTTATTTAATCATTAAACAATCAACAAAACAGAGCAAGACCAAAACTTCCCTTCTTCATAATTGTATTGTACTTTTATTGTCAGTGTCATTTCTTAAACAAACAACTCAAGGAAAAATTAAATAGGAGATGAGTGTATTATTGTCAACGATATCGGTTGGAAGGAGAGAGAGAGATATCAGCAACTGGAACTAATAACGCAGAAAGAGTTCTCCGATCGATTTCAGCTGCCGCCACTAAATACTTGAGCCGATCTATAAAGTTTATTGTGTCGGCCACTCTAATCGCATTAATGCCACTGACGGCGATGCAGCCAGCTCAGCAAGAGTTATTGGCTGGCTCACAACTCGGCTAAGCAACCTGATGGACACAGATCGATGTATGATACAAGCAAAACAAGTAGAAAGGAATGTTGGTGATGAGATGAAGGGAAGGAGAGGAGAGAGGTAAAAAGTTGGTAAAGGAGAATAAAGTAGTAGAATGGAAAGAAAGAAAATGGAGGGAATGAATACTGGAAGAAGAAGAGAAAATGATAAAGCGAGAGACTTGAAGAAAGTATGTGTAAAGAAGACCAAGAGAAAAACAGCATTGAGTTACAAGATGAAAACTTAAATAGATTGGAAAAGATGGGAATAATCAAGATTGATGGTTTATTTGAATCGAATAGAAAATTTGAAGTGCAAAAGTAGGACGACAGAGGAAGAATGGATAAAAAGTGAAAGATCAGAAATAGAATCATGACAGAAAAAAGAAGATTATAGAGAAAAATATGGAACAAGGAGAGCAAGGTTTGAATGAGAAGATGTGGAGGAAAGAAATGTTGGAGGAGATGACCGGAGAGAAAGGTAAAATTGAAGAATTGTGAGGAGGAAAGAGAATGTGTATGAGGAAAAAGACAAGCAAAGAAAAAAGATAACAAGAGAATAAATAAATTTATTCAAGTTTCAATAAGATGTGGAGGAAAGAGATGTTGGAGGAAATGTCTGGAGAGAAAGATGACATTGAAGAATGGAGAGGAGGAAAAAGAATGCATAGAAGGAAGAAGACAAGCAAAGAAAAAAGAGAACAAGAAAATAAGTAAATTTATGGAATAGAAGGTGAATAACAAAAGAAGAGAAGGTTTCTTCTTAAGACAGACAATGATGAATAGACAATAGAAAAGAGAATAAAATTGTGGATAAATGAATGTGGAATTGTGGAGGAAAGGAGAATATAAGGAGACAAAAGTAGAAAGTAAAGTCTGCAGATGTAAGGTGACGGATGAAGATGCTGGGCTTGAAAAAGGAAAACTATACGGAAAATTGAAAAAGGAAGAGGAGAAGAGATGGGCGATGTAGTTGTAGAATATTACAAAAAAGGGTTGAGTACTAGAGTTTTGAGTGGAGCTGAAGAAAGTTGAGAAATATTTTGGTTATTGGGGCAAACTAGGATTAGTGTGCTCGTCCGTCAGTGACGAAGTGTTTTGTCGGTCGCCTGAACCCCCCTCCCAACCCGAAAACCCCCGACAACCAGCCGCTAATGGTCTTTCGAATAAGCATCTCGACTAATGCTTGGCGCTTAGCTCAGTTCCTGCTGTTTTTGTCTGCGTATTCAGTTCTGGCAACGAACAGCTGTAGAGTTGAAAATGAAAGACGGAAGAGTTCCAGGGAAGAAGACAAGAGAGTTAAAGATGATGAAAAAGGAGAAAAAGGGACAGTAGAAGAGAGAAAATGATAAAAAAGGAAGGAGAAGGAGAAAAAGAAAAAGAAGAAGAAGAAGAAGAAGAGGGAAAAGAAAAAGATGAAAATATCAGGAACCATCAGGAAACAACAGGAGTTCACGATGATCACAATTAAGAAAAATGATAATGGAAGACTGCGGAAAAGCAAGTAAAATTAATATGAAGTTCGTGAAATTGAGACGAATAACAATGAATAGAAGAGAGGATAAGAGGATAATCAGAGGGGATGATCAAGGTAAGTAATCAGAAGAGAGTTCGAGATGAGAATAAAAATGAAAAACTGATATGAAAAGAATCAACTGAGAAATAAATCAATATTGGAGGGAATAGAAAATGGAAAAAACGAAAAATGAAGATGAAAACTGGAAGACAAATTTTAAGTGAGGAAGTTATTATTAATAAAAATGCTAAACAAAAGAACAAAACATAGACTGTAGATTTCTGCAGTAAGAAGTCGAAAGAAGAAGAAGAAGAAGAAGTATACGGAAAAATGAGAACAGAAAAAGAATTGAGAGTGATCAACCAGTGAGAAATTATGGATATTGATGATGAAGAACAAGAAGAAAACAAAGAAGTAGGGGCAAAGGGAAGAGAATTGAGAATAAGAAACGTCTGTTGAAAGCCAAGTGTAAAATGTTGAGTTGGCAGCCAAACTAGCAAGCGCTTCCAACAGGATAAACTGCAACTTTTTAATCGTTTTATTCATCTTTCTCACCACCTCACCCCAATCTCATTCCTTCTTCTAATGCGAAAAACTTCCTGCACCCGTCAAGAATTATAATTATATTGCTCAACGGACATCGCTCACTTAGATGCTTGGTTGAGATCCGTGTGGGAAATTTCAGAAGTTGATTGAAAACAGTATAGTATTGTATGGAGAAATCAAAACTTTGATAAATTTCCAGTAATAATTTAGGAGAAATAGAAGTATTCATGAATACATTGGAAAAATTTCGCTGATTTTTGGATTGAACAAATAATCTTAGAATCACTACAAATTAATGAATCATGCGAAATCGATAATTCCTATTTCATTTTCTTTTTGTAATTAGAGCAAATTCCAGTTCAACACAAAGAATTCAAATTGAATTGGATAACCAAAGAGTGGTTTCAGCAAAACTCTTGAATTGAAGCATTTATTACATCTGACTGCTCTCAACATAAGAGCTTATTGTGTATTATAGGGATTTATTAAACGATTATCAGTAAATTAAAAAAAAAACGAAATTCAATAAATTTCAATTAATGACGGGAAAAATGTATTCAAAGAGTCAAATGTATTTACAAGAAATATCGTTGACCGACCGTTATGACCTTGACTAGTACTTTCTCAATAGCACTGTACTTCAGGCGCTGAACGCAACCTGCCTTACACTCTTGCATGAGTACCCTACTGTTGTTTCTATCTTCTCCATCACAGTTATTTCTTAACTTTCCAATTTTCGAATTCCTGATAGTATTGTATTGATATATTGTATTGTATAGTATTGATAATATTGTCTTCCTCAAAGTCACACCCAATCTTCCTCTGTCTTATGATTTCTTATTCAGTTTTTTTTTCTGTTTTTACCTTCAATTCGTTAACCGCTCTGTTTTCTGACCAGCCCACAGAATGTAATGCCAGTTCTCATGAAACCATTCTATTACAGACTCATATTGTGTGAAGCATCGACGAGTACTCGAGAAATAAATAACGTAACGTAATACTGATCCCCTACTGATTGCTAACAGGGGCATCTAGCTCAGCTGGCCATTCGATTGATAAATTGTCCAACGATGACCGAGGATATTAAAAGTGGATCAGTCCTGTTGGGGTTACGCCGACGACAATATCAAGCACAAGAAGGGCCAAGACCCAGGACAAGGACCCTTGACTGATATGGTGGTTTACTGTTTCCCCCTTCCAAAAACGGTAATCTGGCTTCAAATGTTCAATTTCCAGTAGTGGGCTCTTGTCCTCCTCCTACCCTTCTTGTCTTGTCCTCCTTCTCCCTTTTTCATTCTCTTTTGACCCCACTTCCCGTTTTCTTTGTATTTCCCTCAACGGATTCATTCTCCTCAAAATGAAAGTTTTCATTTCATATTTTTTATATGATCTCTTTCTCAATCTTCCATTTCTTTTTTTATTTTTATTTGTCTTTATTTATCTCCTCTTCCGTTTTCATCATCCTTTCGTTCATAATCTATAGTTTCTCCATCATCCCACTTTTTCTCATTAGTTTTCCTCTGTTTCCTCTCCCTTATTCATATAAATTCTTCATTCGTGTCTTTCCTCTCCTCTTACCAACTCAATTCAGCTTCCGTTACGTAATCTCGATAATCATCTCCACTCTCGTGTTATTTCAAGACTTCATCTATTTCTTCTAACTTTATTCTGATAACCTTCTTATCCAACTAATAACACGTCTTCTTTTTCCCAAATTCCACCTCAACTTCCATTTCTTCTCTTCACTACCTACTCATTATTTTTTATCCTTCACTGTGAACCTCCTCCGTCCGCATCAACTGATTTTCACTACAATTTCCATTTTGCTTCTTTCTTCTACATCCAGATATGCTTTTCTCTCCGTCTTTATTCTTGTCCTAATCATCATCCACTCTCATCAAGTATTTCCATTTGTTCTAACTTATCACCTTCATCGTTTTTTTTTCTTTTTTTATTCATTATACTTGTCTTGACTATCTATTTGGCTATTATCTGATAGTAGTATTCATTAAATCAACTTAGCCTTTTAAGAAATTATTCAATGCATAAATCTTCTTTGTTTTATTTGTATTGAATGGTATAGTATTCAAATTTATATTGTTATTGTTTTTGATGATGAACTTTGATTTGATTTATTTTCGTTTATTCTGTGATTATCCTCCATTATCTTTATTTCAAGTTTTTTCTCACAGTCCTCCAGCTTTTCTCTACTTCCACACATCCCCTTCCCATTCACCCTACTTCCTGTCCTTCCTACCACTCTCCCCCCCACACGCACACACACACACATGCATGGAACAACCCACATGTCCTGTCGATAAGTCGGCAATAAATCAATTGTGTTGGTCACCCCCCTCGCCAACAGAGATGAAATGCTTGTGAAGTGGTTTGCGGCGGCATCAGACTTGGTTGTCGACTGTTTGTAAGGGGATCAACTGCATTCCCCTATTCCTCTCCCTTATTCTACACATACTGCTTTATGATGCCCTTTCAAATACCATTTCTCTCCCAAATCATAAATACGTCTTTCAACGTGTGCTGGCCTCGCGCACCGTCGTCAATCTTCATATCGCTAGCTGACTTCTCCTTCACCTCCTACTCCTTCTTTTTCTTCTTCTCTTTCTTCTCCTCCTTTCCCTTCTCATTCTTTTCCTTCTTCTCCTAGCTGACTTCTTTTTCACCTCCTCCTCCTTCTTTTTCTTCTTCTCTTTCTTCTCCTCCTTCTCCTTCTTCTTCTTCTCCTCCTCCTTCTTCTCCTTCTCCATTTTCTTCTTCTCTCTCTTCTCCTCCTTCTTTTTTCTGCTCCTCCTTTTCCTTCTTTTTCTTCTCCTCCTCCTACTCCTCCTTCTCCTCCTCCTCCTTCTTCTTCTTCTCTTCACTTCTCCTTCTCTTCTTCTTTCTCTTTTTATTCTTCATCTTCTTTTTCTTCTTCTCTCTTCTATTCTTCCTCCAATCTTTGTACTCACCTTGTCATCGGACTGTCGTCGATCTTTATACTGCTTCTATTTATGATGCACGATTCGAAGTCAGAATCTGATTGACGTTGGTTTTATTATCCCTGTTTATGATGATTAGACAGAGATGGGCAGACAGTAAGCAGATAACTCCTTACTTCTCTAACTCAACATTGTTGTGTGTGGGCTATGTAGCAATATTACGAACTACAATACAAGAATATTTATTTTAAATGATGGAAATGTATAATAGAAATGTGAACATTGACGAAAGAAATATATTTGAAATGGAATTTATCATTATTAACAAGAATCAACTATCTATACATCAGATATACCAAGATATCATGAACCACAACTATATATTACAGAATGTGGTGGAAAAGGATGCGTGACACGATCGTCTCTTATGAAATCCACCGACTTAGAATCGTGTTCCAACCATAAAGTATCTTCTTTTTCTTTTCACAATACGTTCAGAAGTTTATTACTCTTTCTTTCTCCTTTGATTTCCCGATTTCGTCCAATTATCATTGGATCTCATGATTCTTCACTTCGTCAACTTTTTACTCTTTTTCGTATCACAATCATTTCAATTTTTGAACAATAATTGCGTATTCTTACTTCGTCTCAGGCTTATCATATCTTATCCTTCCATCTCAAGCTGGCTTGTAGAACTTATCAAAAATTCAGAAAGATAGAAACAACTTTATGATATCGGTTCATTGCACAATTTTCCCATCTTCGAGCTGAATCAAATCATACATCTAAATTTATCATGATTGCAATGATTTTCGCAACAAAGAATGAATGAGTATAAATGCATTAGCTAATCGATGAATGGATGAATAATGAAAATTCTGTTCAGCTAAATAATTTTGTTCAATTTCCAACCACAAAAAAAAACATGAACTCTGAAGAGGATTTGAAATTAAATTGTAATTGATTAGCGAGCGGTCGAGTCCAAGCGGAGAATCAATTCAATATCATGTATTCATTAGCGTTACACTTGATTGGAATGGGATAGGCAGATCTCGTTATTACATACATGAACAAGGTCAGGCAAACTGAATTGCATTTTATTTGCTGTTCAAAGTAATTTTTCACCTGTGATCTCGTTCGAAATAATGGAATGAGCTGTATTGGAACGTATAACTTATTAACGAAAATTAATTAGTATTCGCAAATGTTTGTCCTAGTTCAATCAAATTATCTGTCGATTTTAATTTGTTCTTGTTGGTCTAATTAATGATTCTATGTCGAGTGGATCATTGTTAATATAATTTGATTATTCAACAGAATTTTCTGACTGAGCAGAATTGATTAACAAGATTTATTTAGTACAATTGGAAAATCCAATCATTGATTCATTGGAATCACTGCGGTGGATTCAATGCTATTTAAACACACGTTGGCAAAATATTGATGTTGGAATATGTTTCAATCAATAATATATTCAATTGACTAATATAATTGTTGCATTGAGAAGTCTACAATTTAGTCTTGAACATCAAGACTACAATATCTTATATTCAATCTATAGAGTATATCAAACTCTATAACTCTTTTCAAACCAGATTGGAAGAGTTTGAATAACCAATGCGATTTTGAATGGGATAAGACAGATATTGTTTCTCAACTAAGAGCCTCAATATTTGATGATAAGCATTATATATATGATATAATATATTATATTTTAAGATTAAATAGAAAATATAAATACTTAGTTAAGTATTATGATTAGTTTCGTTAAGTATTATTAATATATATTTCTTCTACAATCTACATACTACATAACTTGCGAAAAATTTATCAAAACGCTTAGATTTATAAAAAAAAATTGAAGTCATGTCAAGTTATATAAACTAGAAAATGCCTGTCCAACTGAAATTTATGAAAAACAATCAATTTATCAGATCAAGAGCATTTGGGATCAGTATTTTAATTGAAATGACAACTAGGCTATAACTATGGCTGTATTACTATGACTTTGTCAATTACCTATATTGGTCTACGACAATAAAATCTATTTATTTATTTATTTATTAGGCTGAATACCCACCACAATTCAATTCCAATCTATGATTAATTATAATTTTAATGGATTATTTACTGTATGAAGTACACCAGACTGGAGCTTATAAATTAACTTGAGATAATTGCTGTTAAAATATACCATAATATCATCTCAATCTTCCATACATATGTTCACATATCAAGTTTGTAAACCCAACACCGATTTTAGATAATTCTCAAGATCTTCGAATTCACAGGTCAAAGACAATAACAGAGTGAAAAAAACACGTCTCTGTTCATGACGTCACTGCCACGAACTTCCACCATCCATTGTGCACGGTTGAAACATAGCGAGTTATATGTTGTCGCAAAATTACTTCCTGCTTTACTTTTTAATTTATGTCTCGATCTAAATTAAAAGCAAACACTGCTACCTCCCGACACTCACACACAAACAGCAAGCTAAAACTTAAACACCAAGTGCAAGTTTATAATTAATTGCCGGTTTTAGGTGGAGGCGGTGGAAGTGTTTGAGGAGGAAAAGAACAGCCGCCATGACAGGGAGGAGGTGAGTTAAAAGGCAACCTGCGAGTTTTGGCACCAAGCCACACGGTCGAGAAATGACCCCCCCCCCATAAAACTCCCCCCTTGAAAACAACCTCTATTCCATCCCTTGAACATCCTCCTCATAGGTAGCAACTGGTTGCAAGTGAGGCACGTAGAATTACAATTGGAACAATAGAGCGCGCAGTCTGACTATTTGTTGGAAGTGAATATTTAGTTGAGATAACAGGTCCCAGCAGACAATCGTGTAAATAGAAACTGGGAATTTACATGTGGGAATAGAGTTGTGTCGGTTGCTATAATAAATTTGACAACTGTTCGGAGAACTGTACCTCGAGGAGTATGTAAGTTCCTTAATAAGTCTACTTTAGTACAGTACATGATATGGTATACATGCTTTCCAACTTCTATTAAAAACATTCTGACTAGTTCAGTACTCTTTGGATAGTCTTAAGGTGCGTACAGATTTACGCGCCGCGAACATGAGCAATTCACTTTTAATCAGCTGATGCCAAGCTTTTTATATCTGTAACTTACCGTTTCTGTAAAAATACAGATATATAGAAATATAGTCAGCTACTTAAAAGTGAATTGCTCATGTTCGTGGCGCGTATATCTGTACGCATCTTTAGGCTCTTTTAGGCCGGATTCCTATTACACTACTTATATTACACTACCTATATTGCACTACTTATTGAGTCTGATGAACCATCTATATCAAATCTATCGGTTCATTAAATTCAATAAGTGACCTGGAAACCGAGCCTTAGACTCTTATGCCCTTTAATAGTATGTTGTACTTTAGTTCTACTAGACTCTCCATACTACAAGTAAAAATAAATAATAAATAAAATAAATAATTTTATTCATGGAGGCAACAGGTAAAAACCCATTTTGCCTCCTTCACACATTACAAGCATACACTATACAATCCAAAAATGTATTTTAAGAATTAAGTATGAAGAAATGTTAAAAAACAAGAAATGTAATGTAAGTGAAATAATAAGAAATGGAAATTGAATGAATCAAAAATACTAACAAAAGTACCTATGTCAAATGAATGAGAATGAAATTAAATATAAGATTTTAACAATTTTAGAAAACTTGAAATCAATAATTACTGTATTCAATTAATCAATTATCAATAAACTACAATAAATTAATCAATAGGCCTGAAAATAATTATTCAATTGATCAATAATTATCAATAAATCACAACAAATAAATCAATATTATAATGAGGAAATTGCAAAGGTAATTAATTAAACCCTGAACTTTAAAACTTAATAAAGTCTGTTGATTCAAGTTTAGCCTACAATGAAAAGAAAAATAGAATGTCTGTGAATCACTACCACATAAAATTAATGAAAGAAAGAAATGCAAATCACGAAATGACAAATCACATAATATTATCGACTAGATCGCACGCCATCCTACGGAATTTGTACGGGGAGAACCAAAAGATATCCAAGTGCTGAGAACAACTATTGAAAATTCTCTGTGCTCTATTCAGAGGAGAGTTATAATGACTCACCGTTCTGGAGCGTGAGATATGAAAAGAAAAGGTCGAACGGCGAGCAATGGTATTTATATAAATATTAATTTTGGAAAGCAGATACGGAGAATCAATTTTGTTATTTAAAAGATTATAAAGGAAAAGAAGAGATTTGACGTCACGTCTGACTTTCAGTGATTTAATTTCAAACATACTTCTTAAAGAATTGGTAGGGTAATCAAACGGGCAGAAAACATTGTGCTTTTTATAATAAATACATCTCAAGAATTTATTCTGCATTCGTTCTAGTATTTGAATCTGTTCATTATAATATGGATTCCAAATTTCGCTAGCATATTCCATCAGGCTTCTTACAAATGATTTGTATAACAGTACCAAAGGCACTATGTCTCCAAAGGGTGAGCATGTCCTCAAGATGAATCCCATCTGCTGATTAGCTCTATTAGATATGTAATCTACATGTGCATTGAAAGAAAAATCAGAACTGAAAACCACTCCAAGATCCTTGAACGATTCCACCTTTTCTAATGGTATACCATTTATATGGTAAACATGTATGAAAGGAGAAGACTGGAAAATATAAATTCATGATTTTTCACAATTATATCTTGATATAACCTACATTCGAAGCCTGCCAGTCTCTCAATACTACAAGTAAACAGTTTGAAATTAATGAAAAATTGCATTTTTGTATAGTAGCTCTCATCGAATTTCCATCTAGCTATTAACCCTGTTCAATAATGATAACTAAAAGTGAATATATATATATATATATATATATATATAATATATATATATATATATATATATATAATACCTATATATATATATATATATTCATAATTTTTCACAATTACATCTTAACATAGCCAAGTCTTGCGAAAAAATCTATTTTTCCACTCTTACCGTCACATTTCGATATGCTTGAGTTGAACTGAGAAATTACTCACCTGTAAAAGAGAAAAAAATATTAGTTACAATCGAAAAGTGATAAAATTATCAATCTTTGATTAGAGATAACTGAAATTCCATTAAAAACAATAAAAAAAAATCTGGTGTGGTGCACTCACACAACTTTCCTTGCCGTTATGTAAATTGATCACCTGACGCTAGTGTTCCCGCGCATCTCAAGTCTTCTATTCAAAGATTTGAGCCAGCTGGTGACAGGGCAATAACGCTGGAGACACACATTCTTCATAGTGAATGATTTAATAGAATCAACAGTTGCCAAAAGTTTGTAATAATTGGATAATCACATTTTCTCGAATTTCGAGCTTATTTTCAATTTTAGGTGAAAATGTTACTGAACATTAATTGTAGAGATTCTCATGCTCAATCTTTTCCACTCGAAATTTTTTATTTAAATTGTATCTGAAGCCTGACAATTGAGAATCTAAACTCAAACTTTGCATAGAGATGGGGCGGAGCTCCTGAAATTTTTACAGATATGGGACTTGTGGCAGTTGATAGAGCTTATCGATGACTATTCTAGTTATAACTTTAATTAAAATCGTTGGAGCCGTTTTCGAGAAAACCGCGAAAAACCCTGTTTTTGACAACATTTTCGCCATTTTAGCCGCCATCTTGAATCGCATTTGATCGAAATTGTTCGTGTCGGATCCTTATAGTGTAAGGACCTTAAGTTCCAAATTTCAAGTCATTCCGTTAATTGGGAGAAGAGATATCGTGTACACAGACGCACATACACTCATACACACACACACACACACACATACAGACCAATACCCTTGAAACGTATAGAAATTTAAAAATTGGGGTACCTTAATTTTTTTCGGAAAGCAATACTTTCCTTACCTATGGTAATAGGGCAAGGAAAGTAATATATGGAAGACTATTCAAATTGAAACATCTGTATTCATTTCAACTTTATGAAAACTCTTCTCCTATAGACGAAACAAAGAAATGAAACGCAGAGCTTAAAACCTACTTGAATGGGCCACTTGAACATATTCAGCCTTCACTTTTTAAATAATCATTCACGAAAAGATTTGCATACATTGTGTTTGCTCGGATGGAATATGGAACCACAAAAAGCGAGACTGAAATTCTTGTATTGATCTATATATTTTAGAAACTCTATATTACAACAAGGAAGAAGTTGCAGGAAATCATTCCTAATTTCAGTGGATAAATAGAATGGACACATGTATTTGAAAATCAGTACTGCTGACTCACATAATATACACAACTTTTTTCAAATTTATTACAATGAATAACTGTGATAAAATATCAAAAACATGGATACGGTGATTATAAACAGCTCGAATTAGGGTTCAAGTTTCCAACACCATAACTAATATAGTGATACCAAACTGTTTCAGACTTTTCTAGTCTCTTTTAGATCAGTAACATGTTCTAAAATTTCCGACTACAAGCCTTCTTCCAGTTGATTTTCCCAGCCTATAAGCGGCACAATGATCATTGGTTGGTTACAAAGCGAGGGAAACATTGACAGACTCTCTTCCTCATAAAAAACCTCAACGAGTCAACTGACTGCCTCATTTTCTATTGTTTGGTGAGCCGGAAAAATATTGATAGGGGAAGGAGGAGAAAATTCAAAAAGGTTCTTTGATTGGAGCTTATTACCTACTACGAACTTTGGCATCTGAAAAAGGAAGAATTGGGTTGGAGGAGGGTCTTCAAAAAGAAACAGAATGAGGAGAGAGAGAGAGAGGAGCAGTGGAGAAAAGGTAGAGGTCTGTTGAAGGTGAAAGGAATGAAAGAACGAGGAAGAATGTGTATGATAAGGACGAAAGACTGATAGGGAAGGAAAAGGAGCTGATTGTCAAAATATGATCCCAAGACCATCTTAAAAAAAGATGACTATTTGTGGGTGGGGAGGGTCGGTGTGGAGAGAAACCCAAGAAGAAGGGGCGGGACTGAAAGAAGCTGATTGTCAAAAATTTGATCCCACAACCACAGAGATGGAGACCCCTTTCCCTATCCACTATGGAGATGATGATAGGGTACGGTTCATATTTTTATTTCGAAAAGCAATCGGAATTTTCAACAGAGACCAACCAACTGTGGAAAAACAGTTGAGAGGGTGGGAGGGAAGCGTTGATTGAGGAGAAGTAGGGGAAGAGATCGCGAAGGGTGACTTCCGGGATATGAACGCGGTGAACTTTGAGGAAGCTAGATGGGGTGAGAGGGGTGGATTGCGATGGAAAGGGGGGGCCTGGAATGCCGGCGGCCGGTGAAAGACGGTGAAATGACAGAAGGGTGCATAAAAATCTCGCATCCCTGGTGCCGCTAAGCTAGGCTATTACTGCCACCTAGTGGATGAACAAACACTTTCTTTCTACAACTTCGTCTTATCCTTATTTTCCCTATCCGCTTCTTCAAATTCTCAATTTTCCATTTCCTTCTTGGTCATATAATTATTGTCAACCTTTAATCTGCTCTTATATTCTCTTCTTTTCATAGCTTTTCTTCTTATTCTTTTCTATTACGTTCCTTGTTCTATTATGTATCATTCTCCTTTTTTCGTTATCTTTATTCTGCCTTTCATCTTCTCTTGACTCTTTCTTTACATGTCCATGCTTTACTTATATTATTTACTTCCAATTTCTCTTGCATAGTTTGATATTCATCCTCAATATTTTCTTGTCCCATTCTGTTTCTCTTCTTAGTTCTTTCCATTTTCTTCTTTTTATTCGTTGCCTCTTCATTCTCCTCTTCTATTTTTTTCTTCTCCTGCCTCTAATTTCATACTAATTGGATAATCACTATTACCAATTTTCTACCCTATATTCTATCAATTTTGAAGATGGAACTCTTCTTCTTCTTCTCACTAAATATTTATATCTTCTTCTTCCCCATCTTCGTCTACAACAATTCGTCTACAATCTCATTAAACTTTTTCTTTTTTTTCAACTCTATTTTCGGACTTCCATCCTTTCCAAGTAAATTTTCCTCTTCAACATGCTCCTCATTCTCCTATTTTACATTCGCCTTCTCCTTGTAATTCCACCTCCTCTATTTTCCATTCTCTTTCTCCTTCTACTTCCTCTACTATATCTTCTAAAAGTCATTTTTCTTTATCTCATCTTCAATAAAATTTCTAATTCTTAATCAAGCTCTCTCTTTTTCTATCAATTATCCATCCACTCTTCATATTCTTCGACTTATTCCTTGTCCTCTCCACTCTCATGTCTCTGCACTGCCTCTGTCCCTCCTCAACCGCCTCCCACAACCTATTATCAAAGTGGAATATTGTTATCACAGGGAGAGCATGGAGAAAGTTGATTAAAGGGAATGGCCCGGAAAAGACGCGCGGAGACCCTTCGCCCTTCTTTCAAAGATGAAAAGGCTATTCGCCAATTTTGCTGTCGCTCGTAGCTGTGCTGTTGCTGCATTGCTGCAATGAGTAAGCGAACGATTACCCTGATGAATGCTTGATCCGGATTAAAGCGACTCTGTCAGTTTTGGTGCAACAACCAGCATCGATACTATTTATGCAGTATACTGACAGTTTGAAGAGGATCTCACTATAGAGGAGACAATAATTTCACTCCACCCTGTGAATAAATTCGAGCCAGGGGTGCACGGATCACATAATCACATTAGAATTTGAAAATATTATTTCGCCAGCCTACGCAATCAGTATTACGAGCCGAATTATGTCAGGCTAAATCAGAGGTGGAGGAATTCATTTCTGATGCGTCGACCCTCCTTAAAGGCAAGGATTTAGTTTGGATTGATGGAGCTCATCGCAGTGAAGTTTTAAATGGAAGCTATTTATTTTCCGACTGATTCATCTGAATGAATTTCTTCAGAAGTAACGGATTGGATCTTGGAAGAGTGAAAACCGTGACAAGTATTAAACAGAAGAGATTTAACAAGTGAACAATCATAATAATCGTAATAATTTATTATACAAGTCATACGCCATTTAGAATAGCATTATAACAATGATGGAAGATCAACTTTTTCCGAAGGGGTGTTCAACATAAACCACACAAGTATGGAATTAGGGCATAAATGATAGGTATAATCACAGATACAACAGCTTGTCTTTTTTATAATGAATAATCTCATAACTGTACCTACAGAGTTCACTTTGTTGTCTAGGGTTACTTTTATTTCAATGAAAATTAAAAATCAAAATACCCTTTTTAATTATTATATCATGATAATTTTATTTTTCAATGTTTGAACTTAAAAGCCATTTTCATGTGAATGGGAGTGGAGTATCATTCAAGTGGAAATGGCTTTGAAGTTGAAAAAATATATATGTGAAAAAAGTACTTTGATTTTCAATTATTGAGTTTGTACCTTTAGTGTTCTAGGGTTCCGAAACATTCTTCAAATTAAAATTGCTGCTTACTGCCAATAATTGGATGCCTAAGAAATATGTTTGGAATGTCTAATGGAATAGCATAAAATGAGAATTAAAAATTATGAAGTTTATTTCGAGAATTTCGATTGTGAAATTCGCACACTTTTACATAGAACTGATACATGCAAATAGGAATACTTCTATGAATGACTCACTTATTGCATGTTGTAGTATGAATTAACTGCTACAATGAAATTTTGCAGCACATTTATGTATAATATATGGAGAGGTTTACTATAGTTAATTGGTAAAAATCTTCAATTAAAGCTAATAGCATAGATAAAGGAGCACACTATATTTCTTGTCTCTGCTAATAGTTCCTGGTAACACACTCATAACATATTGAACAGGAGTTGTGAAGACTAAGAATGAAAATGGTGAGTCATCCCATCCCATCTGATAACATCAGGATTGAAAAAACCATTACTTGGATGTCGACATAAGAACAGATAACTGCACACTGATAACGTTTGGTATAGGCCTACCCTCACATTTTGATAATACAGTACAGAGTACAGTATTCCAAAATGAATTCAGGTCTACAATGGATTGAAACTGCAGAAGGGAGCAAAAGTCTTCAATGCAGCCACACACACGAAAGCACAATGGAAGAGTCCCGAAAGTGGCGATAAAATCACCGCAAGCTGCAAAGTAAAAACTCCCCATCGGAGGACAATTGATTCACAAACTGTGCTGCCAGCCTGCCGTGGCCCGTAGCACCAAAGTAGGAATTGATTCCAGTCCCCTTGCAAGCAATATCGCCAGCCCTGGGCTAGGTAGAGGGGGAGAGGTTGCAAGGGAATAGGTGGAGGGGAATAAGGAGAAACAGAGAAGATGATGACCACGAATAAGAGGAGAACGTCGAGAAGATGGGGAATATTGTCAAAGGAATTCGATAAGAAAGAAAAATGTAAATGAAAATTAGTGAGTGTACAGGCGAAGGAGGAAATTAAGAATTGTATATATAATAAATAATTGTAGTAGTACAAGTGAGGGCAAGTAAAAGAGGGACAGAGAGAAATAGAAGAATGAATGAAAGAATTGTGCATGAAAGAGGAAGAAGCAAGAGAAGGTAAGATGATGAAGTTAGTATAGTTTTCAATTCGCTGCACGTTAAGATTGAGAATTGAAGGGATTCAATAACAATAATACAATAAGGAAGCGAGTACAGAATAATGAAAAATGGAAGAAGAAATAAGAGCTCGTGGAAGAGAGATCAAGGGAAGAAAGATGTATTAAGTTTGAGTAGAAGAGAAAGGAGATATTGAGGGAAGGTGAAACATGGTTTGGAGTAAATGGTGAAAAGGAGATAAGTTGGAAGTGAGAATAGGAATGTATTAATAATGAACAGAGAGTAATAATAGAATTATATAGAATACGAGGGAAAAGTTATGAAATATGATAATAAGCGTTCACCAGAGAAAATATTTCTTGGTGAGATGAAGATCAGATATATTCTCAATAAATAAATAAGTAATGCTAAAACGCAGCGAATGGGAAAAGAGGAGAGCGAAAGATGAAACTACAAGGAGAAGAGGAAACAAGAAAACCAGACGAAGAAGAGAAAGAAGAACAGGGCACAGGAGAAAGTCGCAATTCGCACTACATAACTTTTGGTGGCCAGCAAAGGGAGAAGGGAGACCTAGGACAAGGATACAGTCATAAGTCTAAAGCCGTGGTTAGAGTAGTCCACTAGATTTATATGCACGGACAAACCCAACAAAGAACATACAGGGATAGAGTCACCCTCACATACATGGAGGGAGACACATACTCACACATAAATACTCCCCTCTCACACTCATACACATTCACTACACACTTCAACAAAATAGCTACCTAAGAAACGATACTCAAACGACCTCAACATCTGCTGTATGGATGTATTGGAAACACCCTAACAGATTTCCACCGTTTACACATTATCCATCATTCTTATGTAACATTCTTGGCAGACGTCATGTACTTAGCTCACCCTCCTGGATGGGATATGGGCTGGAGGGTGGAGCAAACATGTTTCGGTTGCATCAGATCCCAACTGATCTGGGCTTCAATGGCTTCAGAATTCAGCTTTGGTAGAATAATAAGTAGTGAATAAGTTGTACAAGTACTGTGATTATGATGTAAGTAATGTACGTAGCAATGTGAATAATGTTGACGTATTGGGAGGAGTAGAAATTTCCAGGGTAATGTGTGTAATGAAGGCAATATGAGAGAGATTGTACTGACATTTGGAGATTTTACCGAGGATATCTATAACATATTCAATTACGGGGTGTTTATATCAATGTTGATGAACAAGGTTTAGTAATTCAGTGGATTGATGTAAATTTATAGAATGTGATTTTGCGTTCATTATTTTGGTCGATGACATACTCCATCGAAAATACTACACATTTTTTCTCAAAACATTTTTTCTCAATGAATAGTTTGCTATAAAAATATGAAAGATATAAATTAAAACTTGGTGAGAATTTTTATTTTTCCACGAATATTACATGATTTCATCAATGGAGAGAAGAGATGAAGTTTTTTATACCATGTGTCAAAACAAGGAACAAATTTTCAATTAAAAAAATAATCTCTATGAACTTCCAAAATTAACATGATCAAAAAGAAACTATTTAAATAATTCACAATTTTTAATTAACTTTAAAATTTTGTTGTTCAAGAAATAACATCTTACAATTTGACACCAACTGTTATATTTAAATATACTAGCATGAACTGTGAAAATCCAAACACAGCTGTGTTTGAAAAGAAAATACCTAATTAGGACCGTACGAAATAAAACCTGACATGTATAAAAGCCTCATTCGTTTTCGGTAACGAGACGAACCGAACCGAAAACGAACCGAACCGAATGAAACCGAAAGCGTGTGAAGCTAGCCTTACAAAAATTTCAAAATCAAGCAAAATCAACACAAACATTTGACTTTGAAGAAAACTTGAGGGATTACCACTCCTAATTCAATAAAGATGTTAATTTGCACTTCAAAAATAAGATTTGAGATCTATAGATAATATAACTTTGTGGAAAGAATTTTACAAAATCGAATGAACAAAAATCCATTCACAGTTTCCTATGATTCAGACCGAAATCATCTACATCTACATTCTATGACTGAGTCAACTGACGAGGCTTCATCTCCAAGTCAGCCCCCCCTACTTCCCATGCACATGACCTAAATCCATAAAGCCGGGCATAATATTCGGCAGAAAGTCTTGCTACACATAAGCCCAGATAAGCTCCAAGGATGAGGAGGAAAATCGAAGACGCAATAAGCTTCTCCAGGCGCCTGGAAAACTCTTTCAGATTGAACTTGCCACAGACTGACTCTGACGAATGACAGGTCGAGGAATTAGACTGAATTGGGATGATCACGAATTGAGATGTTGCTGAAGCTCATGATTGGTCGGATGACGCAGGGTGATTGGCAATGACAACCTAATTTCGAGAATTGGAGGAACGTCGTAGTATAAGCCTCCTAGTCTGAATATCAAAATGAGACAGGTGTCAAAAAGTTGCTTCATTCAAAAACTAGCGTTTTAGGATTCTCATACTTGTGAGGTGGAGTGAGAATAAAATTGTAATGATGAAGGAAATATGCATACCGTTCAGTATGACAGCACGCTTTATTACAAATAAAATTATCATTTATTCATTTAACCAAACGTAACAAACTGAAAAGTAAAATGAAATAAAGACAATAATATTTTGTCAATCCCACTTGGTATCCAACATGGTACAGGACCATGTTTTCGTGTTGTGGAGCGTGATTTTTACTCGCCTCACATATGTAGAGAGATTTACCAAATCATGTAGTGTTGTATCTAAATGCCACACGTTGGGCCGGCAAATCATGTGGAGCGCTTCCTGGGGGAGTCACTCTCACCTCCAAGGATAGGACAATACACGTAGGGTGATGTAATGCTGTATTTAAATGCCTCACGTATGTATGGTGAATCTTGTACTGAGTCAATGGTGTAGAGGCTATAAATTTTGCAATGCGTGTGTGGACGCTGAGTGAACACCAGACTGATTGACTCACTACAAGGTTCAATACAATTGTCGGAATCGCGGGAGGCCTAAACGCTCGCTCACCCTTGATTCTTCTAATGACAGATTGTATAATGATGAAATTTTTTATAAGCAGTGTAGCGATCGCTAAACACTGAATACGGATACCTTAAAATTATTACCTGTGAAGAATGAGCATACAAAATCATACAGGTCGAGCAAAAATCCCGATGTAGATAATTTACGGGACTGCGTCTCTAATAAGTTCTGAAGGATTAAAATACGGTATTTGGACCAAATATCGTTCAGAATATACTTCGAGAACAGAGTCTTGTCGGGTTTTAAGCTCTATTGTAGGATTTATATGATCTCTGGCTGCATCTGCTGTACAATTGATGTGTTCGCTCCTAAGTCGAGGTAGGTAACAGATAAAAGCTGATATATGAGCAGGTAAGGACAAAGAATAAATATCTCGATCTGACCCCACTCGCTACATCCACTTAGACCTGTTCCAATATCCAGCTTAATTCAATTATTCCAATGATCGTATTCGATCGGTTCTTGATGATATAGAACGTATCAGACACAATAATTGACAGGCTTAAGAAATAATCGAACTCAGAAAGCGAATTAACAAAACTGAAATATATTATAGTAAAATATGTAATCATACAGTGCAGGTTCAGAATTTGATTTACAGGTTGATAATAATTTAGCATTAACAGAATAGTTAAAAATTTTCTTGTGCTTGCATGATACCATGCGTGATTCAACAGAATTTTACAATTGATAAAATTTAACAGTTTTGAAAAAATAGTGAAAAAATGAGTTATAAAATATTTTTAAAAATTGCTCGGGGTCGTGGTTCTGGCAGCGGAGGATAGCTAATCAACTACAAGTTCTTATGAATTCAATAGGAATAAATTCTAGGCTCTTAAATGCTAAAGCGCTTGTCGGCGTGGCCAATACTTTAACGAAGAAAATTTTATATTTTTCTGCACTGAAATATTTTCGAAGCGTAGATTGGGGCCCCTTTTAAAACTTATAACTCACGTGAATTTCCTTGGCGGTTGTGGTTTTCTTCTTTAGATCAAAAATCGTTTGATCGGCAGCGGGTCCAGGCTTCGGTTTCAGCACGTGTGGAATTTTAATTTAAATATCTCCTTCACCAAATTAATTAAGGGATAATTTACTTTAAACTTTTAAATTTATCGATTGATGAAAACATAAATTTACAAATAACAAATAGATTGGCCTAAAATATCGGCTCACAAATAGAACATATAAAAATCGAACAAGAAATTTTCACAAATAGGTCTTGGTAACTATAAAGAGATCTGAACGGTGAGGATTTCAAAAGGGAAGTGCTGTCTTTTTCTCTAAGCTTCTTGGCTAGACCTTTCTTCTGAGAATCTCGATGTAATAAATTTGCATAAAAATTTGCCATTGGTAGAACAATTGTGACGTAGACGTGACGTCAGTGGCAGGCAGTAGAATATAATTCCTTTAATTACAATAATAATTCAATTTATGTAATTCTTAAAACTGCTTAATCTTCTAGACATAGTTCCTCTCATACAATGTACATGTGCTAGCGTATATGATAAGGCAGGGTTGTTGTCTGATAGTAGATTAACATGTGTTGCTTTCAAACGATCACCCTTTTGGTGCTATTTCTATGCACTATGATTGGCTTAGGCTTGCCAAAGAGATTTAATTATCATGTGGTTCAGTTGAATTAAACATTAATAAATTAATATTCTTATACAATTTTTATTAGGTTTGAGACTGTTAAATAATTAATTTCTGCCGTTTTATCAATAATATAATCTCATGCTATGACCTAGTTAGTTACAATAAGACCTGACATATAATATAATTTCTTAAATAATAAATAATTTCAACGATAATACATACATTTTATTTTTTTATTTGAAATTCTTGGTCCTTTATTGATAGTTTTATAATTTTTAGAGATGGTATTATATCTTACGTGAAGCCAGCATGACATTTGACAATACTTTGAATCAGTCAGCTGCGTTCGAACTGTTTTAAAAAACATCTGATCGATAGTAAACAAAGTGTAACCTCAAAATCAGTGAGCAATTCGTAAATAATTCGTGCTCTATTTGCAAAATAATTATAATTTTATTGAATAATTTTCTAGAAAATATTCGGTACAGAACGGTACTCTTATCTAAAACAAAATTAAAGTGGTATTGACAACATGTGTGTCTCACTTATTCATTATGGACAAATACCACAATATCTGTTCAAAAACAATCAATTTCTCAATATAAACCTCAAGCTTCAGAACACACCCATGAAGTACATAAATATTAAATCAAAATGACACTTTGGAAGATTGCTCGCACTATGAACACTCAGTTGACATTCTGTCAAATAATCAGTATTCAGAGATAAGACTTGTGATAGTGAAGTGGTAAGAGTTGTCGAGGAAATGATGGGTGTGAAGTGAGAAGGTAAACTGAGAATTGATTAACAGTGAATGACAGTTGAAAAAAGGAAAGTTTGACTGTATGTAAGACAGCAGATGAAGTAAGAAGGAACAAATAAGTGATAAAGTGAAATAATATAATATGGTACAGTTGTGACATAAGACACTTTTGTACATAAATTTGAATCGCAGATGTGATAGATTAAGCTAAATTCATCATACAAGTAAGAAAATTGATTATAAGTATAAAAAAATTAAATGGAGGGTAAAATTGAGTGAATATTGGAAAACATATATAATTGACAGGATTTTTCCTACAGTGAGTTTATCTCATCAGAATATCAGATTTTGTATTTGAATAAGTTTTCACAGCTTTATGAGAATTTGTGTAGAATGTTAGGAGAATCGATATTGTTGTCAGGCCATTAAAAATATGGAGTTGGAGATACCATCTACTAGAAGACAGACAGTTCTACAGAGGCGTGCATGGCAATTCGAAGAACGGACGGAATTGGTAAACATCCTGTAGTCTGGATATGTCTCTCTGGGGAGCTTATCTTAATCGGGGCGGTTTGTACATATCTGTTTGCCAAGCGCCGTGTACTACCCATGCTGGTTTGGTTGGCCCACTGATAAGGCAGACAAGTCACGGTCCACAGATCAACGAGAGAGACAGAGAGAAAGAGAGATGGAGAGAGAAAGCTGGAGCAGCGTAGGTGCGTTTTGTTCCAATGGACGCAACGTACACATACCGCTTTCAATTAACAAAGCCCGGACACAATGACAAAATACAGGTTGATGAGTGCTTGTACGTCGGGCTGGCAGAATGAAGGGCTTAGCTGAGCTGAAGGGAAATATTACCGCGCTACCAACACACACGCACTCACGCACGAGAAAGAGTAAAGAGATGAGGTTAATGACTCGAGACCGACGTAGTGGGTACAGGACGACAATGTACACAAACCGAACCGATCTCTCTACCTAAGATAAGATTCACTTGAAACTGACAGCATTAGTTGGATGACAAGCATTGATGTTTTGTCTGAGGTATGTTGACAGTTGCAAGTTCACAAACCAAACTGATCCCTCCGTCAGCATTGATTCAATGGGGAGAATTGATGTATTTTTACACGTAAAGCTGACAGTTTAGTGTGGATCTGACTGTACCAATATGTGTCCCCCCGGAAACGTGCGCCTAATGAAACATCTAGCCCAATAACAGTTGTGAGGGAAGTGCAGTTGTTTTTGGTTTAGAGACACACCAATAGAGACAATGATATTGAAGGACTGAGATGAACCGGATGATTTTTCGAGTTTTTTTTTCTTCAGAATTGCTCAATTGTGTTGATAAAATTCGTTCATATGGAAAAAATGTCTGTGGTGAAATTGGGATTTGAGTTTTGTCTGTATGAGAATAAATTTTGCTGATGAATGGGAAGAAACTTAAAGTTTTGTTAAAATATGGTGGTAAATTATTGAAAATGGATTAATAAGTTAAATTATTCAAAATGAACTAATGAATTGAGATAGAAGTTGTTCATGTATGGAGATATACTACCGATCTTTTGACATATGCGAATAATTGATATAAAACTATGAAGTCTCTGCTTTTGATATTATTATATTTTCGTGAAATCATTAACAAAACTGGATATTAGTTAAAACACAATTGTCAAGTTTTCATTTGAAATTGTTTGATTGAACAGTTTACAAAATAATGAAACATTCTTAAAATTTTATACTTCAAAGCAGTTCATTATCATTTCATTATTTTCATGACACAATAACTAAGTTATCACTTGAAAATATTGAAGGGAATCTATTATAACGTACCTTGAAATGATGACTCAAGGATGACTCTATACTCTGTCATCGTTTATTGTTTATGAATTGTCTCCGTAACTGTCAAACTGTCTTCGTAATTTGTTTGTTGAAGAGATCAATTTCAGTTTTAAAGAGTAAACCATCTCAAAATACTCCAGTAAACTGCAAAGAAACACTCTATCCTAAATATCAAACTCATTGGTGAGATGAATTCAAGTAAATTGGTTCGTTATTTCACTTAGGCCCACATTAATTGGCCCATTCAGCTACCGTAGCTATCAGTGAACGCATCTACTCAATGGACATCAACCTGAATATAACCCTGATGAGAAAATTGATTCATCAGTAGCAACACTGCACAATCACCATCTTACCGTCACGGTAATCGAACGTTACGGTAAATTAAGCTCTCGAGAAAATTCACTTCCTCAACTTGAGCGCGACGACTTTTCGCTTTCTCCCGACAACATTTTAACAAGATTCCCGAATTTCGAGACAAATTGCACGAGACAGCCTCTGCGAGTTCAATAGCCGATTAAAACTGGTAGATACATTCGCAGCAGATGGAATTACGCCTAATCAAAAGAGCACTCGCAAGAGAGAGAGAGAGAGAGAGAGAGAGAGAGAGAGAGAGAGAGAGTGAGAGAGCAGGAGTGATAGAAGAGATCAGTAAGAACGTCTTGAGAGATGACGAAACTCGATTCGACTTTGATCAAGTTGCCAGTTGGAACCCCCTCCCCGAACCTTTTAAGGGGTCCACCCCCCAAGTTTTAAATGTACCCCTATTCACGTCTAATTGCCCCCTCCCCTGTTGCAAGCAAGCCCAGCTAAGGCTGGAGCCGACTGTCATTAGCAACTTTCTAATGACATGTCAGGATTAGCTTGTAACTAAGTATTCCATGATAAAGTCGACAGAAGTTATTAGGTGACTTGCAGCTCCATTTTGTTGACTGAAGTTTGGTTCGCCGTTCGAGATCGGCATAAGAAATTGGGATTGACGTCATGAAATTAGTTCCGGATAATTCAAGTCTTTTGCAAGTACTCGTTGTAGACAACAAAGTTGCGTATATTACATATCAATAATAAGATATGCTGTTATTTTTGTCATACCTCATATGAATTTCTGCCATAATACGCATTCTCTCATTCAAATCAAAACGCAAATTAAACATTACGATATTATCAAGTATTCTAGATTCATTTATGGTAAGTGAGTGTATTACTCACATAGCTTCTAGACTAACCGGTTTCCGAACTTCCAGATTGCAAGTGATTGGAATAAATTCTGATGAATTAAACTGTAATAATATTCCATTTTATAGCTAAAGTAATTCTTAGCCAGTCACTATCAAGCTATCCATAGGACCAAAAGTAGAACCTCGCAATTATAACTGATGGAAATAATTACGATTAATACTGTAGTTAATATTGATATTTGAGAATATTTCCATTAAAGCCTGGAAAAAACTTGCTGCCGATTCACTACAAAAAAGCTTTTTGTGGAATACAAGATGAAGTTGGCTTGTCCAAACAAACTGAGTTGAACGCCAATAACAACAGTGTAAAGCCAGTTACACACACATTGATTTTTGAACGTTCGATTTTTTCCGCCCCTATGAATTCTACCAGATTAAACAGAACTTGACAAACATAATCTGTTAGAAATCATCCGTTCAATCTAATACAATTTAAAGGGACGGCAAGAAAACGTATGTCCAAAAATCGATGTGTGTGGCTTAAGCATGAATCAAATCTATAACGAACAGTTATGTTACTTCAATTGAAAACGAAAAATACGAATATTTATTTTCAAAATAAACGATGTCCAAAAAAAAATGTCTCAGCAACATCACAGCTAATAACAACAAAGTTTCCTGGAAATACAGGTTTTTAAGGTTTCCTGATTTATCAACGGTTCTCTCCTCCAGAACTTTGTTTCCATTCAAAAGCAACACAATTTTTTCTCCATTTCAAAAATGAACGATGTTGTTACGATAGGCATAGTATCACGTCTCAATCACAACATTAGATACCCGGTAGACAAGTTTTTCAAGGAACCCTGATTGTCAGGGTTTCTATTTTGCAGAGCTCCATTCCACAGATAACTACATCAAATCAGAGCAAACAGCATTTCGCCACTTGGCTGCCATGCCACGTCCCGCGTCGCCGCCGGCATCAACTTCCCTTTGATTGAGAGACGCCGACGCCCGCCGAACAAAGCAGCCTGACAAAAGCTAAATTGCAACTGTCGCTATGATTGAGCTGGTCTTGCCGAAAAGGTGTCGAACACAGCTGAAAGGGAAGAATGAGGATATAAATTGATGAAATGATTCTACTGGAAGAGAAGAGTGTGAAGGGGAATGATTCTACACAGAGAGAAGTAAGTGTCAAGTTATAAGTTGATGGAATGATTTCACGGGGACAAGAAGAAATTTGTACGAGATACGAGTGAAAGGGTGATGAAATAATTCCACAAAGAGAAGAGAAAGAGAGAATTAATGTAGGTGGATCGATATGAGAGAAATGTATGATGAGAATTGATGAGCGAAAAGGAGAATCAAAAGTCTTCAAAATTAGAGTGTAGATAGAAATGCATGCAATGTGTGAGAGGAAAATGAAGATATGAAATTTAGGGTTCAAAAGTTGAATTCCAACTTTAAAACCCATTTAATCAATAAATGGTCGTATTTATTATAATGTGTTTCAATTGAGGCAGCAGATGGTTTAAACTAGAATTTTAGTTCAAATTAGTTCGACCCTTAGAAGTTATTCCAAAAAAGAGGAATACAAATAGAAAATTGTACACCAGGAAGAAAGAAGGATTCATTTAAAAAGAGTGGGTAGTATTCATAAAAATACAAGAGAGAATATCTGAAAGATATTGGGATAGAATTTTTCAAAAGATGACAATTATATAGATTCAGGAAGTGATCTCAAAGAGGAGATGAATAAAAAAGTGCAATCGAAACGAGGGTTTGACGAAGGAGTGCGTGATATAAATTGGAGGAAGGAGAAAAAACGGAGAGGAGTAAATTCAGGACACATTGAAGGAGAAATAGATATTGATGGAATGAATCAGCAAAAGGAGAGTAGATGGAAGAGAGTGCACAAAATGTTGGAGTATAAAATAATAAAAATTGATGATTTCTTCAAGTAAGGAAGGTAGAAGATAAGTGTGCAAGAGACCTAGTCACAAGAAAGTGTGAGGGATTTGAGAAGAGAGATGAATTGATTATATATTTTGAAGAAAAAATGAGTTAATACGGGAGAAAATAGAATAAATAATGATGAAGTGATTTCGAATAGAAAGAAGTGAAGTAGTAAAAGGGGGTACAAAGATGAATCAGAAAGATGTTATAGATTGACAATATAATTTCAAAGACTATAAAAGAAGGAATTGGAATGAATAAGAATTGATAGAAAAGAAAGATAGATATGGAGGATTTACAGTAAGAAAATATACACAAGGAGACACATATGGATCGATGAGACGAAGAAGGTAGAAGAGAGGAGAGTGAAATCGGAAGGAGGAAGATATAAATTGAAGGAATAATTCCAGAGGAAAAGAATGAAAGTATTCGGAGATGACGATGGTGCTATCCTGTCATAACACAAAGGATGATCGACAGGTGAAAGGAGATGGAAGATAAAAAAGATGACAGAAGAAGTAACGTGAGGAAATTAATAGTAGGAAATTTCCGTTACGACACCCAAAGTACGCTGATGTTGTTTTTGTTGTTGTATATTCAATGTTGTTGTTACGCATGCGCAGCAAAGTGCAATTCAGTTGTCGAAATTCGGGTGTGATAACTGACATCCATCAATGTCTGCGCTGGATTACCCAGGAGGGTTTCAAGAAGGCCTGGTGGACTGAATGAGATCGGAGGAGGAGGGCAAGGGAGAGAATGATGATGATGAGGAGGATGAGAGGGGGTAAGGTGTTCTCGTTCGACAAAGGGGGAGTGCACTGATTGATAAGGTGCTCTTTTACTTACAGTACAAGACCCAGGACTAGAGTGCAAGCGAGTGATGGGAGGAAGAGAAAGAGAAAGTGTGGGAGGGAGAGAGTGTGAAATGAGTATTGTAAACATGAAACTATGGGGTTGGATTAGATTATTTTTTTACCATTCATTCAAACTAAAAAAAAATATTTTGATTCAGGTTTATAATAATTATCAACAGTTTAAGTGACTGTTCAATGATTTTTACGAAGTATAAACTGTAGAATTAATTATTAATCTAAATGAAAGTAAAATACTTCATTCTTATTCCTGAGATTGATATATTTTCCATTAACACAACCAAAATTTATTGAAGTCGGGAGTTTATTGCTTTTAAATGAAACTTGAAATATATTTGATTGGCGAATACATTGGGATGGATGAAAGAGAATAGATGATTGAAAAAGATACAGAGTGGTGTATGAAAGGATTATGCATTGGAGATGCATTAGAATCGAAGTGGAATATTATTGAAGGTATAGTCTCTAATTTCTATGGATGAATAATCCTAACATGGCTTATAATAGAAAACCATTCATGAATAGATGAATAATGTAGTTGTTACTGGGAAATATATTTTGGAGAATAGAAACTGCAGGGAATATAGTGTATGAATGTTTGGGGAGGAAGTGTGGAAATTTGGAATAAAAAGAAATAAGATGGAGAAATGCGAAAAGCGGCAACGAAGTATAGAAATTTGATGAAAATACGTGCCCGCCATGTTTATATCCAACGCCGAATCTCATTATTCTTCGTCCCCGAATTATTGTTTTAATATTTCGTTGCAAACAAAATATTGTAGTGTTCTACTTATCTACAAGACAACTCATACATACAAATTCAAATCTACTCTAATCCATCATTCCTTATTTGACTCGTCATTGTTTCTTGTTTCTTCTCTGTGCCACATGTTACGTCGCAAACAAAATACTGGTAACTCAAGATTAAACTTTTATTTGAATTCATACTCAAGTTCCTCAGAGAAAGAAAGGATGTCGAAGAAGATGGTTCCTAAATAAGAGGAAAGCTTGGAAGAAGATGAAGTGGAGCATTTGAATTCAAAACAAATATTTTTCCCTGATTGAAAAACTTTCTTGACTTGAAACAAAGAAGAAGATCCTTCATAGTTGTGATGTATTTTACTCATACAAGAGAAAAACTCCAAGGACCCGGTTCTAGGACACTTATTCGAATATTTACAGTGGATTATTATGGAATTGTAAGTTCTATAGGTTAGAATCAGTTATTACCATTCATTAGAAAATGTGGTCAACTTATTTACATTGACTCAGTACCTTCAAGTCCTAGTTATGTTTTTATTTATGTATTCAATCTATGCTGAATGTAAAAATTCATTGGTTTTAGAACTGAGTTGTAGTGTTTCATCCATCTCTGCGATAAGGAATTGTTAAACCCACACTCAAAAAATGAATCGATTCATTCTCTCATAAAATCCACCATTACCTCATTCATAATAATTCTAGGCTTCTTTCTCACTCACACCCACTTCCCCATTCTCTATCTTTTCCATGATCACGCAAATCCATCGACCGGCTTCCATCAGATCGCTTCCATTTTGACCTCCTTATTCCTCCACCATCTCCTCCCACCAACCCAACCATTTATCATGCAATCTTTCATCGCCTCCAGAAAAGCTCAGCTTGATCCATTCTCGTGATTTGGGTATTCTGTCGGCTGTCCCGTGACGGGTAAGCTTATAGTATAGTACTCTCTCCTCCACTCCCGTTCTACTTCCTATTCACTTTCTCCTATCCCTGATCCGATTCTCCTACCTCTCAACACACCCCCTTTTACCCTTACATTACCCTCTCCTACCCGCTCTTACCCTACTCTCATCGTCAACTCACTTTCTCTGATATGCCGTCCCACTCATACCTAAAATCACCCCAAAAAATTATTCAAACGGAATATTTTTCATCAACAAATATTATTGATTTCAGAGACAAAACAACACATAACCTGAATGATCATTACTTACCCCAACTATTCAAATATGAAACAGAAAGCCTGTTGAACTTTTATATTTCTCAAATTCATTCCCATTAACCGTTAAGATATAAGGAATTACTTCTCGGAATTACTTAGAATTAATTCTAAAGAAATAATACTACCCTATCTGTAGGTTCAATCCTCTCTGATCATCAGTTCTCTAATTATCCGTGCACAGGGTCTGGATCATTATTACTGTCCTCATTTGAAATCAACCTTTTACCATCTCAAACTTGCTCCTTCCTACCTCAGATTCAGAAAGGTGAAAATACCAGCACAAACTTCCTTAAAATCCCACTTTTTTATTCGAAACCCTGTTTTTCTTACAACAAATCCCCCCTCTACCTTTTTCCCCCTACACGTCCTACACCCACACACACTTCTTCACCACAAACTCATCTCTCTCTTCTCGATCTCACTCAATCCTTTCTCTCTCTAGCTCTCACTTGGTCACACTCTCTCTCCCTCACTCAATCGCTTTCTCTTTCTATCTCCTTCTAATTTCTTCTTTCTCCATAAAAACCTCCTCTCCTCTATCTCACCCTAACACACTTCCTACATACCTCCCTAAATCCATCTAAAAAATCGTTTGGGGATTTAGAAGGCTGCACTCACTTGCAAGCCGCATCTATTGAGCAGACTGCGACAGCTGGCTATAAAAGCCATACATCATGATAACGGAGAGATAAACGTAGCTGCCTTCTTGATCAGGAGAGATTTTCGGAAGCCGAGATTCTGCCACAGCCTCAGGTTGGATGAGACAGGTTTATGCATAAGAAATGGTCCGTCATTCAACTGTGGGATTGGATAGAAAAGTGGAGAATTTCCCATATTTAGGTTGTCCACATTGTGAAATAGGCTAGGATCAGAGGATATGGTATGTATCTTGACTCTTGAAGAAAGCTGAAAGATGTGTTATTGAAGATTTCAAATGAAAAGACTAAAAATGTGATAATAAGATATCTGGAATGGAGAAGAGATCAAGAAACTTTCAATAAACTAGTTCAAGACATTATACAGGATTGTTCCTTGAAGGCATGATTATAATAACATGGTACATAATGTCTCTCATTCTATTCAATAATACAATCTATCATTTTCACTGCAAGGAACATGAGAAATAACAGGAAAAAGTTTTTCAATTTAAGACAAATCGCTTAAATTTTTTATAAAATCCAACTTCAATACTAAAATATTATTGTTGAATTCAAAAAAATACATTAAACTCTATGTAATTATTTATCAATCAATCAATTAATCACAGTAATACCCAAATCAATTTGAAAATAGTTAAATATGTTAATATTATATAATTATATCAGTTTGAATGAGAATAACAATTTCAAAGAATTTTCAATTAAATTAGAGATTTTATGTCGAGTGTAACTAATCGAGAACCAATATAAACATTTTCGAACAATTCATTATTGTTACACTCAAATTAATTACACATAATTTCTTTGCACTTATGACCTGAACACACATGCCCACTAGACTGGACATGTGTTGTGTACTCACACATGACTGCATCCAATTACAGAGTTGGCAATAACAGGCACCCACACGCTAATACCAATTTAAATGCAATAGCAGATATTACAAGGCTCAGCATGCACTCAGAATTGATGACGTATGAGCGAACAATAATTAACCGGGGTTAACAATTAACCAGGGTTAAAAAAGATGTGCCATAAAATATTCGATATATCTATAATTCACTTAAATAATCTATTTCTAAAATCTGAATAATTATCACAGGCTTTGCTAATATTCACAATAATGAGTTTCAAATTCATAAATATATTATATTTAATACTGATATTTATACTTCCAATCAATACAAAATTCTGCAAACGAAAACCTGTTCGGTCTATAAGTTTGATATGATATAATTTGTTCAATTAACAAAATTATAATTAATAATTAATATTCAACATGAGATCTCAGGGATTTAATGAATTCGGGCTGTGCATGGAAGTAAGCTTCCTACATATATTAAATAAATTTATAAATGTTCTTATGAACTATGTGATATTATTCAACACGTGGTGACTTTTTATTTTAATTCAAATTAATTGGAATAGCGCTTTTTTATTAATTACCCCACTGAACGTAGAAAAACGAGCTCGTTTGACTTATCACTCACTGATTGAAGTTCTAGATGGTCTCGTGGATTGAATTAATTATTTCCAATAATTAATTAGGTAGGCTCCTTCTCGTCACTGCTGGGCTAACGCGTGATCCAGATTTTTATAAGTTTCTTTCGAATTAAAGATATTTTATGGGAATCTTTACAAATTACGAACTCTTTGACAGCACTGAGTTCACAGATAATTGACATTTAATACAAATACTTTACATTAAAAAAGGGTTTGGCTTAATAGTTTTAAAATTTTAAAAGGAGGAAGAAAGAACCCTAAACTCATGTGCATCCTCTCGGGTCGAGATCTTAAGCCAGAATAAGAGGTTTTCAGAAAAATTTGTCTCTTCCACGAATAATTCTGTAAGCTACTCTCTGATTGGCCTTCAATTTAATAGGCTCAATACAATTGGTTGCCTTGGGAATCAGGGCTTCCTCGGCTTTATAATAGAAAAAATCAAATAAAAAAGAGTTTTTATACAAATGTATGGAGTGTCTATCTTAAATTGATTTCATAAATAAACCATAACATGCGGTTTTAGTACATTTAGTTTTTCCTTTTATATGAGTTTTGTATACTCTTGATTTATCAAGCTTTTTTAGATTATAATAAATATTTATACAGAAATAATGGGTGTTCGTTTTTCTACACATCGACTTCCTTTAGTATACATAATATATCCTTTATGAGTAAGTTTTATATAATTCAACCTGTCATATGGGTTGATCGAATAATCAGCTGATTCGTTCAGTATTGATTCTAATAATTATCGATTTATCCAAGATCGACTAAATCTTTTCAAAATGTAAACAAAATAATTCTAACCTCAATGTTCATGCATTTTTTATTTTTTATAATCCGCCAATAATAAGTAAGCCGCTTTATAATTTTTTGATCTTACCAATGAGTTCTCATAATTATTAAATCACAATTATACATGTTTTCTTATCATTGTTGATAATGCTATTACTCCTAATCGCTAATAATACTTGATTAAGTCGATTTATCCTTTGACTAGGTCTAACCTTCTTTCCAATTTTATAGTTCTATTACATTTCATTGGTTCATTTTAAAATATTTGGTGGTATTAATTTACCACGTGACAATGTTTACCTGTGAAAGCCATAATTTTTGTCTTGTCTATTGATATTTTAAAATTGTACTCTTTACAAATTTCGTTAAGAACATAGACTGATTTTTGGAGGTCATTTTCACTGTCTTGAATAATCCACAAGTTATCAGCAAACAATAATGCATTCAGGTACTCGTCATTTGTTAGTTTAATTCCTAAAGCTACTCTACATTTCCATTTTCAGAAAATGTAGTCCACATAAATATTAAATAAAGTGGGTGATAAGCTGCACCCTATTTTTATATTTAACTAGCCGTCAGGCTCGCTTCGCTCGCCATATCCGTCTAGCCAGGGGGCTCCGCCCCCTGGACCCCCGACTGGATCGTCCGAGAATGAGATCAGCAGGCTCGCTTCGCTCGCCTGCATTTTTCATTTGAGCATTTTTATCATATGTTAGAACAATCCAGTCGGGGGACCAGACTAAACGTCTGGCTAAACGGATATGGCGAGCGAAGCGAGCCGGACGGCTAGTAATATAATATTCCCAGGATTGAAGTAGCAGTGCCCAATCAGTTTTCCGCGTAAATGCATTTAAATCTTCAACTTGGTGCCAACCTAACAAAGTCAACTCAACTTAATGCCAACCTGACAAAATTATTAATTTAGTTGCCAGTTAACAACTGTTTCGAAGAGGTACTCTATCGTGATTATAGTTCTATAGTAACATATGATATGGAAATTTCAATTATAATTAAGAGATTGGGAGAAGAAGAATATACATGCTAAAAGACGAACTTTAAACCCTTAAAAACAACCCTTAGAGTTAAAATATTGCCAAAAGATTTCTTAGTGCGCCTCTAAAGGGCCAACTGAACATACCTACCAAATTTGAACGTTTTTGGTCCGGTAGATCTTAGTTATGCGAGTGAGTGAGTGGTGAGTGAGTCAGTCAGTCAGTCAGTGAGTGAGTGCCATTTCGCTTTTATATATATATAGATAATATTTTTCATCAACAAATATTATTGATTTTAGAGACAAAACAACACATAACCTGAATGATCATTATATACCCCAATTATTCAAATGTGAAACAGAAAGCCTGATGAACTTTTATATTTCTGAAATTCATTCCCATTAACCGTTAAGAGATAAGGAATTACTTCTCGGAATTACTTCGAATTAATTATAAAGAAATAATACCACCCTATCTGTAGGTTCAATTCTCTCTGATTATCATTTCTCCAATTATCCGTGCGCAGGGTCTGGATCATTATTACAGCCCTCATTTGAAATCAACCTTCTACCATCTCAAACTTGCTCCTTCCTACCTCACATTCAGAAAGGTAAAAATACCAGCACAAACTTCCTTAAAATTCCACTTTTTTATTCGAAACCCTGTTTTTCTTACAACAAATCCCCCCTCTACCTTTTTCCCCTACACGTCCTACACCCACACACACTTCTTCACCACAAACTCATCTCTCTCTTCTCGATCTCACTCAATCCTTTCTCTCTCTAGCTCTCACTTGGTCGCTCTCTCTCTCCCTCACTCAATCGCTTTCTCTTTCTATCTCCTTCTAATTTCTTCTTTCTCCATAAAAACCTCCTCTCCTCTATCTCACCCTAGCACACTTCCTACATACCTCCCTAAATCCATCTAAAAAATCGTTTGGGGATTTAGAAGGCTGCACTCACTTGCAAGCCGCATCTATTGAGCAGACTGCGACAGCTGGCTATAAAAGCCATACATCATGATAACGGAGAGATAAACGTAGCTGCCTTCTTGATCAGGAGAGATTTTCGGAAGCTGAGATTCTGCCACAGCCTCAGGTTGGATGAGACAGGTTTATGCATAAGAAATGGTCGGTCATTCAACTGTGGGATTGGATAGAAATGTGCAGAGTTTCCCATATTTAGGTTGTCCATATTGTAAAATAGGATAGGATCAGGGGATATGGGATGTATCTTGACTCTTGAAGAAAGCTGAAAGATGTGTTATTGAAGATTTCAAATGAAAATACTAAAATTGTGATAATAAGATATCTGAAATGGAGAAGAGATCAAGAAACTTTTAGTAAACTAGTTCAAGACATTATACAGGATTGTTCCTTGAAGGCATGATTATAATAACATGATACAATGTGTCTCATTCTATTCAATAATACAATTTATCATTTTCACTGCAAGGAACATGAGAAATAACAGGGAAAAGTTTTTCAATTTAAGACAAATCGCTTAAATTTTTTATAAAATCCAACTTCAATACTAGAATCTTATTGTTGAATTCAAAAAAAACATTAAATGCTATGTATTCATTTATCAATCAATCGATCATAGTAATACCCAAATCAATTTGAAAATAGTTAAATATGTTAATATTATATAATTATATCAATTTGAACGAGAATAACAATTTCAAAGAATTTTCAATTAAATTAAATTAGAGATTTTATGTCGAGTGTAACTAATCGAGAACCAATATAAACATTTTCGAACAATTCATTATTGTTACACTCAAATTAATTACACATAATTTCTTTGCACTTATGACCTGAACACAGATGCCCACTAGACTGGACATGTGTTGTGTACTCACACATGACTGCATCCAATTACAAAGTTGGCAATAACAGGCACCCACACGCTAATACCAATTTAAATGCAATAGCAGATATTACAAGGCTCAGCATGCACTCAGAATTGATGACGTATGAGCGAACAATAATTAACCGGGGTTAACAATTAACCAGGGTTAATCAAGGTGGGAAATTGAATAGCGTTGACCCGTCGACGATAGGCGGGCGGCTAATCACGTCCGCGAATTAGTGCAACGCAATTAATTGTGCATTTGCAAATTGCTCGCGAAGGCGTATTACTCGTTCTCAACTTACTTTCCCAGGCACTGGATTTCAATGCAACCTGAATAATGTGGTCATTAGTTGGTGTTAATGTACGGTCTAGCTCTAGATCATACAACGGTACCTAGTCACTTAGTGCAAAAACTTGGCACAGATTTAATGATCATGAAAACAAAAAACGCCTTCAAAATACTCTCAAGACGGAACAACTCCATTGAAGAATAGCTCTGATCTATAGCGAGGTCCACGTTATAATGACAGTGGATGGAGATAGAAGAATAGCGATGCCGATTCTCTGCATTAATTAATCATATTTCTACACTGTCAAAAACATAATTGGCACCGTTGTGGACCTAGAAAAGGATAGTACCACCGGCTTTGTCGAATGATAGACAAGGATAGCAAAACCAAAGTTGATCAAATACTGTCATTATAACGTGGACCTCACTATAGGAAACAGATTTCCTATACATTCAACCGAATTTCATTCAGTTTTTTCGAGTGATATTCAATATTTCAACTTATTCCTTGTATTTTAATGTAGAGCTACTTTTGGATAGTCTCACATCAAGATGTCGGAAGTTTCTACGTCTTCTTCTTTTTCTTCCTTTCACGGTTAAGGCATCATTGCCTGTTCCGAACCTCATAGTCTCTATAATCGGACCATCTTTGTCTTGGACGTTTTCTATCTCGTTTCCCAACTGATTGCTACAATAAGGACTGCTTAGGAATCCGGTCTCCACTCATTCTATTCACATGTTGGAACCAATCATTCCTACTCCCATTCATTTTATCTTTTATTGCAAAAATATTCAGCCGAGCTCTGATATCTGCTTCCACGGATTTTAGCTTAATATTCAATGATGAACGATATCTATATACATAATATTGCATTCTATCAATCTATTGTGAGAAAAAATAATATTTCTCATGTATTCCAACATGAATACTATATGACTCAATACGAGTATACTGAACATGTAATTCTATGGTTTAAGATCATCGCTCTGTAATTTGGTCAATTGTACCACCAGCTAATTAGCATTTGTAATCAGCTAATGGAACAACTCCATCATACTGAGCATGCTGGATGATAAATATTCATGAGAGTAAACAATGTGTGATTGACCCAGCTGTTAGCTTGATATCCAATCCTTCAGATTATGTAAGTGACTAGATAAATGATTGACGTGTCCTCTACTGGCGTTTATCAAGACTTTCGAAATATTATTTCCGATTGGTCCCTACTGATATTTTGAAAGATTGATGTTATTGATGTTAAAGTTTCAAAAAACTGTTAAAATTTATTATTTATTGCAGTAAACTTTATTGTTATCACATATTTCAAAGTTTACTGCAATAAATAATCAATTTTAACAGTTTTTTGAATAACGTTGAAAATCATCAGAATATCAGTAGCTGGGGAAAATGCTGCTTGAAAAGAAATGCAGCCTAAACGCTGAGAAAAAGGAAAATTGACAGATCAACAACCAATAACTCCAATAACAAAAGTGACAAATGGGTAGAAGTTGAAACCAAGAATTCAGTATAGGAAAAAGTTCTAAAAGAATGCTTGCACGAGCAATCTTTCGCAGAGTGAGGATTAGAGAAAAAAGGAGAAGATTCGACCGTGTAGAAGGGAGGCGGAGAGGTGGTGGAAGAGGATATGGAGGGACAGATGGGAAGGAACATGAAAAAGAAAGAGACGGGTCAAGAGAGAAAAATAAGGGTGGAGGATGAGGATTAGAAGAAACAGAGACAACAATTTGAAGAAGATAAAGGAAGAATATGAGGAGGAGGAGTAGGAGGAGGAAGAGAAGTTGGAGGAGCTTGAAGTAAAATCGAGATGATGCAAGAGAGAGGAACCAGAGTAGAATGAGGATTAGAGGAAAATAAACAGGAAGTAGAATAGAAAGAAAAAGGAAAACAAACAGTACGATGGATGAGAAAGATAAATTAAAGACGATCAAACCGCTACGAAAAGCCAAAACTCACAAAGTGAAGCTTTTCTGCAGAAAAGGGGTTTCGAAGCCAATTTATATGGTGGAACAATTCTTTCCTCCACTAAGAAGCTCAAATGCTGTCAGAGATAACAGCTTGCGATCTAGGGCCTCGGCTAGGGCTTCTAGCGCCTTCAATTCTATTTGCTTTAAACGCAATAGTATTTGAGTTTATATGATATTGTTCTATGGAGAGCGTGCAGCATTGATAAAAGGAAAGTGAATCTATACATATTTGATGTATACTGTAGTGAAATTTACTTGGAGCTAATATAAGTTCCATATCTTCTTCAAAATTTCACCAATAGTTATGTGGAGAGCTTTATTCTACTATATCCAAATAATGAAAGGGTGATGTTCATCAAAGGGGAAAAAACAAGGATTCTACTATATTGCATGGTGAATTAGGCTTACATTATCGAATGATAAGTGAAATGTTGGACCAAGGAACTTTTGGGTCAAGTTGAAATGGATTTGACTCTTTTTTGAAAATGTAGCATAACATTATATACTTGAGATCGTATTATTTATCAATAATTTCAACTCACGACCATCCAGTTATATATATCATTAACTTCCAGATAAAGCTCACTCACCTGGAACAAAAAAAAGGTTATTAGTATAAAAGAATAAAAATAAGAGTAATTTGAGAGAATTATAGAAGATAGATAATTTTATAAGAAATTGCACCAACTGCTGGAATATTATTACTGTATAATTATTCAAAACATCTAATGAAGGGTAAATAGTAGCAGAAATCCTTAGTTCTATTTATATAACTTTCATTGGATGTTTGAAATAATTATTATCCAGTGAGAGTTAGGCTAGCTTCTCACGCATTCGGTTTCATTCGGTTCGTTTTCGGTTCGGTTCGGTTTGTTACCGAAACCGGATGTGGCTTTCATACATGTCAGGTTTTAATTCGTACGGTTCTAATTAGGTATTTTCTTCTCAAACACAGCTGTGTTTGGATTTTTACAGTTCATGCTGGTATATTCAAATATAACAGCTAACAGCTGGTGTTAAATTGTAAGATGTTATTTCTTGAACAACAAAATTTCAAAGTTAATTGAAAATTGTGGATTATTTGATTAGTTACTTTTTGATTATGTTAATTTTGGATGTTGAGAGAGAACATTTTTTAAATTGAAAATTTGTTCCTTGTTTTGACACATGGTATATAAACTTCATCTCTTCTCTCCATTGATGAAATCATATAAATGATTCGTGGAAAAATGAAAAAAAATAAATTCTCCCCGAGTTTTGTTTGATTCATATCTTTCATATTTTTTTTAGCAAACTATTCATTGAGAGAAAAATGTTCCTGTGAACTAACAGAAATGAATTGACCATATGATTTTGACTTGGAAAATTTTGAAACAGATAATCACGATATCAGGTTAAAATAAAAACAAAAAAGGCAAGCGTGTGTAAAAGACTTTGTTTTTCCCTAGCAACGAATTCGAATATGATGAAACCTATTCGTGTCGAGGGGGCGTTCGGTGCTATGCGGTTGCTATTCGGTACCGAATTCAAACCGAATCATCGTTTCACACTTATCGGAATTTGCCGAAAAAGAACCGAAAGCCAAATGAACCGAACCGAACCGAAAGTGTGAGAAAGTAGCCTCTTGCTAGCAACGAATTGAGACCTGAAGGAATTTATTAGAGTCAAGTGGGCGTTCGGTTCTATGCGGTTTCTATTCGGTACCGAATTCAAACCGAATCATCGTTTCACACTTATCGGAATTTGCCGAAAACGAAACGAACCAAATGATTGTGAAACTTGCCTTATAGAAGATCAATTTTGATATACGAGTACAAATTTCAACAAATTGTTTCACTTTAGGTTTGTGTAAGTTCGACAAACTATAAATAATATATTATTAACTCTAAATTCTCTTCTTCATTTTCTTTCTTCTTCTCATTCTCTTCCTTGTTATCTCTCTTATACTGTTTGTCCCACGAGAGGTGTAATAGTCGAGAAAATCCCAAATAAATTTGCAACAAAAAAATGTCCAATAAATTTTTTTATATCGATCTTAGTTTTCGAGATATGTATAGAGATTATTGAAAAACTTCAAGAGCTTTGAGTCGAAATCTAATAAGGATATGGATGGAACTTCCAATATGATTCATATAAATTGTTCCGTTCTTTGACGTTTTTGGACAAGTGCTTTCTAAGAGCGCTCAAAGTTGGAAAAAGTACATTCGCCGAGTTCAAAGCCAAATTTCAAACAGTTTCAACGCTCATAAAATGTCCAGAAAAGTGAGAAAAAGGAACAGATTAAATGAATAGTACTGGTAAATTCCTTCTCTTTCCAACGATATCGTTACTGACGTTATTAAAAAAAAATTATAAGATTCGAAATCTGAGGTCGATATAAGAAAATTCAACTGGACATCTTTTGTTGCAAATTTTATGTAGAATCTATAGTCTTCGTGTTACACCTTTCGAGGGATAAAATGTATAATATCACGGTAGATGAATTCGAACGAAAGAATCGCAATAAGTTCCACACAAACTTCAAATTCGTGCTGAACTGATGGAAGCTTGTGATAACAGCCTAATTTGCCAGGAAACAATTAACTAGATCAAAAACTTCCCCCAAATTCCATTTGCATGCAAAATATAAGATCCACCGAGAAAGAATGGGGACTTAAAGCAAATGCTTAATTACCATATTAATCACTACTAATGCGTGCTGAGGACCCCTCACTTTGGACTACGCCCTTTTCACACAGTCAAGGTCAATTCAGTTATCTAGTTAAGAAGTGCTAATATTGGTAGACAGTTAATTGGAAAGTCCCGTAATTTGGGGAAAAAGTTGAAAATAAATAATTATTCTCCTTTATTCCTTCATCTTATTTGCATTACCTTCCTTCTTCTTCTGCTATCAATAATTTTGTAGTGTCTTTCATTTTTATTCTTGACATCATCAAATTGTTTCCTCTCATCATCATCATCATCTTACTTTTCATTTTTCACACTCCCTTTTCCTTGGTCTTCTTCTTACAATGGAAATTCTAGTCGTTTTCCTACTTTTGGTCCTATGTCTATCGTCTTCCAACATTTTGCCACATATTCCCTTCCATCTTCTCTCCTCCTCATCAAACTTTCCCATTTCTACAACAATCTTATCCCTTCCTCTTGGCTAACAGTCATGTTTCTCTTTCACTTCTTTTTCTTTTCACTCTTCTTTTCAACCAATCTTAATTTTCTCATTATGCCTTCCCTTCTCCTTCTTCTTATCCTCTACTTCTTTTCATCGATCTTGTATAGTTTTCATCTTCTTCTTTCACCATCTTATTTTTTGTAAGATTCCAGTCTTCTTCAACATCTTCTTCAACTGTGTGTTCTGTAATTTTTGTCTTTTCCTCTTAGAATATTTATCTTTTCAAAATATTGCTTGTTTTGTTCTATTTATTCACCCGCGTCAACCCATCTTCTTGTTCCTCCCCATCATCTTATTTATTCCTCTTTCTTCTTCTGCTCTCTTTCATCTCCTTCTCATTTTTCTTATTCTAACTGGTAACTGTTCCTCTTATCATCATTTTCTTTTCTCACTCTTCATATCTCCTTGCCCTAATTCTTTTTTCTCTTGCTCTTCTCATTCCCGTCTGCTAATCCTCCTCCTCCTCGCCATCATACTCCTGTTTCTCCTCCTCCCCCACGTCCTCCTCATCCTCCCCCACAACCTCCTCATCATCAATCCCTTCTTCCTTCCGAAAGTTTGTATGTATGTGGCGATAGGCGCGGGAAGGTGGACAATTTGCTAGCAGATAAGAAGAGTGAGTATCTCTCGGCTCACGGCTGAGACGTGAACGGATGGCGGCGCAACGCATTCTCTTCTCTCCGCCTCTCTGCTATCTATTCCTTGTATTCTGCCATACAGACTGCTATGTGATGTGCATGTGTGTATGTGGGTGAACTACAAACAAGACCAACAACATCTCGCGAACCCTCCGGGGCAAAGACAAATTGAAAAATGTCAGCCGAACTGGATTTGAGATTGTCTCTTCAAGACAACATTCATGATGTGGTTGGGAACAACTCAAGATTTGAACATTCTTCAATAATATAAACAAAATAGTAGCTACTGTGATATAATTTGCTAGCTCTACAAAGAGTTTGGTGTGATGGACATAAGACAGCTCTACTCCTTGCAAATAATTTGCAGACTACACAAAAACCCGGAAAGCTTTCAACATAGGAACCATAGTCATAACACAAGAAACAGAAACCTTCTTATTAGGAACGTGGCTAGGAAGGCAATATATCAACGACACTTCAACCACCTAGCACCAAAACTCCACACTCTACTTTCTGCACAAATCAAGTCAAAAGAAACCCCAAGAAGATTCAAAACTGCCGCTAAGAACTGGATTATTTCAACTGGAAGACATCATACAGAAAACATAATCTCAAACAATATGTGAGCTTACTTACCCAACGTATTTGCAGTTTGCACCCCCACCCACAATCTATTACTACTACTAACACCTACTCTAGTACATGGGTTTCCCAAATTTGAGTAGGTTAATTTCCAATAGAATTAAATTCCATATTTTTTCATAAACCTATTGTATTGTAGATATTTTGTACTTTTTATGTTTTAATTGCTTGGTTGTATTTTTTAAAGGAAATAAATTATTTTTCATCATCATTATAACTATTTATTAATTAATTGCAAGATTTCAATGTAAGGTTCAATTGATTGTGAGGCTGAACGTGATTCAAAAAAAATTTAATTAATCAAGATATTGATCGATCAGCACGTAATCGGAGATTTAGGCGAAATTGAGCTATTTTAACGCTTAATTTTACTATTATGTCCAATAATTTCAGTTGACAATCCACATTGGAATGATAAATTCGAAAAAAGGTTGATATTGGTATCAACTGCTCGGAATATTTTCGCTAGTTTACATACTAAAATTTGATCGAGTTACTGAAGGGATTTATGATACTGTAATTTCAACACTGTAATGTTAAGTTTCTCTCCCTTCTAAAAAAACACCAATCTTTAGTTTTGAATTAGGCATGTTAGTGCTTTTCTCTTTTCTGAGCATGTATATGCTTCGTGTATTAGCCTATGGAATGTAAATAAATAAATTAATGAATTTTTGTTTCCTTAAGTCCAGGATATAAGAAAGTATTTAATGTATCAACATTTATTTATTTTAGTTTTGACTGTAATGAACAAGATTTCATTTGATTACGGTATCAAAATAGAGAATTATCAAAGTTTGATATACTATGTTACTCTCACACGATTCATCCAACATTTTCAGTACATAATTTTGTATAAATGAATAGATAATAGATGAATAAATAATGCAATTGAATACAAAGATATTGACATTGAGAATTAAATTCATATTGCAATTAAAAACGTCGAAATCATACTCTAGTTAAATCAAACCCAAACCATCAACAATGTTCCAACTGAAATGAATAATCAACAAACTTATAGGTCATCACAAAACTATTATAAATTATCACAAACTATGTCACATTAACACAAAACTATGATAAATTATCACCAACTGCAGTAAACGAATCTAGTACACTCGCCGACATTCATCAACCGACAACTGATGTCCCAACACAAGCATTACATCAGAAATGAACATGCTAAGCTGTTCCCTGCCGTGGGAATACCTCGATGAGCAGCAACCGTGATGAATGAAAGCCAACAGCCAACAGATCCCGAGAGGCGCTCTCTGCTAAGCGCTAACTGAATAGATGGTAGGCCTACTACTCTCACAGCTCGGACCCGAGCTTATAGTGAAGACAAATGACTCGGCCATAAAGACAATGCTGGTTTAATGGTGAGCAGTTAGTGTCTCTTTGATTATCACCATCATCATAATCGTTGCCATCATAATTTGTGGAAAACGCAACTTTATAAAACGCAGATTAACCTGAATTTGGGATGAGATTTAGTTGCTAGACTTCGTTTTCAGATAGCTGCTGGTCTGCAATGGTTGAATGATAAGCATTGATGTCATTTTTAAGAAGAGCTGATAATTTGGAGTGAATCTCACTAAAGTTGGAAAATTCCCAAAAAATAATTTTTAGTTACTTCTAATTTCAATTTTGTTTACATCAACACATTACACTGTGATATTCAGTTGTACTAAATCAAAAAAATGTTGAAATTCGTGCCTAACCTCTATTTGGTTCATTGTTCAAATCTAGAGGTGTTTGTATTTTTTATTCTGATATTGAATAATTCTATATTATTGTAGTTTATCAAAGTTGTGCACGTTTTAGTACATTTGCCAATGATAACATACAGTACAATGCACATAACAGCTTTCTAAGTGAAACGACTCAAAACGAAACTTTCCCTCCACGTTGTAATATTGCAATAAGCAGGCAGGAAACTTTTGAAAGAGGCCAAAATTCATCTCATGATTGAAAGAGATAAAAGTTGATGGTTTATGCATACAATAGTCTCTTGCACAGAGAGATAGAGAGAGAGAGAGAGAGAGAGTAATAAGATTTAAGACCAGGTTTCATCCAGTCTTTTTCTAGTCTAAAACAGTTCTGGTGGAATAGGACGTGCGTAAAACTTGAGGCAAAGTTTCGGGCGAGCAAGATTTTTATTGCTGTTTTAGCAAAAAAGGAGGATATTCACAAGTCAAAGAGAGCGTTTCCATATAAGCGTATGCTGAGAAGGTACCTTAAAAACGTCGGATTTCCCTCCACCCACCAAAGCTCTGCTTCCTTGTGTCGTCATATCTTCAACTTATTTTTCTTCTTCTTATTTCTCGTTCTCATTTTTTGCTTCTTTTCACCCTTTTTTTTTCTTGTGAAAACGCATGTAGCGAGAAATCACCAATGTGCTGCATTTCCACGATTTCCTGTTTTAAAAAGCACCGAGGCTCCCCTAAATCCCCGCCATCGAATTGAAATTGGAAAGTTCTTTTCCGTCAACCTTTGCTGGGAACTTGTACCTGTCTACATCTTCTCAATCCTCTTTCAGCTCTACCGTTCCATCTACTACCACTAGTATCCATTTCAATTCTGTCATATTCTGCGATTCATCCTTCTTCTTTTTCTCCAAATCGCCATATCATCAACTTCTTTTTTTCATTTCATGTTTTGATATTCTCTTTCAAGAAAAACCCATATTCTGTCTGTATTATCCTCGACTTCAATTATATTTCTACTAATTTTCTTGACTGATGACTGAGATTGGGACACCAATTGAACTAAATATTTGAACTGATTGAGAACATCTCACGACTTTTTCTTTGTTTACTCATCTTCTCTGTTTTTTTTTCATATTTCTTCTTTTGATCCTCCTACTGCAGTACTAATTCCTTTTTATTCCCTATTCACCTTATTGAATGATAATTTCTCAGTTCAATTCATGTATATTTTCGTATAACAAATGGTGTCTTCTTTTCTTGAATCGTCATATACTAAATCTAGAAATTATTGTTCTTTCTCCTACTTGTTTTGGATTTTCAATCCGTTTATTCTTTACATCCTGGATTAAAACAACTACTATTAACAACTAGTTTAACTGATTAACAACTACTATTACTAGTAGTTCTGTGAACAGTAGACCTCACGCAGTTTACTCATCCACAAGTATCTGATGTCACCTGTTCTAGTTGATTCAGTTGAATAACAATAAACAGTTGAATCATAATATTATATTTACTCTTAAAACTGTTATTTGTTTTCTCCTAGATCAAAAACTCACTTTTGTTAATAAACTCAGTTCACGTTTGAATTGTATCCCATATGATGATTTATCCAGTTTTGTGATAATCTTTGCATCTGATAAAAATATTTCTCAACTATTTTAAAATTGATTTTTTCAATCAAGAATATTATAATTTCTTCGGAATTATTCAGTTCATTTAATCATTTTTTATTTCATTTTCAATCACCTATTAAATTTGTTTTCAAATGTGAGAATATTGATAATGATCGGCACGCATCATAAAAAATATTGAAACCCTACCTTAAAGTAGGCGAACACAGATCGTCATCGGACGGATTGGACGATTGGATTAAATCAAATTTTGATGCTTTGTTTTCAATTGGAGTGCGCATACCTATACGATGCGGATAGGTATGCGCACTTCAAATGAAAACAAAGCATCAAATCTAATCGTCCGATCCGTCCGGTGCGTGCCGTCCGTCCGATGACGATCTGTGTGCGCCTACCTTTATAGAAATAGACACGGCCAGACATCTGTGTATGCATGCAATGAATAATCTCCACATGTCAGCTGATTGATTATGAATAATATTATATAGTCTGATTGATCCTATCTCCAAAGTAGATTATATATATAATTAATAGTGATATCAGAGTATGGAGGAATTCCTTTTCTTTTCATATTATCCTTAAAATGCAATATTTCAAAAAAACCTTGTATATACATCGACGCGCAGTTGAAAAAGGAATATTCCTGCCAAATCTCATCGAATCCTATCCAAGTGTTTGGCCGTAATCGCGTTACATACACACAGACAAAAGAAAATCGAGTTGAAACATAGACCTCACTACGTTCGGTCAATTAACTTGATTAACAACTTCTTCTTCAATATTCTCTTCTTCTAGTCTACATTTCCGTTCCTTCCGTTCACAAAGATAAAAATAACTTTCCGAAATTGTATTCTATACCTTCTCTAAATTTTTTTCATCAAAGCTGTTTTCCTCCACATTACTTCTACCTATAATATTCACACTTCAGCAAGGGAAAGGAACTGGAAACGTGAATTCAATCACCGTTTCCGTGACAGAACTTGTGAATTGATTTCAATCAAAATGCACAAATCGAAATTCGGGAAATGATTGAAAAACCCAAAAGCGGAAGAAACGTTGTAAGGCGTTCAATCCCCAAATGAGTGAAGTCACTGCAAGTAAAGCAATCTTGAAAAGCTTTGAAATCGAGGTGTTGCTTGATAGGCGGACTGGAAGTCAAGAATGGAATTATATTCTTTCAATTTCCGAATGCAAGCTCTCTCAAAGAGATTAAAGTGAAATTCTCTAAATAATCAATATGAACTTCACAACAGCCAAAGTAATTAACAAACACAACAACAAAGAGAGTAGAGTTTTAAAGTCGGATAGTTGATTGATATTTAGCTGCTATTACAATAGACTTCTTCATTTCATAATGAAGTCATGATAATTTTTCTCGTATTGAAGGTGATGCTGAATGAAATAAGCACAGCCACATAATGTTTGCACATGAAATTGTAACAATACCAATATGGTATGGATAACGGTATCAATAAAATAAAGAGAATGAGAACTGCATGTTAAGAATGATACGCGAATACCAGACAAGTGATAAATCTGCAAGCACTTGTCTACTTGCTACAAGTTATAAGGTAATGAGTTTCATGACTTCAGTTTGAAATTAAATTGGTAGAGAAAATACGGGTTCAATGAAGCCGTAATCTATAGAATTCGAACGTGAATAGTTATAAATTTCTGAAGCATATGAATAAAGTACTGCAGTTTCGGATAAGAGGTTTAACTAAATTTCACTTGAGAATCCCTTCTTTAGAAATAAGGTACTTGGGGAGATACCCAGTACAATTCAACACAATAAAACTACCGTCAACTGAAAAATATCTGCAGAGGATGACTCGATTTCGTCCAAAGTTACTTTCCGATACCCTAATGCACTTGACTTGTACTTGACAAGTACTGTACACATTTCCCTATTGCTTCCCCCTGTATTACGTTGGCAAAGTTCCACTTCACAACCGAAAAAAGCACGTAGGCTTTGGAAACTTGTTCCGGAAAACGGTTTAGAGACGGTTGCAGACTTTTCAGCCGAAACGGAAAAACAAAAGTTTTTCTCCCCTCGCGGATAACTGGACCCTTGTTTGAAGTTTGAGGAAAGACCAGAAAGCGAATAAGTTCCTGGTTGGAGTGATCTGTAGGGATCTGTTGTCAGACAACTTGCAGTAAACTACCTCAAATGAAGACGTATCAAATAAACTCATTATCCTGAGCGAAAGCATTGGAACAATATGTAATAGTAGAATTTACTTATTTTCTATAGTTTACACGATATCAATTAATCAATCGTCTCCTTACCAATCTATGATGAAAAAGAATATTTGAGATTGATTCTCTCCAATGAGATTTCACAGTATAAATTGAAATTGAGACAAAAACGAGACATCAGTTGATAAAATTACTCTCCCCAATTACAAATTATGTTTATTTTAAATTATGAACTGTTTATTTCAAATTAAGGTTAGAATGGGCTAGATTGCCTGCTGATTGCACCTGAATTGTAGCTATCTATTTTGTATGAATAAATAAATAAATTGATGTTGGATTATATTGAAAACGACAAATTCTAATCTAATGAGAATTTCGAGTCGTTATCGGATTCTGAACTCATAATAATCGAAAAAGAAAATGCATCATCAAAATGCAATGGGCTCAAAATGAAACAATCAATCGTGAAGATTGTGTAGGGTTAAAAAGGATTCCCACAGATCAGTCAACGTGCCGGTACAGTCATTTCATCAGTCATATCATTTTTATGGATTCTAAGAAGACTATGTTCGCTTGGCCAGGCTGAATCGGAATAGTCCCATTAAAGCTCATGTGAATAATATTTCCATTGTAATACGAACGTATAATATTTGTGGGAGTCCAGCTTTAGTTAGCGAGTCCAGCTTTAACAAGAGATAGTTTCCTGAATTATCTGAAATATGAATTAATTATGACAGTTGCGTTAATCATATATTTTTTCAAAGATGGAAGAAATGATGACTGTTTCTTATACTGATAGAAATTACTTAATTTTTTTAATAAAACTCTAAAATTTGAATATATTATGTTGCCTTCATAACATATTTTTCAAAGATGAATAGAAAGATTGACAGTTTCTTATAGTAATGAATATTACTTGAACAATTTAATAAAGCTTCATGTCTAGAACGATTTCAGTGAAAATGATCAAGTGAATTTAGTAATAAGAAATACGTAGAGAGAGGAATGGGAGAGTTGAGAATGAAGTAGAAGCAGGAATACTATCAAGGACAAGATGGAAGGACCAATGTTATAATAGGGCTGATATAGGATAACAACCAACTGCCAACTACACCAAGAAATTCTTATTAGGGAATACTGAAGACTTGAACAAGCGTTTCCCAAAACGTCTCGAATTTTCGTTTCGAGACTTCAAAACCAATTCGAGCCACGTCTCATGTAAACTGTACAGTATTCGATCTCACTGGAAATTCCCCATCAATGAAGCAAATAGAAAGTTGAAACGAGAAGGGACACTTCAACCCTAATACAGCTTAGATCTATCGGAAGCCCTCCACCCACCTCCAAGGGTGTTACGTAATCTAGCGAATTGTATAAATTACAGACGGTAAGGTAATACGAGATGTAGACAAGAATAAAGTAGGAGAAGATGGGGCTCAAGTGAACAAAGAAGGATAGGCAAGGATGGGATAAGTATAGAATAAGGGGAAGAGAAGGTTGGAATTACAGAGGAGTGAGCAGTGGGAAAGAGGGATGAGGAAGAGGAGTGGGAAGAGGATGAGCAAGAAGTGGAGTAGAAGAAAGAGGAGGATGGAAGAAATGGAGGTGTATAGAGAGAAAGAGAAAGGGTGATTTGAATAAAGTGAAAAAAGACGAGGATGAAGTAAGATGATAAGTAAGGAAAGAATGAGAATGAGAGAAGGATAAACGATACCAGGATGAAGAGGAAAGGAAGATGGGGAAGCGGTGACGTATTATTGGGCGGGTGGCAAAGAACTCTAGAAGATTCGCAAAGTACACAAGCTGAGTGCATATATTGGAAGTGTCGTAATGAAGGCTGCTGGAGGGTGCAGAAGAAATCTAAATAGCAGGGAAAAGGCAGAAAGGGAAGAGGGGAATTATAATTGAAGAAAAAATCCGTGGAAAGGAAGAGGAAGAGATGATAGTGGTAGAAGAAAGAGAAGGAAGTAGAATAGGGAAAGGAATAAGTTGGAGAAGAAAATTATATGAATACGACAGGAAGATGTGGATTTGCAGGGAAAGTACAGAAATATGAGTAGAAGCAAAGGACAAACTAATAAAAAAATAGAAAAGAGATAAAATGTCTGATGACGAAAAACTGCAGGGGAAGAAGAATAGTTAGTAGAAAAATACATTGGATGTGGGCAGCAAATGATGGTAAAGGAGAACCTAAGAGATTGAAAGAAAACGACTAACATCAAAACAGATAAAGACGATGGAGAATCGGAATTTGGAACATTAGGGGGAGAAATACAAAAATGGGATGAAAAAGGTTCAAACTAAAAGTAGAGAAATGAGGACGAGTCAAATTAAAGAAATGGAAAGGGAATTTAGAAAATAGGCAACCAAATAATAAAGAATAGAATGATAGTCTAATAACAAATTAACAATGACTCAAAAACGCATTTTCAAAATAATGGGAAAGAGGGAAATCCGGTTTCCAACTGTAGAATTATTTATAGAAAATAGAGTACTCAGTGTTAGGCAATTGTATATATTGTTGTTATTAGGGTATATGAAAAAACATCAAAATAGGAACCATATCATAAATCATATCCATAATACTAGAATAAGAGAACGTTACAATCAAGAAGTGCCAAGAATGAATACAGCATTTGGGCAAAGATCACTAGGATATTTAGAGCCTACAATATCTAATAGAATACCATTAGAAATTAAAATAGAGAAAAATTTCAATAGCTTCAAAAGAAAAATTAGACATTGGTTATTCAGTTTTGGGATACAAAGTAGTGAGGAACTAATAGTAAGTAGGATTTAGATTTAAGTAGTATTATTTTTAAATAAGGTAATTTATAGGTAGAAAATAGTACCTCGGTAATAGATTAGTTTTAGATTTTTGGAATTTTTGTATTATGTTGTAGCATAGATTAGTATTAATTTGATGATAACCTCGACACATATATTATATAGTGAGGTATCATTTTGTAATCCCTGAATATTGTTATATTATTGAACCATATCAAAAGAAACGATGAAAACATTATTACGACACTACCGGGAAAATTTTTAATCAGTGGTTAAATGGTTGAAATCGCATTTATGAAAAAATAATATGTAATGTATGAATTTATGAATAGAAAAGATTGAAATAAGATAAAGAGTATGAAAAACTCAGGACTCATTGATGACGAATAAGATGGAAAACAAATAGAATGAGAAGTAGGCTATAGAGGAAAAAGGGAATGAAGAAATGAAGTAGAAAGAAAGATGGAAGGCTGCGGACAGATAGCGACAAAAGACGTGTTTTGCAGTAGCGGCTGGGTTTGCATGTAGTTGGACTTGAATTAGGATCGTTATAACTTAGTGAGAATCATTTCGGTCTAACAGCATTGATTAAATGTGAAAATAATTGACGTCATATATACGGAATGATGACAGTTTGAAGTGAATCTCACTATAGTAAAGAAAAGCGCTTCCTATCGCCCCTCTCCCTCCCACACACAATAGATGCATGTGCAATGGGTCTCTCACAATATTGCACGTTGATAGGATAGGAGAGGGGGTAGTACGTGTAGAGTTACCATAAGAAGAAGCCCTTCCAGCTTGTGTCATCATCATCATCATCATCAATACAAAGGGTGAAAGGCAGGCAGGAGGCATCAAGGGAGAAAGGATCCAGGGATTGATCCCCTCTTAGCCATTGACACTCTCTCTGTTTTTGGCTCACACCACTTTTTCCGGTAAGACTTCGATGCGGGTTCCATGCGATTTACCATTACAGTACCGTTTACCGAGCCGTTTACCATTCACTGAACAGTCTCTCACTTCCCTCAGTTTCATTTCATTACAGTAAATTGATAAATGATGAATACACTTATTACTCAGGATAAGGGTCATGTGAACCACCTACGTTTCGCCCAAGTCACGATTATTTGAAGATATATGCATGAATGGTCGCATCAATGTTACATTCTGGGTTTAAACAAAGAGCTGATTCATCTCTGTTTAGACAGAGATGGTGGATATGGGCCTTGATCAGCTGCATTTTATAATCTTCATTACTACTTCGACACTAGCGAGAAACTTTTAATCAGTTAAATGATTGAATGGTTGAAATCGTAGCCGTCGCCATCATACGGATCACAGTGGAGTGCACAAGTAAATCGGATACATAAATCGGAGATTTGGACGATATTTTCAAAGATAATGTTGACGATGAGTATCAAGGCTAACTTTATTCTCTTAAAAACGATCAGTAGAGAATAACGTATGGTAAGATGGTATTGGTTATGCTAGTGTTGACATTCATCAACATTACTACACATGTAAAATAGCATGATAAGAGAATAGATGAGAGGAATAAACGCATAACTCACACCCATAGATAAAATCAACAGTTCGTGACACTGGAACTAGAATGCAGAGTAATGAGTGAATGCCAGCCAGGTGGTGGAGCAGAATTATTCGGCTGTATTGGCGTAAATACAACAAATTCTGTCGAATACCTCGGAAACAAATTTCACGATTCCGTAAAACAACATAGCAATTTTCACGAGAATCCATTTCCGAAAAGCACAGGAGAACAGACACAATACAGTTTGATAAATAATTTGCCGTTACGAGGATGATGAGGAAAGCACTCTGCTCCGGCTCACTTGATTGCAACTGATTTACAAATGGAAAATTGAACAACACAAGTGCACCAGCCAGCATCATACGAACGCATATTTATGAATATTGAAGCAACATCGAGAGCAAGAGAGAAATAGTGAACGATCAAAAGACAGGAGGAGGAGGAGAGAGCAAAAAGGGAAAGAGGAATTCGAGAGAGGAGGAGGCATTGAGAGTGAAGGAGGCACGAGAAAAAAGGAGAGCGGATAAGGACGAGTGGAATAAACAATTTTAGAGATGGAGGCGGAGAAAGAAAAAAGAGGGAGAAGAAGAGGAAAAGAGGAATAAAGAGAGGGAGAGAGATGGGAAGCAATATTCAGACAGGAAGTGAAAAAGAGTGGATGGGAAGGAAACTTGGGAATAGAGAGAGGAAAAATTATAAGAGAGGGAGAGATGGAATGAGTATAATCGATGGAAAGAGGAGAAGCAGAAAAATTAATGTACTAGAAAAGTAATGTGGAGATAATACAAGGAAATCGGAAAAGACAAAAATAGAAAGCATAATCAGTGGAAAGGGGTGGGAATGTATTGAATGTGAGAAGAGAAAAAATAATAAGAGGAAATGAAGATAGGAGTATGAATAAATGATCGAAGAAGAAAGTGGTTCATAAAATAGAATAATAATAATTAAATAAAATAGAGAAAGCATGAAATGGAGAAGGGAAAGGGGGATAAGCATACTGCATATAAGGAAAACGTGAAATATTTAATAGAAATAAATATGAACGTAGAAGGTTAAGAATAGAAATGTGGAAAAGAGTTAGATTGGATAATTCGGATGAGGGAGTAGAAGGTGAACAAGAGAAGACAGTAGAGAATAAATAAATATACAGATTGACGTGGATTAACTGATGGAAAATGAAGAGCTACAGAGGAAAAACAAAATTAGAAGTTTTGAATTGCATGATTGCCTTCAATCTTGAAGTAATCCATTTTGATATTTATGATGGTAGGAGGAAGATATAAATGTCGATTATGGAAGAGAAAGTAGGAGTGTGAGAAAGTGAGAATGGTGTGATAGAGACAGCTAGAGAGAGATAGGATAGTACGAGAATGAATAATAGTAGAAATGGTAGTGAGCATATCAATAACGCCCACAAAGCAAAGGAGCATTGTTCCCCACTCAGAACAAAGGGAAGGTCGGAACCCATTGAATGCCGAATTGTTCTAGATAATCATCATCTCACTTTCTCTCATTCATACACACTTTCCCTCTCTCTCTCACTCACTTGCAGTGGACACGGAACATCCCCATTCGTTGATATCTCCCCTGCATTTGCTCCCAGCACCACACATACACGGATAATCACTCTGTGATCCCTGCAGCATTATCCAAAACTAGGAGCACCTTGGCAGGGAATGAATGTACAACTCGGGATAATGGTGTACGACCAATGAGTGCCATTAGTAAATCATGGGAAACACATCACATGGTTCACGACAGGGTAGATGAGCACTTAGTTGGAAAGTATGGAAAAGGATAAAAAACAATGAACCTGATGAAACAACCCTAATTCTAATGAGCAGAAATCAATTTTACATTGGGAGCCTAAAAATATATAATGGGTATTGATATAAATAGAAATATAAATCTGAGTACCCTTTTAAATTATTTTGTCACGACATATTTTGGCTACTAATGCCATTTTCAAGTGATTTGAAGATAAAAAAATAATTTAAAAGGGTACTCAGATTTATATTTTTATTTATTAAAAGTAGCTCTAAAGAAAAATACAATGAAATGGGTATTAATAATATGAGTAGTAAAATAATTTACATGGCAGTTTTTTGGTTACAAAGTTACTATTTTAAATTCTATTTTAACGTGAAGTGTAGAGCAGAAATTCATTAGAGCAGCAAGCCATTTTTGAAAAAGATGATAATGTGATATGTGATGTTCAAACCTTCTTGAATAGGGGCACAGCTCCAACATGTAAGTGATCAGGCAGTAATGCATAATTCACATTATATTCGTAACTCAAATATTAAATTCAGTAACTCAAATACTCATTTGTCAAACAACTTATCATAAAACAATACAGGCGATTATATCAATCAGTTTACGCCAGATATTGGGGGTTTGCTGAAGTTTACATTCACATTGCATCGTGTTTCCTTTGCAAGAGTTCAACAAATATTTTTCATGCATACATTCACGAGCATAAATGTCTATAAATAAAGCCTGAATCACCGTGTACACACACGCACACATTCCACAGGATATTTGGTATTTAATGTTTGTTTGTTTGCGTGTGTATTTTATCAGATGAGTCCCATTTTATTGTGTTTTGCTTTGTGAAAGGCCTGCCAGGCCGAACAACGTCCACCATAAATAACGCTATTAGTTCCGACTACGATTGGTTTTGGAAATCAAAATGTTTACGTTTGAATGAGAGTGAGCAGACAGCACCCAAAAACAAAACGGAAAAGCCTATCGATTGAAAGGCGCAGTTCACACGCCAGTGTAATTCTGTTATCAACGCACAGGGTAAATCATCCCACACGGCAATAACATTGAAAAATGGCAATGAGTCAGGATTTTACTCAATCGTGTATGAAGCAGTATGAAGTCAAATAGTTCACGGTTCTAGAAATTCATTTGTACAGTGTATTCTTTATTTCTCACTTCTACAGCATATTATCACTTGTCCATTAATATTTCTGTTCATCACTCTGACTGGTTAACTAACGGTTATTGACTAACCAGAATGATTCCGACGTTTGCAGGAATGCATGGAAATTTAATTACAACAAGGATTCAAAAATTACTATGTTTCCGCAAAACTCTTGGAATCATTGGACAGTTGTCAGTCACTTCAGCTCCATTCATTTTCTTCTACACTTCCCTCGTACAAGTTCAGAGAAATTGTCAGGATGAAACACAATTACCCAAGATTTTCAACTTTATTTCTTGTCGGAGTTCGTAATATTTTGGTTCAATATAAGAAGGGATTTTCGAAAGGCAGGAAAACTTCTATCGCTAGGAGCGTCCAGAAATACCAACTTCATGACAAAACCAGAATAACAGTAGAATGACACCACATCCATTTCATAGTTCATATATTACAATGACAATCACCCTTAAAAACATTTCAATTTTAACCCCGACCAAAGTGCAGCGTTTAGAACGGGATCCATTCCAATATCAACAAAAATTATTTAAAGTAAGAATATTCGTTTTCAAGTACATCCAGTAAGCAGATATAAAATAATTCAGATGTTTAAATAGTGGTAATCTGGAATGAGATATCAGATATCTCATTCAATGAAATATCTGAAATAGTGGTAATCAGGAATGAGATATCGGAGATATCATGTCTGTACGGTAGTTTCAAATTGAGTTTATTAAATTCTGCAGTTCATGTTGATATCAAGGTAGTCTACTCAATTGTTCCACAGATGAAGAATTATCGCATCGAAATTTTTACTTACGATTTACAGAGAATATAACACACGAACCAAACGAAAACAATAACAGTAAAGTACAAAAACAATAACGGTTCCGTTCCTTTTCAAGGTCAGAAAACTGCGCCAGCAACAAGTCAGCTATGCAACCAGTGAAGCACGCAAGGTCGGCACGCCAGCATTTACATTATTGAACGGCGCAAGTACGGACTGGGTCATGCTGTCATCTTGCCAGCTATTATTATTCCTCTAAAAACAAATTCAAACAGCACGATACCTTTCTAATTCTGTACTGACGTCATATTTCACTGGATTAAACGAATTCTAAACAGGGTAGGTAATTTTATTCATCTAGAAACAAATACGAACATTTGAGTCTTCTAATTTACGTTTATTTTCGTCATGAGTTGATTACACGTATTCTAAGGGACGTAGATAATAATTTCACCACTTTATAACAAATAAAAATTTTGAGGCTTCCACTACTCAGTCCAACGGTAGCATTCACTGATTTGAATGCAGGTTACAAAGACTACACATTATTTAGAGGAATGCCACTGGAGCTTGATGTTTAATACTCTTATGAGTACAATTTTCTCTAGTATTAATTGTAAATCTTTAAAACTATAAAAGCAAGGAACATTGTCGGGGAAAAGAAATCATTGCTAATCTTAGTCATTATCGAATCTAAATATTACATATCAGTCCAAAAAGAGAACAAAATGTACTAAAAAATCACTGCATTTTTCAATACCGTTTTAAGGTAATTTTATGGAAGAAGAGAGCTGATAGTAAAACACACTATATTACTTCAACCAAGAAGAAGAAGGGAGGAAGAGCCAAATTCAAATCTATGCTTTCCATTGGTCAACTAGTTAAGACCGCCCATGGTCGATGTGAACCAATAGGAAGCAAGTAAGAAGCTCTGCAGCGCTGTACCCGTCCAGCAGTGATAACTATCACTTTTTATTGGATTGAATAGAAGATTTTATAATATTTTTGTCGAGTTAGATGACTTTCTTCATGGGATCAGGTTTGCAAAATGTATCGATTTTATAGAATAAGAGACTGAGAAATAGTGGGACTAAATAAATGAATATTGAAAAACGGAATTAATGATGTTAGATTAGAGGAATCGGAATGGTTCTTGTGATTGAAAGAATAAAAATTTAGCTTTATCACCACTATTATCAATCTATTTCATCGAATATTCATTGAGCTGATAGATTTTATAGAACTTCATCTTATTATGAAGATTCTGTAGAAAATGGAGGATTTTCACAATTTTGTAATTCATTCTTCATACTAGAAGTATTTTTGAATTTAGGATCTGTTCTGCTCTTTTTTTTGTTTGAAATTGAATAACAATTATCATTTTGATTTAGGGTATTCTCCAGTGTATTTTCATCTTGTTTACATTAAACCTTTCGATGTTAACGTGGATGAAACAACAAAATAAGCACTCAAGGGAAAGAACATCATTACAAGCAAGCAGGAACCAGGAAGTAGCGAAAGCAGTGGCTCTTCATTTGATACGCCATTAGAGGGATGGATAATGGCCTACAGCCGGGTGGACCTTCATTCATCCGGGTCAATGCTTGCTACGATTGGACCGTCTTCCTTCAACACATTATCACACGAGTATTTTTTCTTCTGAAGAAGCGGTAGATAAGGGACACACAGAACTGGCAACAAAGACAAATTAATGGAGTATAGCGAAAGGGAGGAAAAGGACAAAAATTCGGAACTGAAGGAAAGTGAGAAAGTAAATAGAAGAAGATGAAAGGGTAGGGAAAAAAAGGTGGAAGAAAGGAATAGAAAAGAGAGAAGATGGAAAAAAGAGAAGAAAAACAGAAGAGTGGGAGAAAATCAAGGAGGATGGGGGAAAAGGAAGACCAGCAATAATAAGAGGACTAGAAAAGTATTAGAGAAAAGCAGAAACACGAGAGAAGGATATAAGAAGTGGGAAAAGAGAACATAAAACATGAAAGAAAATGAAGGAGATGAAATGAGTGAGAAAGAGAGAAAAGGAACCTGAGGGATGCGAATAAAACGTTAAAGAGAATATGGATTGAATTGAAGAAAAAATGGAGACAAAGGGAAGAAAAGAAGCAGATCATAAGAGAGAAAATAAATATAATATGAATAATATGAATGAAAAAGTGGAATGACATAAGAGATAAATGTAAATAGGATGAACATGGAAATAACGAAAGATTATAAAGAAAAAAAGTAAGGATGAAAAATATAAGGAAGAAAGAACAAGGACGAAGAAGATGGGGAAGGAAAAGAGTGAGAAAGAAATGTAAAAGAAAAATAGAGATAAAAAAGAGGACTAGATAAGTAGATAAGGCTGGTGAAGGGATGAGAAAGAGGACCCTTACATCAGTATCTTATTCCCACTTCAAAAGAAAGACACACAACATAAGTAAGACACATAGCGAGCAGGAGACACGTAGAAAGAAAGAGGTAGAAAGATAGGAGAGAAGAAAAATTGGTCACTGCCCGCGCATAAAGAAGACGAATGAAGTCTGCAGCAACGAGATTTAGAAGGCTCTGCATCCAAGAAATGAACTGGACTTCTTCGTGTAGAAAGGAAATAAGAGGAAGAAAGCTATACAAACAGGAAGGGAATGAAGAGAGACGACACAAAAGATTTACTTCACTACCTAACAGCATTTACAGTCCATTCAAAATTGAAGCAGTCTCCAGAAATTATAGTCTACTTTCTAAAGAGCCCAGAGAAAATTCTCTTGAAATGCTCATTGAATCTTTTGTGAAAGGGCTGCTTTCCTACCAAATGATACTGAGCAAGGTGAGAATCCCACACATTTTTCAACTTCTTGAATTGCATAATCGTACAATGGATGACCTACATTAGATAAATGGTTCGCTACTATGAACATTTGAAGGCCCTATTCTAGGAAATGATTCCCGTCAATTAAACATGAATATAAATAGAAATATAAATCTCAGTACCTATTATTTATTTCAAATCACTTGAAAATGGCATGAATGTCCGAAACATGTTGTGATGAAATAATTCAAAAAGGGAACTGATATTTGTATTTCTAATTATATTACAAGTAGCCCTAAACAGAAAAGAGACAATAAACGTGAATAGCAGCTACATCTATTCCTAGTACTATCCTATACCTATATCCTATCCTAGTAACTATTCCATGAATATAAATTTGATGATTTTATATGACTAGTTTGTGGGAGCCTCTTCACTATTTTGAACTGTATTATATTACAAGACTTCAGGCTTCTCAATGACACAAGGCATTCGGACTGAAAACAGGATTAATAAATTTACTCACAACCTTCCAGTCATTGAGCTGAACTTCACTTACCTAAAACAAAAGGAGAATTGCATTAGTAAAATTGATTCATTTCATATGATTTAAAAATAGAAGATGGTTGAATTGAATAGAATAAAATGAAAATTATTTCAATATCTTATTGACAAACATAGAACAAATTTTAAGGTACTATACGATCACTAAACGTTTCATTGACATAGTCTGGAACGAAATGCTTCCATGTGATTGGATAGCCGATGTCATGCAGCCAATGACCACAATGTCATTTGAGTAATGTACCACTTACTCATAATTTACCACATAAAATGTAACACATGACAAATCACATACCGAATGAACAATGCAGCATTAGTGCAACAAATTTTATTAGTCTATTGTTATCAGGTCTGCCTGAATTATGTAGGTTTGTCTTTCATAATTTGGCTACAAAAGAAACTGTTTTAAGCGTTATGCAATGATATTATCAGAGGTAGGAGGGAGTTATAAAACAAAGGCTGGAAATATTAAGAAAATGATTAAGCAAAATGGAAATGTAAGCTACTTGAAATGTTTATATTATAGATAACATTCTATTACTTTCAAACAGAATATGTTGCATTAAATAAGCCTACTTGACTTGAAAGCAAAAGAATTCCTTTGTAAATATTACATCCATATTTTAGTTGAAGTATTATCTCCGTTGGTCGTGTTTTATATTAATGCAAGAGGGTAGTATCGCTGTCTTTACAGCTCAAATACCATGAGTCATCGAGAGCAATTTTCTAATTATTAACGAATCGAATCATTCACTAGAAATCATCTTCCAATATTGATGGAAAAGACAAACGAAGGTGATGTTGTCTACAGTCGCAAAAAAACTATTATTCTAGCTCGCCAAAATAATTTGATTTTTCTACCGAATTCACCAGAGAGTTCCATGAGAATATTCAACCCAGATTTTTCATAAATAAAAATAATTAACTTCATAAGTTTGAATCATCACTTACCATAATTATTCTACACGAGAATTCTCATTTCAAAAGTATACACAATTGAGATAAATCCTTTATCTTTATGTATAAGGAATTGTCAGTTATACATTTTGAACTTCTTCTTCAGGATGAAATCGAAATCTGTGAGTTATACATTTAAAAGATTAAAGTTCAATATCAACTGATAAACGTGATAGATTTAAAATATAATTCCATTCGACTAGAATAACAAATTCGATAGAACAAAGTTAGACTACAAATCATCTAAAATTCGCCACATTACACAATAGATAGATAAACAAGAAGCGAGAGAAATTAAGTGAGAGGAGGATTAGCAGTGCTCCACCCTGACATGAATAATGTATTTCAGTCATGGTGATTTTATATGGTCAGTAATGCTAATGAATAACATTTATACTTCCCATTCAACCAATGCTGACAGTATGGAGTGAATCTAGGCTATCCTCTCTCCACGGTATTATTCCCGCACGGTGAACGGCGAACATAGTATCGTGTGTCTTGCACAGACACATAAATTCAGGACATGACCGCCTCGAGGTTCATTCAATACACTGACCAATAACGTTACAGTATAACGTTACACTAACGCTGCCTATATTATCTAGTGGCTGTCAAAATAATCCAAAATATGTTTCCTAAGCTGCCTCTGATAATACAAAGTTCGTTTATAATCCGTTCTAAACTGAACACCGTTATCATTTACTCACGATCACTCCTTCCTTATCTATCTTTATCTAATACACATTACCCTCTCGGTAATCTGGAAACCGCGGTAACAGTTACAGTATCTCAAATCCCAAAATACGTTCATATTGCCCTGGATGATTGAATTACATGTTTCTAATATAATACCCTCTTATTCCTCTATCATCTAAACGAACTCTAAATCCTTTTGAAGTTTCAAACTCACCAAGAACGTTCATTATTCATCATTAGACCATAATTTGATGGAGTAAACTAGTCGGAATTTGAAGCTTTAAATAGAAATGTAACAAATAAAAGAAGAACTGTTATAAGATAAATATTATATTGGAAGAATATGATAAATCAATAGAAGAATGAAATCCACAATGGTGAAAATATAGAGATGGAATCAACTTTAGACTGTCATCTGTGAATAAGTTTTAAGGCATTTTAAGATGAGTGAGAAGGGTTGTACATCAGTACCAGCATAGAATGAGATTAGAGAATCTACTCTCCATCTTTTCTAGCTATGGTTCCAGTACATGTGTATTAGCGGTAGATTCTCGTTCAATCAACTTGAAATAAAATCCTTAATCTGTAATGTTATCACCCATATTCTCTACATTCTACGATACTCACTCTTTTTTCCATTTTCTGATATCAAATCAATTTATTTTCTATTTTTTACTGAAAAATAAATTGATTTGATATCAGAAAATGAAAAATGTGTGTTATGAAATATGTTATTTATATTAATTAGAGCTGTCTACGTCTACCGCCTGGAATGAATCTGAGTAAGCAGAATGTTTCTGACATGTGAATATTCAGGGTTCAAAATGTGGAAAATTAATTGCAAGTATACGTCGCTGTAAATTCCTAGCTGTATTCTCTTGTTTTCTGAAAATTTAGTAATATCAGTTACAGCTTTGGTTAGCGTTATTTAATGCAGAACATTCATTGTTAATAAACAATGAGGATCGATAACAATGTATGGATTACTCTTGACGTCCTGCCAACCTGTTACGGCATCCATGATTATTTATGAAGAGATGCATCAGAATAGTACTGGTACTTTTTATACCTCATTAAAAAGTCGGAGAATTATGATACATACAATGGAATATTACAAGAGTTGATGCACAGGAGATAATTGATACGATAATCATCAGCTCAAGATTTATGTTATCAAACACATTCATGGACATTGTATTTTCGTAACTACTTTTTCAGCCTCAAATAAGCACTGAATTGTTGTAGTTTTATGTAAGCTAATTAGAACACGAGATTTGAAGTAATGGAGTTGACAAGTAAGGAATCGATTCTACAAAACTTTTGAAGCAGTAATTGGGTTTGGTGAGATTTTAATGAGTTGATAATTTTCTTATTAATATCAAAAATATCAATTATGATAGCACGTCTGTACATATTCACAATGTACAGATACAGACTGATAGCAACAGTGGATATATAGTTAAAAAATTATGAATGGATTCATGATATATCATCGTGGACCAGAAATGATTTGAGTAATGTGTAAACAACAACAGTAGCAGTAACTACTCCAACATGATTGGAGAAGTACAATTGAAGATTTCAAAACTTCGACTTCAACGACGAAAGAAAATTTGCACTTATTGCACAATAATTGTATTCGAATACGGTACAACACATTCAAGAAGACATCATAGCAAATTGATTTGCAGTTACAAGACTAGACTAGTGGTTCAAATTTAAATTACAGTATCAATATTGTGCAGCGGGCAAGTGAAGGATGAAAAAAAGGACAAAGAAGAAAATAAGAAGAAAGATAGAATATGAAGGAGACAAGAGAAGAATAAGAAGAAGCTTGACTGCTAATTAATTTGAGCATCCCTTTTAAAATAACTAGGTCGAGTGCTATGCAACGAGACTGTATGAGGCTAACAAAGCTAGGAGAGTGAATACCACTAGACACTAGACATACACTTCTTGACAACAAGCCTTATTTTATAACCTCACTTGCCTTCTCTTATCTTTTCAAGCTCACTCCTTCCCCCATCAACCCAAATAACAACCCCAACCCCTTTCTTTAAACCCTATGCACACCACTAGTTTTCCTATTCTCATTTACTACAGTGCTTACTACAACGAATGAATAGCCAAACACTATACTCGTGAACTAGGTATATTACTCTACCTTCATTAACTCTTACCTCTATTCAAAAATATCTTCACCATATTCATGGACGGGTATCTTCAATGCTATTCACGGGCTGTTGATAGCTGGATGAATATTGTCAAATGGAATTGAACTTTGCTGAGAAATCGCAATAACAATGCAAATTGATAGAGAATTGCAAATAGCACGATATATTTCTGTATAGCTACCGTTGAATTTTAATGAGAGAAGCTCCTGCATTTGTAAGATAAGGTGTTTTTTCAAATAAAATCAGGAATTTATTACAAACAGTTATAGCAATTTGAGTGCAACTGAATTAAGAGGCACACTGAAAATACATTTCTCTAAGACAATAAATAGAAGTTTATCATGAAGTACAATATTCTGAGCATTGAATGCTTTCGAAGAAAACACAACGGATAATTTAGTATAAAAGCTGCTAACAAGGAAAGTAGAATAGATACATTCTATAATAGTATAATATGATGTATTCATTTGAAATTAGATTATGTATTCTAACATTTTTACTACCTTACATGAACATGAGAATAGTGTCTGATTCTGATTCAATAATAACAATTTACTACCTTGTGATCGGTTTCAAATATATTGCAATGTCCTCCGTGAAATTAAAGTATTCCACTCAAATATATTTCACTAGTATACCTAAAATACTTTTCGACTCATAAAAAAATCAATATCAGAGTCACCACCTGACAATAAAGTGTCCGATTGAATAGAAAGTGAGGGCTGCTGCCTGATCCGGTGCAAGTTGATACGATTTTGCCAATACTAGTGAAGCCAAGTGAGCACAGCTAGGGTATCGTCGGGAGAGAGAACAAGCAAGAGAAAAGAATGAGAGAGGAATGTGTGTGTGGTTTATAAGGCAGTGCGCGTTCTTCCAGAATAGCGGATAAAATTTGACGATTCAGCTGTGCACCTCTTGGTTTTAGTGTGTGGGAGGACCAGAAGGGGAAGAGAGGGGGAAAGGGGTCGTAACTTTGCCTGTTTATTTGGTAGAAGCAGTGTGTTTGCAGTTCAGTGCAGTGCAGTCCCCCCCCCCACTCAATAGTAGTAGTTTCTCCACATATTGTTATTCTCGAAAGACGACTCCCACCCAACGCACACATACACACACTCACTCTTATTCACTTTTTACTCTTTTCTGCAGTCGGCCTTTTCTTTATACCCGGATCTTCCTTCTTTTCATCACTTTGTGCTGAAGACACAGTTTCTCAAAAATATTGTTTTCTCCTCAATAAACCTCCCGTTCCGTTTTTTCCTGATGAATTTTCTACTAACATTTCTTAGATTAAACTTTACGGAAAAAATTAAGGAAGTGAACATCTTCATCCAGAATTCTGCACTATATTAAAATTCTTCACTCAAATGCAATCTTCACTTTTGCTTCCTACTTCAATCTTGTGAACCCAGTGTCCGCACCGATTGTTCTCTCTCACCCGGTTGCACAAAGGTCTATTAACTGTTTATCCCGATTAAATACCACGAGAACCAATCAGAAAAGCCTCCTTCTCAAAAAAATCTGTCTAGTTCTTCTGGAATTCAATCATGAAGTAAATTAGAAGTATAATTATTCAGGCTTTTGTGAAACCGGGTCTTAGTATGTTTCTCCTGAATGTTTCTCATTTTTCAATGTGTGTTGTATCTTCTTGATACTCTGGATTCAACACTGAAAGATCAAGATTTAATCTAGATTCGTTTGTTTTTTTTAAATTCTAGAATCTCACTAAACTGGAACCTGAACGAAACTGGAGGTATAGATAGATGAGTACTGACTGTAATAAATAGGTTGTAATTGACTGATCGGATAATCAACTACTTGAGATCACAGGATTGTCTCAACTCTATTCTTCTTTAATCCTAAAAATCGTTCTGTTCTTGTTTGATACTGATGCATATTTCACTCACACACATACACACGAAAATAATGGTGTAACCGTTCGTCTGCCACAGAAAACAGAAAGCAGTTTTGGGTCTCCTTGCTCCTTGGAGACATATCCTTCTCCACTTTTCTACAGAAAAACACTACTTGCTCTCACAGCTGTTGCTAGCTAGCTAGCTATGATGTCATTCAACTTATATATATATATATATATATATATATATATATATATATATATATATATATATATATATGTAAATACATATACTTTTTATATGTAGTTCCACAGCTACTATATATAAATAGTTATTTGCATAACGAAAAACTCAACAAATTTTGTGACTGCTGGCCATTCTTACGAGAGTTTGGAACAGTTGCTATGTTTGACAGATTGCACGCCTATAAATCAGTTGCATCTCTTTTATTGAAAGCGGTCCCAATGTTTTGCTACATGAATGGAATTGATAATATGAGGAGGCTCAAAGAAACATGCTTCATGAGACGAGAATTACATTATTCCATCATAAGCTTCGACAATAGCATAATAGACCCAGTTATTGTTGAAGTTTCCTCATTTATTTTCCTCTCAATTTAGTTCATTTAGAATTGAGAAGGATGTAGGTACTTTATTTTTACAAAATGTTTCACTGTACATTCAAGTCGACATACTTACTAATATACAACCCAACTTTCAATTGGACTCATTGAGCTACACATTTATATTGAATATAGCAGCTAGTTTTGTTGAAAAATCAAAATCGGATGGGCCATATTGCTGAACGGATGTCTCAAGCTTAATGCATAAGAATTTCATGTGAGAGTAAATTGTGATTTTTTGACAATTGAACGACATGGAATTTAAGAAATGTACATATCTATGAAGCCAACTCGGTTAAGTGGTCAACTCAGTCATTAGCCTTTATATTGCTATGTAATCTGCTGACATAACTAACATGTTCTTAGAAATCCGGTTGGAAGGGTGGCTGCATTCAACTGCACCAACTGACAGTCCCCGGTGGTTCGGAGCCAACATAAAACTGGAGGTTCATTCATCTTTCAGATAATCAAATTATCATCATCAAACTTCTCATAACCGGTGCACAGGTCTGAGGCTCATACAGGCGTCATCCTCAGTAAAAGCATTGTCATGGTCAAAGATATCAAGACACTTTGAACTGGATAGGAATTTGAGTAATCATTTTAGAATTACAAAAAAAGACATTTTCAATTTAAAGTGTTGAAAATGTTAAAATGTTACAACTATTGTACGAGGTATAATCGGGAGAAATATTTATGCGATAGACTGATAGCACATAATACACCGTAGAGTTGGTATGATACAAGGTATTTGGAAAATCCCGATAATTCCTACCCCCTTAATCATCATCATCATCATGCAAACTGATGATAACCTCAGATTTCGCCCGAAACAATTAACTAATTGAATTAGCTAGCTATTGAATTGAATAGCAATTGCACTTTGAGGGTGAGGAGAGGTGGGGGATGATTTTCAGTGATGTTGTGGGGACGAAATCTGTGGTGGGCAGCCCTAGAGGGGGAAGGGAGGGTTCGGAACCCCCTTGGGAGCATCTGTCTTCATTTGACAGTCCTTTTCATTAGTGTCACTCGGCCTCTGGACAAATTGAGCCCGCATCGTTCATCGTTTCTTGTCTACCTCTCCCTCTTCCTTCTTCTTATCCGTTTCCACTTACTCCACCTTTCCTTCTTCTTCCTATTCTACTTCACAGAATCCTTCCCTTCTAGAAAATCTTTTCCCTCCACTTTCCCACTTGAACTTCTTGTTCATCACACTTTCTTCCTACAACCTGTCCTGTTCTTTCTTCTTTCATTTTTCATATTCTGATCGTTTTTCTTTGATTACATGTGTTTTCCAATTTTCGCTTTCAAGATTCAATGTCCTCCAATTCCTTGAGTCTTCCATTTTCCGCTCTCTTTCTCTCCAATCTTTCTACTTCCTTCTTCGTGATGAAATTTCCCTTCTACTTCTCTCGTTTATGTCTTCTATATACATATTTTACTGATTATCTTTCCTAACCTTGTTGGATTTATTATTTTTCATTCTCTCTTGAATCCTTCCAATTGTTCTTTACCCTCAATCCTCATTGTTATCCTCCGTATGCTATTCTTATGCTATACCCATTTTTTCGACTTATAATTCTTTGAATAGTTTATATTTTTCCTTTTTCTCAGCTAATCCTGATTCTCTATATTCATTTCTTTTTCACCTTTACCTTATCAAAATCTGTCTATTTCAATATATCCAACATCTTTTATCTGTCTTCTTATGTTTTTATTGATATCTTCTCTCGTTCCCATCATCTTTTCCATATTTAACTTCTTCAATTCCGAGTTCTACTTCGTTTTTGTTTACTTCCAATTTCTCTACATCTTCCAGTTCTCCTTCTGCTATTGTACCCCCACATTTGGATTTATTCCTTGATCTTCTTTGCTTCTCCCTTCGCCTCTTCAAGTTTTTGTTCTTTATGTAATCCTCTTCTCCTACTTCCTCCATCTCAAACTCTCTTACTACAGTAGTTATTTTCAATTTTCCACTTCTCTCTGTTCTTCACCTTTTTTCTCTTCAACTTCTCATCCACTTTATCCTGTTCTGTTTTCTTTTCTTCATTTTCCGCCCCTCATCCACCTTCTCCTTCCAAATTCCCTTCTTCTCCCTTATCCTCACTCACTCGCACACCTATCCTGATCATCCAGCCATCAATCTGTGTCCTTCACTTTCTCGCTTGGACTGTCACCCGCTCCCCACACCACATGACCACTCACTAATTCTCCCATTTTCCATCTCATTGTGTCATCTTCCTTCCTCTCCCCCACCCTTCCTAACCTCCTTCCGTTCCTCCTCAGAGACAAACCATCTGCTCCACTCGCTTCTTCCCCTTCCCCTATTCCCTGTCATAAATTATTCCTGAATGCCCCTTGATTCCCCCATCTTGTGCTGGAGTGGGAGGGAATCTGGGTACAAACACTTGTCAACCCATGATAGCCTCTCTATTGATCATGGCCGCCCTGAATATTATACAAATGCATTGTGCTTCGTTTGAAGTATCACTTCATATTGTTCAAAAATGTATCCGTTTATGATTTACGTGAGAGGGATTCATAAAAAAAAGTAGAACCTGAATCAATGATATTGAATGTGCTAGTATTGAAGTCTAAGATCTGTATGAGTAATATTCCGTATTCGTTATTTGTAAATTTTTTGCTTTCAATTTTTTGATAATGTTTTTCAAGCATTGACAAAATATTTAAAATATTATATAAATTTATTCTTCATTCTTTATTGATTGATATAATAAGTATACATCATATAAATGATAGGGAGAGGAAAAATAAGGTAACCTTGTACTAATCCTCTCCCCAGTTTAGATATGGTTACACATAGTCCGAAATAGGTTAAGTCTTGTAGCTCTTCACTTCGCAAAATTTTCAGACCACTAATATGTTCACAAAGTAAATTTTCAAATTTAGATGCTTCAGAACAAAAAATAGAACAGATATTTCACATTATTATCACTTGAATAGAGAAGATTCATATATTAAAGAAATGATTTTGAAAAAGAACCGAAAAAACAAACTTAATTCTGTAAAAAACAAAAATATTGTAACATTTCTCCACAACCGGAATGGAGAGGAGGTGGATTCCAAAAGGTCTTAAGTCAAAAAAGTGAATTTCCCAGGAACTATTTTTCTTTTTTTGATAATATAATTAAATGCTACTTTGGAATAGAATCAGTCATGTAATTTGCAGTTTCAAATCCTTCTTTCAATTAAAAGTGAGATTCAATCAAAAAATATTTTTTTTTAAGATGTTAAACATTTGGTTTTTTCCCAAAACGACCTTAAGTCAGTGACTTAAGCACTACTGGAAAATTCATATGGGAGACAACTTCAAACTATTATTATTTATAAGAGTATTGATAATCATAGCTTGTCTTCAAGATGCCAACAAAGGTTTTTAATAACCATTCAAGTGCATGACAAAATATCAATTTTTATTTATCATAATTAATCACATTCTTCTTCATTTTACTGACACGATTCACTAATCAAAGTCAATCAGTCAGCATAACCTCAAACTCACAGCAAATAGGTGCTGACTGCTGGAATGCGCATGCGCAAAACGCTTGGCAGCGACTTAAGCCTGTTTGGAAAAGAACAAGGCATGACTAAAGCACTTTTGGAAAACATTTCTGATTTGTAATGTCTATAGTATACTTGACTAAAGCTGTTATGGCATGATTTGTCTTTCCAATGTTAGAAATTATGCTCTAGAATCATATTCAACTAAAACCTCAAAATGTGAAAAAAATGACTTAAGCCCTTTTGGAATGCCATTGAACTTAACAATTTTACTCAATAACTAAATTGAGTGATAAATATGAGTAAAAAGGAAAGAAGGAATGAAGAAAATTATGTAAGAAGGAAACCGTGGCATGTGATTCACAAATGCAATGGAAAATATGGAAACTGGGACTCAAAAAACAATTAATTTTGATTGGAGCTTCTAAGAGCCAGATTTATCATGCACATGAATAAAGTTGCCTGATAAGTCTGCCTTTTTATTCATTTTTTCATGTTTGAATCAAATCCTTGAAATATTCGGGATGGAACAGCCTCTGGGGCTCTCCACCAACAAGAAGCACATACTCAATAGGAGAGTGGGAAATTTCAGGGGATATATTTCAACTAATAAGTGAGATAATTCATTTTCCCAATAATCCAAGCCTATTGAGTTTGATCTAATCAGAATATCCACTTTAAATAATTGACTTTGTTAGTAAGGAGAACTGAAATTTTACAGAAGTTTAGAATCTTACAATGAATGAAGCCTACTCAACACCACAGCACCTCATCAATTTAATTAAAACACAAGACAACACTATCGGTGACTAAGCTGATTGCGGAGAGGCCCCCTCTACATTGGGCGAGATAATTTAATTGAGGTATGAATTATTGAACTGCCCCCCTTTAGAGCAAGCTCAAAGCGTGTTGAATGATGTAAGGCAAGCACTGCACTCCACAGAGCACAGGAAAGAGGCTTGCATCAATTTACATACAAGAAGGAGCGACCTTCTTGACCGAACGCCAAGGAGTATCTTCACAAGTAGTAAGTTGTGTCCCTTAGGGCTCACAAGAGAGGGAGGTTGGCGTCTAAGAAGGGTGAAATGAGAAGGTGGGCTCCTGATAACTGCCCAACGGAGAAGAATTTCCCTTGAAACGTGAAGGAGGAGTAGGAGGAGGGTGTTGGGTGTTCTTCTAGAAGAGGGTAAACTTGCCTGGGTGATGAGTTGTAGCCCAAGTAAGATTCATGTCAGCATTTGTTGAATTGAAATACTGATCTAATATCATAAGAAACACTGCCAGTTGAAAGTGGAAGGCCCTCTTTGATGCCTGTTGGGTAGTTGCATGACTTCCGGTATCTCCAACTCAGACGTCGAGTCTGGTAGCCCGGCAACTCAGCCTTGTAAGCCTCTGTGTGGGGACTAGGGACCAAGCGGCCTATAATACTATGCAAATATTGTGAGGCAAGAAAGGGGACTGTTGAACTAAGAAAGGTGAGGGTGCATGAGGGACAGTAGTTTGCGAGATGAGATGTTGATGGAGGATAAGATGGACTGAGCAAGAAAGAGGAAGAAGACGATGAAGAAAACGAATTAAGAAAAGTGGAAGGAGAAATAGACGGATATGGATGGGAAACGTACGAGAGAGGTAAATGAATAAGGAGAAAAGAGAGGGAAGAATAAGGAATTGAATGAAAGGAGAGCAAATTTGGGAATGAAGATTGGAAAATATGAAAAAGAAATATATATGTAGGAACCATAAAAAAGGAACAAACACAGAAAACACGGAAGAGAGCCAGATCAGTAGGTTTAGATGAGATTAGAAGAGTGGTAAGGAGGTATGAGAGGAGGAGGAGGTGGAGGAGGAGAAGGCGGGAAAGGAAGAGGAGGAGAATGGATTATTGGAGATAACAAAAAACAGAAGTAGCCTACAGTACAAAGAATGTACACAAAGGTGATAAGAACCAACGATAAGAAAATGTTCTGTGCCCAAAAAGGTCAATAGATGATTGAAAACTTGGAACGTATAAAAGAATTCATTCATTTATTAGTGGACAATAATATAATATACAATTTATTAATCAATAGACAATGTAGATACAACAAGTGAGAGAAAGAAGACGAAGAAGAAAAAGGAATTGAGAGAAGTGAAAAGAAAAACAGAGAAATATGAATGAAAAAATAAGAGAGAAATCATGGAATAGGGAGGAAAAAGAAGAAAGAATGAGGAATTGAATACAAGGAGAGCGAATTAGGGAATGAAGGAAGAAAGATTGGAAAATTTGAGAGGGAGTTAGAAGAGAAATAGGAGGAGAACCCATGAAAAGGAAACATAAGAGAGAAATGAAGGAATAATGAGAAAAAATGCGAAAGAATGAGGAATTGAATACAAGAAGAGCGAATTGGGAAATGCAGGAAGAGAGATTGGAAAACTTGAGAGAGAATTAGAAGAGAAATAGGCGAAAAACCAATAAAAAGGAAACTAAGATTAAACAACTGAGTAGAACAAGGTGGAACCACAACAAGTGATAAACTTGGGAGACGGAAGGCAGAAGGAAGGATAACAGAGAGGAAAGGTCGAGAGGTGATAGCATACAACCCGTAAATTGCACAGAAGCCCCTGATTATTGTCCTTGAGGTGCAAAGACCATGCTCCCCTTTCTATTATGACACACCTTCACAAGTCGTCTTAACCAAACAGCTCACTTGCTCTTCTTACTCTCCTTCAACTCTCCTTCTCATCTTTTACCTCCCATTTTTGCTCTCCTTACTCCTCTCTTCACTCTCTTTCTTCTTCTTTTCACTCATTTTTACTCTTATCGCTCTCCACGGGCGCGACCACAAACCACTAACACACACTCAAGGGAAAAACCTAACTGAATTACTCACACTTGCATCGAGAGGGGTGGGGGGATCACGACACCTCACAAAACAAACATTTAAAAAGAGCTACATCAGCCCCCCTTTTGATTCACATAATACTGTCAGTTTCCCCTATAAGTAGCATCGATGCTTCCCATTCACCCGATGCTGACACTTTGATGTGAAACTCAGTATAGCCAAAAAGCCAACCAGTGGCAAAGTAGATTGAGGGTAGCCTCAATCAACTCAGGCTATACAACCTTCCGGTTCCCAGTTACTACACATCTATCTTTCCCCACAACGAATTGTAAGTTATCTTTGATCTTTTATGAGTGGCGGTAGGCATAGGCATACCCCCAATATCAATCTGTTTCAATTTGCATACGTATATTTTACTTCGTAGTGGACACAGAGGTTGGAAGGGATCGTCGGAAATGGAGTTGGAGATGGAGAAGAAGCAGAAGGGGACATCGGAAATGAAGTTGCAGATGGAAAAGGCCACAAAGGGATGAAAAGATGGTCAGAGAAACTTGTAAGTCACAAATCTGCAAATCTGTGACGGATTTTGCTTTTATGGTAATACACGGAGGAAACCGATGTTTTTCTAGAAAAAAAAACTGGAAGTTATTCAAAAAGTAGGAACTAGTCAATTCTAGTTCTGGTTGATGTTACCACATATAGACTGAGCATTATCTATGATCAACAATACCTGGATGCGATACAAACGTGACCAGGGTGGCCACCCATTTTAAATTTAAAAAAAATCATTCCTTTCAAAATAAAAAGTAATTCCCGGTTTTCCAGAGTAAGATTTCAAATTTTCGCGGTAATTGAGGAACAAGATTCATGAAGAATTTATAATGGAAATCTTCAGTTTGATCTTCCATGACGAATTGCGAATAGCGTATTTAAATTTTCAAATATTTTGATAATTTATGACACTACAGCCTATTTTTATGAGGAATTAGTACGTTCTTTCAACAACTCATGTCTGTGGAGTGCTTTCGGACAGGGTCCATTTCCAACACTCAGTGAGTAGTTGAAAAAACGTAAAATTCGTCACAAAAATACACTACATTATCAAAGTTATCAATTAATTTCAACATTTATTATTTTATTCTGAGTTATACTTTTACTAATGAAGCCATATAATGTATGTACAGTACCATAGCCGATTCCGGCTGTTGGTGACTCTTCTTTGACGAAAGTCTTATTCCGAAGAGAATAAAGCCATCAAAATACTTAATTTTGAAATAAAATTGATTTATATCATGACTAAAAATATGATAATTTAAAAATAAACAATAAGTGACCGCCAATTTTTTTCTCTGTTTTAAGCCAACAAATCGATTGAAACCAGAAATTAATGTGGAATCTACTGGGCTAACAGTCTTCAGTTACACCCTTAGACCATAATAGCTTATGATCGCACCAGAGGAACTGTTATCAGAACATTAAGAAGCATTTAAAAAAGTATAGGCTAACCTAAAATTATAGGAAGTCTACTAATTAAATTGAAAGTACACTTCTTTACTGAATTAATTGAAATTTATGAAAAATTCTTGAGTAATTGGAGAAAATCATGAGGAATTCAAGGTCCTCCCGGTTTTCCCGGTAATTGGCCACCCTGGTGACATACATTATAATATTGTTGATAATTATTAAGGGAAAATATAAAATTGAGGAATTAAATTAAGGATTACTCACGATTTACGAGAATAGGTAAACTTTACTGTGTCTGAAACTCACCTGCAAAAGAAATAAAGATTCATTATAAAACAATGAAAGGAAATAGTGAAGAGGTATTACAATAACATCTAAGAGAAAGACAAATTTTGCCTATAGTGATTTTGAACCACTTCAAATAGAATAGGTGAAAAGTAACAAGTTTGAGGAAAACAACATCAAATCACTCCAATTAATCAAATCACTCGACCACATATAATAGAAATTCAAGGAAGGGGAACAAAAAAATCTCTCCAAGAAACAAATCTCTACAAGATGAATGAGACACTGAGCTAATCCCCAAGTTTTTGTAAGAATTATCGACAACCGCTATCCAACACGACAAACATCCTCAGAACTGATCATCGTGCATTAATCTCAATCAGCAAAGTTTTCCGAAAACGACGGCTTTCCCGGCCAACTTGGAAAATGAGTTATTACGAGTTTCCAGCAACATAAACACTGCCAACTGATGAGAAAGCTCAGCTGGGCTGTAGCCCACATTTGCTTGCAACTGTCAGCATTGTTTGAATATATGAGCATTGATTTTATGTAAAAGGAACGCTGACAATAATAAATGAAACTTAGTATAGAGGCGGAATTATTCTTGAAAACAAAACGCCTCCCTCATATTATTTATCCTCGTTGATATCGACTGCCAGAAACATGGAAGCTATTATTCACGAGATACAGTATCCCATAATGATGGAGGGGTTATTCATTATTATTTTGCGACTGGAAATTCGTAATGAGAAAAGCCTCACAGTAGTAATTGTTGGGTATAAAACCACAGAGGGACAGACCATAATTTCATAACAGATTCATGATTTTAGAGTGAATCAAAACATTGTTAATTTATTTTAATAGATTTGTTTGGATTCATTTATTCCATCAAATTCCATCTACATAAAATAAAGAAAAGCTTTCACAACAAAGGTTTTAGATATGATAAGATTTTTCCATTTATTTTTACAAAATATGCTAGCTCAGAATCATAAATTGGGGGCTTTATAGAAACTTGGCTGGTGTAATCTTTTTGACAAGATAATATTGTAACTGTGAGCTGTATTGTAACTGTGGGTTCACTCAAGTCGGTAGTTCATTCATTATAGATCCATTAACTTCTCGAATATGTCACATCAAGGACATTAGGACAACCTGTAATGTCTTTGGTATTCCAGTTTAATCTAAATAACAGCATCACATGGATGAATAAACGAAGATGTAATATTCATCTCAGTTTTCAAATACTTGTAACTATCAGAAATAATGTGTTCAGCTTGGGTAATGCATGAAAATCAAGGTAAAAATTTATTAATTAAGTACAATTGATTACAATTCTATCGGGTAATGAAATTCTATGCACTGGGCGCGATTCGGAATCAAAACGACTGAAAACGTTTAAACAATACAGTATTTGGACCAATCTCCATTTTTTTAGTAATATGGAGCATCTGACAGAAGTTACTTCATAACATACAGAGCAACTTCAGGGAACCAATGTATTGTCGTATTTTCCCTACCATTTTTTGAAACCTTACAAAATAGTATTAGACCTGGTGCTTGATGGAAATAACCAACCCTTCAATTCATTAGTGCTGGAAGCAACCCTTCCCTTCACTTTCACTACAGGGCTAATTGCTACTCATTCCTTTCATTTCCTGCGGCAATCGGAGAGGGAAAATTCATTCATCCCTTCATCAAAATTACAATTTTTCATTGCTAATTCTTTTTCCGGCGAGGGGAGCCAGGGAAAGGGTGTATTAGCATTAATACCATCAAAGAATTACTTGTTAGAGAATGCAAGCTAACAAGAAAGCAATCTGTACAGAAACAGTCAATACAACTTCTTTATTCCTAAAGAAGATTCTAACATAAAACTATTACAAACCTAGCCTTAATTGATCCGGTTGAAGAATGTTCTCTGAAAAAGTGAGCTCAGTGCAACCAAGGTAGGCTAATCTACAAGACATAAATTGTGAACAGAAAAAATGGTGAAAAATCATGATAAACCAGCCAATATAACCACTAATGAGTTTATTTACAATAGTTTCTGAGTATTTTACAAAATACTTGTAAATATGTGATTTTTCAAGTTTTGAGGGGGTTGAGATGGTTTAGTGAGCAATGTACCAGTATTTTCAATGAAAATACAATAAGTTCACTCTTATTGAAAAAAGATAATATAACGGAGGGGAAAAAGGGAATTTTTGTAATCTGATGACTTCCAACTATACATAAATGGTCTAGAGCTGTAGATTAAATATGAAAGATTATTAAGTACCTAAAAAGATTCATTAATATGAGAATTTATTTTGTAGATTAAATTTAGAGACTAAAGATATAACTTCAAATTATAATTTCATTTACATTATCAAATCTTATGGTAAAATATTATTCCAACTAATTTTAACGACTTGGAAGTTAATTCTGTACAAATCATGAACTTGACTTGAAAGCAACCATTTCAAGAACAAATCACCTCACAAACTCAAGAAGAGCTGCATTATTCTGAATATTAAATTTTGATAAATATCCTCGCATCAGAAAACAGGCAAAGCAAACTTCCCAATTCTCGAGTGAACACAACTCAAGGAGGTTATTATTTCTGCCTTTCAGTCACAGAAATTCGCGTCCCTCAATTTCTCGCTTTTCCTTCCTCATTCTCCTTCTTTTTCTTCGTCTTCTTTTTCTTCTTCTTCTTCTTCTTCACCTTCTTTTTAATCTTCTTCTCCATCATCATCTTCCTTTTCCATAAGCAACGTCATGTATTAATCCTGTCTTTCTTCGTGTTTGTTCAGCACATGGCAGATAACTCCCTTTTATTTACAGTGTCAAGAGTTTTGTCGATAGTAAGGCAATTTATTAGATTCTCCACACACATCTGACAAAGACAGGGAGATACACAAAACAAGTAAACGAACAAAGAAGAGAAAGGAGTGAGTATATTTGTGAATAAGTGGAGGGTGAACGACAACGTCAATAAGGAGAATATCTACAAAATATCTGAAAGATTCAAAAGGAACTGCACTAAATTGAAAATAAAAGGTCGATAAAAGACGAAGGAGAGTCTTGTCTTGTGAATGATATTGGGAAGGTTCAACAAGTATTATTACATACAGCAAGTGGTACTTCGAAGATCTTTTATTGGGATTTAATATGAGCAATCAAATGCTACTGAAAGGATTCTATTTACTCTTGGGGTTCCCTTACACTAAGATCCCTTTGTAAGATATTTAAAAACTTTACCTTTTTATTATAGCATAATATGGGGACAATTTCTGCAAGGATTGTTTGATGATATGATTGATTTTCCGAGAATAGCTTCAAAGATTGTATTCGCTTTTGACTTTCATAGACTAGTCTTTCAAAATGTTTAAGCTGCACACAGACTTTTGCGCCACGAACAGGCACATTTCGTTAACTGCTTATATCTGTATTTGAACAGAAACAGTAAGATGCAGATATATCAAGCTTAGCAGAAGCTGATAGAAAGCGAGATACGAGTGTTCGTAGTGCATAAGTCTAATACTGGGAAGAGTATGATAGCATGGAGTCAATGTTTCCTAGTATAGTATCTTGTACTGGAATTCGATGTGAGCGATCAGAATTAGAAATTAAAGTATTTTAATTCATTGAAGAAGATTCCAATTTATTGATTTTCTTAGACTTTATATTCTTTGTAGGATTATAGAAAAAAAGTACAAGTATTACTGCTCTACGTGACGTATTCGTTCATTACAGTTTGACAAACAGAACAACGAGCTCAATAGCCGGAACGAGTGTCACGTTATTTAATCAATACATGATTCTGTAATTTGAAATCTGTAAATCTTGAAATTTTTCAGTTTCATAGAATCTCCTCAATAAACTCTATTGAATATGTTTCACAAAATCATTCCAATAGATTCCATAAATAATAGTTACAAAACCATTCCACCTAATTCTATGCATAATATTTTATAATAAATATTGGTGAATATTAAAAATAATAATGAAGATTAGTGAATAATGGCGGACGGTGGAATAATAGAGAATATACAATTCCACAAAATCATCTCGATGAACTCTAAAAAAATTCCGAGAAAATAATTTAAGACCTGAAAGCCTCAAGAAACAACACAACATTCCAGATGACAACTTTCTTTCAAGTGGTCACCCAATTGTGCACAACATCAAAAGATAAGAGACACTTCTTCGACCAAGTTGCACTTTTGAACCCCCCTCCACCTACCATCATCGGGCGGGGGTGTCAGAGCTGATGGGAAAGTACAGCCCAACTAGCACAGCGCCCTGAGCCCCCGGGGGGCACCGGCTCCAAATTGGAAATTGTTGGTTCTATTCCATTCGGCCGTACTCAGGGGAACCCCAAATTGGAAAACCACTCCCCCCCCCTAACACACTTCCCTGACCACCCCTCAAACCCACCACCAAGCTGCAAACTTCCCACTATTTTCAGCAGCGGGCGTTTCAAAATTTATAGTCGTGCAGAAAAAAGTTTTCGCCACAAAAATTATTATTTCCTTTACTTCGATCTGTGTTAACTTTGATCTCAAAGCTGCGGCACTTTGCTGCTGACGTATATAGCAGTCGAGGAACTTTGCCAACAGATGGACAAAGTGGAGGAGAAGGATGTAGGTGGCTTCATTTTAGTTTCTTGGATCAATAAATCTCGAGTTTTTTCAGATCAATAAATCTTGAACACTTTCAAGATGTCGGGCATACTCATTCTTTTCGCTCGTATTCATTCATCATTCAATAGGCGAGAGACTAAGTGAGACTCAGAAGTGAAATTCGAATATAAAAATACCTTCTAATGCATTTCTTTAGTAACTTCATTCATTAATACAGTTTTTGAATTCCTTCTAGGAATTGAAACTCTATTCTTTTGTTATAAAGTGAGTAGATATCATGACCAAGTGAGTATAAGAATATAATAAGCATACTTCCAGAATCTAGATTAAGAAGTTTAAAAATATTAGTTTCGAACAATGTGAATTGGAAATATTATTGATCAATAGAATAGAATATAGGATTCCTGTTATAAATTGACTAAACAAGTGGGAATATTGAGAAATAAAATTTTTTTAAATTTGAGGAAAACCAGCAGGACCATGCTCATTATCACATAATTTTTTGGAAATTTCAATAAAGAGACGAGTTAAAGTTAATCAATAAAATCTCATACTTGATCAACTCCATTATTAGCTACTCGATTTTCGCTCCTTACAGAAGTTGCACACCTTCTAGAATAATAGCTTGGTGGTCTCATTTTAATTTATTTTTGAAACATAATACTTTTGAGAGAACATGAAAACTATTGTTTACATTCGGAAAGTCTTTTTTCACAAATATAGAAAAATAGAATAGACTGATGCATGAAACAAAACACTTTCCATATTCGCCAACGTTTGTGCAGGTCGATATGAACAAGTAAAAGGCTCAGAAGCGAATTCTAACTGAGAATGGGATTCAAAAGCTGAATTTTAGAACTTTTACAACAACCTGGACCACTAGTTCTTCATGTACTTCAATATCATAACAATTCAACAAGGCGCCCAACAAAAACAGTTGCATTATCTAACAAAACACGATTCCGCACAAAAAAGGCAAACCTACAACCATTTCCAAACTACAACTTCTGCCACACAAGGGGTTCAACTACCACCTTCATAAACATATTCTCTTTAGAGAGCGTGACTCATAGCACTCAGAACCCGGTGGAATTACACCCTTCAAACACACCAAACCACAGAATATCATAATATAAACAAAGCAAACAAAACACTATGAACGGAAATACACAAAGAAGGGTGCTTTTGAGGGGCAAAGGGTTGAAAAACCCCTTTCAGCAGAATAGTTGAAAAGTTGGATAACTTAGGGTCGCCAAGTGTGATTACTAGATGGGAATTGCAATGGCAAAGTGGTGGAAATCCTTTGTTTCAACCAAACTTTTTAGCGTAAAACATTTTCGTGTTATGTGACTATGAATGAGATCTGTAGTGTTGGAGATCAAAGGAGATTACGATTAGATATGAAATATGAAACACTCACGAATATTAAGAGAGCTTTCTTTAAAAAGAGGAAATTTCTAATTTATAAATCTTATGAAAATCAGTTGTGGAGTAAACATTCTACACAAATTCGACTATTACTTGACCATCCTACTTATGTTTCAATTCACACTTGCAATAACAATTGAGTAACTAGCCTTCATACAGGAGCAGGCTAAAGTTGAACATTGAAGTCAGTGAATACTAATGTATTAGAAACATCTTCATCTAATTAACAATGGATTCAATGAATGATGACATAATAAAAGAGGACGAAAAAATGAGCAAATCTTTCAAGCCGAATTCAGTATGAATAACTGCAACAACATCATCATTTTTTATTAAAAGCCACCCTACAAATAAATCAACGAAAATAATATACAAACTAATTTCGAGCACTAGAATAGCAGCCAACAGAAAATGAACATCCATAAAAAGCTGAAACTATGAATACAAATTGAACTGTCTGAGCTTGAAAAAGCTAATATTTTGCAACTTGTCCCAGCGATCTGTGGTAATGTAAACGAGTAACGGAGGGTATAAATAAAGTTGACAAAACGTTTTTATTGGACGGCTACCACAATATGCAACACCGCAAACAAACCAGACTGAGACCAATGCAACGGAACAACCGAGTCGCTGTACTCCAACCGCGACGACAACCGTACCAACCGCGTTTCTCCTTCTTCTTCCTTCTCTCCATGTTCTTCCTCTATTTCCTCCTCCTTCTCTCCGTGTTCTTCTTCATTATCCTTTCGACGTACTTTTTCCTTCATCTCCAGTTCTTCTTCATCATCATCATCATCATCTTCTTCCTGTTCTTCTTCTACTTCTTAATTTCTTGTTCTACTTCACATTCTTTATTGTTTATCTACTATTACTACTCTCTTTTCAATTATTCCATCCTCAATTCTTCTCCATCTCCTTACATCTTCCTATTCTTCAGCATTGTTTTCGTATTGCTTCCATTTGATCTTTTTCTCTTTCTTTTGACTTTATTCACATCTACTTTCAAGACATCTTCTTCAAGATCTTTCTCCTCATCTCCCATCCTCTTTCTCTTCTCTTTCACTTTCCCTCGACCATTTTTTCTCTTTTCCTTGAATCTTCTTTTCCTTTTCCTCTTACAGTTCTTCTTTTCCAACCTCTATTACTTTAGACTAATACTTCTGCAGAAGTCTTATTCAACATTTTCTCACACCACTTCTTCCTTTATCAAATTCTTTCCGCATTTAATCATCTTTCTTCGTATCATTCAATTTCTAAATCGTCTTTTTTCTTCGTCTCCTTCAATTTCTATCTTATTTCGCATTTTTCTTTACTTCTCATTTTTCAAATTTTCTTCAGACACACTTCAACAAGTATTCCATAGCATACTTGTCCCCTATTCTTCATCCTTCCCTCTCGTCTTCTCTCTTCATAAACAGATACAGCTGCCTGACAGCCTCTAAATAAACACGATACTTACATTCTACACAAAGACTACATACGCGTATTATGCATATTCACATAAATATGTGTATAGTTCCCAAGTAAACACAAGTATATGCATGAATAAATCCTATTCAACACTCAGAATCGTTCAGCTAAGCAAAGGTGTTCGACAGAAGCGGAATATTTCCACCCCGTGACGAAACCTCAACATATCGGCTGTGATATAATATGGGTGTGACTTCTACCACATCACAGTTAGCATGCCAAGTGCTGTACCTGACACATCTGCTCAACTTCTATATGGGAAATTGCATGTTTTCTTGAGCGATACATTCGCAGAATACATTACACGTGTAGTGCTTGACAGTTGGGCTAATATTGAGGTGACAGTTGGTTTGAAGTCTTTTTGTATGTTAGCGAAGGTGGAAGTAGGCTATAGGTATCGATATTGAATAGGATTTCACAGCTTGAAGTTGTGAAACTATTTTCTACTGGAAAACACTACTCAATTCTTGCTCCACCCCTACAACGCATTAAAATCATACAAACTACAGTTTACAAGAGATTCTTAATGGTGTCATGTATCAACCAAAACTAGCTATAGTGTTGAAGTTAAAATTTATTTGATGAATGGAGTGCAGATAATTTAAAATTGTGAATCTACATGAAAAACTGTCATTTCCTTCCAGAAAATAACTAAACAGTCCCAAGATCTAAGATCCCTTTCAATATCATACTGTAACAAAATGCTCGATATAGCAAATTTCGGATGTCAAGTTAAAGAAGTACAGTAATTTTTCCTTTCCTATTCTTCATTGGAATCCTTTACAGGAATATTTTTTGAATACTGAGTTGGAATTCTTGTTTTGTGTATGTTTTATATTTTTTGCTCACTTTCTGCAGTATCGAATGTTTAAAGCATGATTTGAGAGAAATTTTGCAACTAATTCAATTGAGGACTCATAATCCATCGATATTTTATCAAGAACTGTAGCCGTAAAAGCTGTATATTTGATCACCAGCTCTGCATATATATGCAAAGTCGTGGTTTCAAATAATACATAATCTATCATACATAATATCATATTCAATCATCATAAGCGCATGCTTGTTCATCATTTCATCATCTCAACGCATTACCCAAGAACAACTAGAGAGTATCCGTGGGCATAATCCTTAAAAAAACAAAACCCAAAACAATTGACTCGACAAATAACAATGACAATAAATTGCACACTTTTAATAATAATTGAAATCGAATCTTAAGGGAAACCCCAATTCAACAGGACGAGTCAATATTATTGTAATTGTTGTGACGAGTCCCTATCATTATATAAAGGGTGGGAAGGAATGTGCGAGCTTTGATTGGCACATCCGTCGGAAGATGTATTGTGGCACTGGCACGGTAGTGAGAGTAGAGTGAGCAATGCCATAAATAGAATGACGAATGGCAGTCGGCTGTTGGCACTTGCGACCAAGAAGCATGAAGGGAGGTGGCATTATTATTAATTGTTTTAGCACGTCACAAGAAGCGCTATCATATTTCTCCAGTTTTACTTCAACATCAGGAAATGGAGACGTTAGAAGTGTTGGGAGTTGATGAGTTTGTTGCTTTCCTGACCTCATTTTTACACTTTCAATATTTGTAATATTTCACTTCTAACGAAGTATAGCTAATACAATAGAATAACTAAAAACTAATCTATATGGCAGTATAATATACTTATAGGCTAAGGCTATTCTCAGTTGATACATGAAGAGAAATGTTTAGTGAGTAAAACAAATAGTGATTAATTTAATGTGTGTATTTTGGTGAAGATGCATCTAATAACAAATAGATAGTGTTCAAATTGAAATAGTAATAACTGAGAATTAGAATGCTTGACAGATATCATACAAATACGAGTACAAGACTTCTACTGTAATATGATATTCATCTTGGAAAAATAGATTATAACTTGAGGAGTCTCAAATGAAATACTTTCCTCTGCCAAAAAAGGAAAAGTAATAACCTGTGATGAATGCGACATTTTTAATACGTCATATATTTGACGATGACAAAATGTTAATTCAAGTGAGTAGAATACTATAAGATGTAACTGAAAGCTTTCATCACCGTTCACAGATACAGTATTTGATGATGCAGTATTAGTACCGTAGTTGATTTATAGAGTATAAATTAATTGTTCAAAAAACTTAATTTATTAATTTAATATTTATTAATTAATTCAAATTTGTATTGGTAAATTGATTTATTGGTAGTTAAATGGATGAACTTAATAAATAAAAAATATATTAATTTTTTACAGGGCTATTAGAAACTCTTATAATGAAGAATCACTAATCCCCTCTATTTTCTTTGATGACCGGTTTCGAATATCTATCCGAATATTTATTTATTTATTGATACGTGTTAATGGGATGGATACCTGAAACCAGTCGTGTCATCAATGGAAATCAAATGGTACATGTGATTCAATATTACCTCATTTTTTCCTCTCTCTATCATTTTGATGATGAACTTTATTTTATGAATCAATCAATAAAGAATATAATAAAATCCATATATTTATTGACTAATAAATTCAGTGGTAGTAATAAATTACTTGAGTAGTATGGAATAAATTGATAGAGATGGAATATTAATAGATGAATGAACAAGGGAAGTATTACACTAATGAATACAGTTTCATTTGATATTCCAAGCAGAATGATATTCTAGAGACAGCAATCTCGTTCATTGCAAAACGCAAGCAGCTTTTGATTGAGAGGCGGGCTTACCTTGCAAGGTGAATTTGTTCTCGAAATAAATGAAAATCCAGGGCTGGAGTCCAGGGCCGGGTCATGAATGGGTGAGCTTGTTTCAAAGGTCAAAGGTCGCGCTGTGGTTATGAATCGAGTTTTGGTTGTAGGCGGGGGTTTTAAGAGGAAGGGGGGACGTGGCGAAAGGGCTTTTCATCTTCCACTCGGCTATTCAATGTTGATTACTTGATTATATTGACGACTACCTTCTGCCACATTGCGTTCAATATGCCACAACCTTGCCTTTTAGGCATCATCTCGATCAATGTATTTTGCGTCTTTCTAAGATTGAAGTTCAAGAGTTTTAGAATGCAATAATTATTATTTTAATCATGCTATCGTTTTATTACCTTCCCTAATTTTGCCTGATAATGAAACTCACATTATTCCTATACTTCTGAGGTTGAAAATTGTTGGAATTGTAGATTTTTAGGTTGGAAATGATGATGATGAGATAGAGATCTCCATCTCCATGTGGCTTCCGAACCATCTCTTGCAACTTATCACAAACCGATTCCCAACTTCTTCCATCTTTTCTACCAATACTTCTAGGTTTTATTTATTCCTCCTCATTTACGTTGTACAGTACACTGCATTTCTTGTCTTGCCTCAATCACTTACCATTTCCCTGTTGCCACTTTCCCTTTCCACTTATTGCTTCTTTCCTTCTGTCTCTCACAGTTTCCTCTCGTTTCATGCGAAACAAACTTTTCATGATCCAATACTAAATGGAATTTGATACCTTCCTGGAGAGGCGGATGTCATTCCTTCATTCATTAATGATTTCAGAAGTTGTGAATTGGAGAAGTACCAGAATTCAGAATAGTGTAAAAATACCGTAAAAATAATGATACCTAGATCAAAAATCTGGTGTGGCGCACTCACACAACTTTCCTTGCCGTTATGAAAATTGATCACCTGACGCTAGTGTTCCCGCGCATCTCAAGTCTACTATTCAAAGATCTGAGCCAGCTGGTGACAGGACAATAACGCTGGATACACACGAGAATAAACAGTTGCCAACAGTTTGCAATTGAATAATCACATTTTCTCAAATTTCAAGCTTATTTTCAATTTTAGGTGAAAATGTTACTGGACATAAATTGAAGAGATTTTCATGCTCAATAGCTTCTCATTGATATAGCTTATCAATGACTATTTCAGGTATGAATTAAAATCGTTGGAGCCATTTTCGAGAAAATCGCGAAAAACCTTGTTTTTGACAACATTTTCGCCATTTTAGCCGCCATCTTGAATTGCATTTGATCGAAATTTATTGTTCGTGTCGGATCCTTATAGTGTAAGGACCTTAAGTTCCAAATTTCAAGTCATTCCGTTGATTGGGAGACACACACACACACACACACACACACACACAGACCGACCAATGCCCAAAAACCACTTTTTTGGACTCAGTGGACCTTGAAACTTGAAATTTAGAAATTGGGGTACCTTAATTTTTTTCGGAAAGCAATACTCTCCTTACCTAGAGTAATAGGGCAAGGAAAGTAAAATTTTAGGTTAAATTTGTCTCTGGTATTAGGTTGTATTTTGTTTTGTAATTTTTAATTTGAGATGTAGATCTCGTAAAACTTTTGTTTCATTTATAACGTAACATTGATTATCGACATCATGATCTTGTTCATTTTTTTATCAATTTTTTTAATTATCATCATCATCATCATCATATTCCTCTTTTTCATCTTTAATTTTAGTTTAAAAATTGTTGTACTTTCTATATTTCTTCAATTTAGTGAATTTTCTATATTAGATTAGGCTTCTTATTATTATTATTATTATTATATTATACTATTAATATATTGGAATTGTCATTTTTAGTTGTATCAAGAAGGCTATTATGAGAAGTATTTCTTCCTGGTGCTCTCATATTGTAATGTAAATAAATGAATAAAGTGTGATTGGACGGAATTGAACCAAGAACGGCTCTATTCGAGTACTGAATACTACTTAATCTTAATTGGCAAAGAAACAAAACATTATGCTATCACTATTGCAAAAAGAAAAAAATACAATTTCGGCACTTAGAACTTATCTTATGAACTTGGACTGTATAACTGTATAAAGCTTTTATTGTAAAATACAATGTCAATGAGTGAGAGCCCATTTCGAGGTACTAGACATGTAAGTATGAGAGGGTCCTAATAGGATAATGAAACTTTTGAACTTTTGTGGTAGGTAGATAAGGAAATTATGATAATAATAATTATTAATTACTATGATTATTCGTCATTGTTTTTCAATATTTTTGTAGACTAGTTCAAGATTATCATAGAATAATTTTGCGGAAACAATCTTACAGAATAACTATAACTAAATAGTGTGATCTGAAGTGATGAAATACGGAAGTACCGGACATGAGAAGCGTTTCTCGAAGACGTTAAAAACTAAAATAATTCTGTAAGTTCTACAACATAATGGTGAGTACATTACGTCAGAGAATCCACGACAAGATAGAATTTCAAGCAGATCTCACGCATGCGCAGTACAGATATAATAAATAATTTAAAAAGGCGGATACGGATATAAATAATTTGAACGACTGACACAAACACAGATTTAGTGGAGCTTATCGTTGCTGGCCGACAATATGCTCTACAGTAATGGGGAAAAACATTTCCGGAACATTTTGAAATTCTTTCTAGAAGAGCGGTAGGGAGGATGGAGATGGCAGTAGATAGAGAACAGAGATTGTAAATTGTGGAGAGAACTGAGTAATGTGTAAGTAGAGGAAACAAGAAGTACTGAATAAGGAGAGGAGGAGAACAAGAAGTATAAGAAGAAGAAGAAGAAGAAGAAGAAGAAGAAGAAGAAGAAGAAGAAGAAGAAAAAGAAGAAGAAGAAGAGGAAGAAGAAAAATAAAAATGAATAAGTAATGTATTCGGTATTAAGAGAGGGGATGAAAAGAGGATAAGAAGGACGATCATGAAAAAAAAGAATAAGTAGAGAATGGGAATAAGACAAAAGCAAAAACTGAAATTATGGTATGACGTGAAGAGGGAGCAAGCTTATTTGTGTCTACATGAACGCAAGAGCATCTGTTCTCATTCAAAAAATCTAAATACCCACCCGGTTTCAAGTAAATATAGAAATCAATGAAGGGGTCTGTCTGTGGCTTACTAGTTATTTTTTAACCTTTTTACGTCACCATATGACCTAGGGGAACAGATATCATTCATGCTTTGTACTTTGATCATCTCTCATTTCTTTTCTACACCTCTTCTTTCTCTTTCTTATTCAACTTCTTCACCCCCACCTCGTCCCTATCATTCCTTCATTCTTACTCTGCCAATACATCTTCTCCTCTACGAATAGTTATTCTTTTTTCCACTTCTATACGTACTCCTCCGTCTTCTTCATCAGCGACTCTTCTTCGCCTGTCATTTTTGTTTATTATTCAATCTGCTCTTTTCATGAATCACTTTAATAGCTCTTACAGGGTTTTCTAATATTTTTAGTGATTCTTATTAGAACTTTCCTCTCACTTCACTTACTTCCTCTCCTTCCCTTTCCTGCTTTATTTTCTCACCTCTCTTTTGATTTGAACATTTAATCCTTTTGTTTATTTCTCGTCTTCTTCTTTCTTCTTCTTCAACCATTTCATCCTCTAATCTCCTCTATAATATTTATTTTCCCCTCTTCTTCACAATTATTCTTATTTTCACTTAATTTTCTCCTTGTTCTACTTTTCTTCATTTCCACTATAATTTTTCTCTTCTACCATCTCTTTTCTTCTCTCTCAATTTCCGTTTCTTTTTTTAAGTCTCCTTCTTCTCATACTTATTCTACGCCTTGGTCTACTTCAACATCTTCTATCCACTCCAACTTCAACAAGTGCATAACACAGAAGCACTCCAATCTTCTCATTCTCGCTTTTTCTCTTATTTTCTCTTTCGCCTTCTCTTATCCTCTCATTGGATTTCTATCTTCTACGTTTCTCTACCTCTTCTAGTACCCATTCTTCTCATTTTTCGCATTGATCTTCTTGTTCAAAATTTTCCCCCAAGTTCATAACACAGTGCCATCTTCTTCTTCCCACTTCTTCAACATCTTTCTTCTTCCCTTCCACCTCCTCTCTCCTTCTCTCAATTTCCTTTCTCTTCTATTCATTTCTCTTTCTAATTTCTTCTTCTCTTCTTCCCCACCTCTTCTTCTCGTCAGTCTTATCACTTTTTGCTGAAAACATCTTCAACGCCCACATCAACAAGTCGATGTAATACACCAGTACACAACACCTCCCACACTCGATGCAAACTTCAAGCCGTCTGCCAATCTTTCATCAATGTTCTTCTCACGTAAATTTCGCCGACAACTGTTGGCATTGAATGTTGATTTGGCATCAACGCCAATGTCAATTCTCCACTCGTCTGCATCCAAATGTCGGCGCCAAATATTAAATTGGACAGATGAAATAAATTTAGAAAATATAATTTATGATCTCTGTTTCATAGCTGATTGTAGCCTTGACAAGTAGAGTCAACCTTGAAACTAGTCAAGACTTCGCTTTCTCATACGCTTAAAGCTATTTAACTGAGATATTTCAAGTTTTATATTGGTTGAAAACAAAGATTGATTTCCAATCTTTTCGTTTGTAATGATCTGATAACAAAGATATCTATTATTAACTTATAAGAGCAGATTATGCTTATGTGATAACGCGGAACTCCCGCCTTCACACAAATTGATAGTAGAGTATAGGATGATTCCAAACTATGTTGTATAATTATTATGTTACATAATCCTGTATTATGTTATTTGGGAAATAAATTTGAATTGAAATGAAGTCTATGGAAAAGTAGCCAACAATGAATTATATTAATGAATGAAATTAGTGGATGACATATGAGAAGACATGGAAAATCTCTTGCCTCTCTTGAAGCAAATTTGAAAGGTTTTATCACTAATTATTGTAAAAAGCTACATATTTTATAACGTGAAGAGTGCAGACACTGTTGCTTTAATAAATTGATTTAATTAAGTGGGTAAGCTTCATAACCAGCAACAGCACCGTGACGAAAATGTGGGAGAAATCATTAATAAGGTGGATGATATACATATTTTACAACAAAGCCAACAAAGGAAAGACTATGACATATCACTCTACAAAGTCTCTTAATCAGGTTGGATCAGCATCAAGAAGTCACATAAAACAAAGTATTTTGTAAAAATATGAGATTAGTCAACAAGACAAGCAAACAACGAAGACCCACCTGAAGATTGCAGGCCTCCCTCATTGTTGTAAGTATAACATGATTAATGGAGACAATATGTTAAGGCCTAATTAAGGCCACGTAAACAAAGCAGCACAATGACCATAGGACTACCATGAAGTATCATCCCCATTCAGGGAGGCGGCCATTAACACTTTGTCTTCTGGTAACTATTTAGCAAGTGGTGGGGGGGATACTTCTCGAATATCACTCTCCTGCCCATTGTTCAATCCCTGAAGGGTGTCGCTTCCCTTGGACCCTTCGATGGATTTTAAAAGTAAATCCATTAGATTACCCTAACGAAGACCCTTTTGTGTTGAACGATGTCCATTGTCCGAGAAACAACTGTAGCCAAGGAGATGGACACCGGAACGAGAGAAGCATATGAGGGAGGAGGAGAAACAGAAGAGTAAAGAGGAGAGAGGTGGAACTGAAGAGAAGACATGAGAGACTGGACCTTCATTGCGAGGCTCGATTTCAAGGAGAGGAAATTGAGAGACCCACGGATAACCAACACTTGAATCCCTTTTAGTATCAACTCCTACGCCTCAAGCATTCCTATTCACAACTGAAAACAAGGGATTTCCAGGATTTGTCAATGTACTTCATTATTTCAATTCAATTATCATGATGTGCTATCAAGCAATGAATTTCAACTAACGTATTATAAATGACTAATAATTTGTAATAACGTTCGGGTGAGTTGCAAGAGCGAGATCAATTGTAATCCTAGATCAGAAAATACGTTTGTTTTATGAATTAAGTATTTCGCTTATTTGCTCAAACAAAAAGCAAGCATAAATTATGTAGATATCAATAAGTGGATTAAAATATATTCCTACTTCAGGCGGGTGCTCCTCAGACCAATTCTATCTGAACATTTACAATAATTGTAATATCATGATTTGGATTCCTTATAACCAATATGAGATTAAGCCACAAAATTAAGAATTGTAGGAGAATCCTTTACACATTTCTGGAAAATTTCTTACCACTTGAAAGTACGCTGGATCGAAATAATAGTGTCCAAAAGGTTGAACGTTACTAAAATCTAGTCTTTCTCCAGCACTTTGTTGAGGACTGTCTAACTCAATCAAAACAAAACCACAAATTTTTCACCACATAAAATGAACATTGCTGAAATATGGAGTTTCTTTAGCATTTAATTGAAGACTGTGAAACTCAATCAAATCAACGAAATTTCCACAACATAAAATGGATGAATCTCATTGAATTAATCACAGATGGCAATGACATAATGAAGCAATGATTAAAAGTGACTAAATGCTTCAAAACAGGCTGCTTTAGCCTACATGAGGTGGGGTAGAAACTTAATCAAATCCACAAGTTACCAAGCACTTGGAAATGAATAAAACTAATCAAATTACTAGCAGATGACAATATAGCACAATAAAATCATGATTACAAGTGACTACAGTCGTCAATCGAGTCTACTAGCCTACTGGAGCAAGCCTAAAACCGTGTAGGAAGGAAGAAAGCATGCAAGTGCCGAGCCAAGCAGCCCACCTGAAGATTGCAGGCCTCCCTCATTGTTGTAAGTATAACATGATTAATGGAGACAATATGTTAAGGCCTAATTAAGGCCACGTAAACAAAGCAGCACAATGACCATAGGACTACCATGAAGTATCATCCCCATTCAGGGAGGCGGCCATTAACACTTTGTCTTCTGGTAACTATTTAGCAAGTGGTGGGGGGGATACTTCTCGAATATCACTCTCCTGCCCATTGTTCAATCCCTGAAGGGTGTCGCTTCCCTTGGACCCTTCGATGGATTTTAAAAGTAAATCCATTAGATTACCCTAACGAAGACCCTTTTGTGTTGAACGATGTCCATTGTCCGAGAAACAACTGTAGCCAAGGAGATGGACACCGGAACGAGAGAAGCATATGAGGGAGGAGGAGAAACAGAAGAGTAAAGAGGAGAGAGGTGGAACTGAAGAGAAGACATGAGAGACTGGACCTTCATTGCGAGGCTCGATTTCAAGGAGAGGAAATTGAGAGACCCACGGATAACCAACACTTGAATCCCTTTTAGTATCAACTCCTACGCCTCAAGCATTCCTATTCACAACTGAAAACAAGGGATTTCCAGGATTTGTCAATGTACTTCATTATTTCAATTCAATTATCATGATGTGCTATCAAGCAATGAATTTCAACTAACGTATTATAAATGACTAATAATTTGTAATAACGTTCGGGTGAGTTGCAAGAGCGAGATCAATTGTAATCCTAGATCAGAAAATACGTTTGTTTTATGAATTAAGTATTTCGCTTATTTGCTCAAACAAAAAGCAAGCATAAATTATGTAGATATCAATAAGTGGATTAAAATATATTCCTACTTCAGGCGGGTGCTCCTCAGACCAATTCTATCTGAACATTTACAATAATTGTAATATCATGATTTGGATTCCTTATAACCAATATGAGATTAAGCCACAAAATTAAGAATTGTAGGAGAATCCTTTACACATTTCTGGAAAATTTCTTACCACTTGAAAGTACGCTGGATCGAAATAATAGTGTCCAAAAGGTTGAACGTTACTAAAATCTAGTCTTTCTCCAGCACTTTGTTGAGGACTGTCTAACTCAATCAAAACAAAACCACAAATTTTCACCACATAAAATGAACATTGCTGAAATATGGAGTTTCTTTAGCATTTAATTGAAGACTGTGAAACTCAATCAAATCAACGAAATTTCCACAACATAAAATGGATGAATCTCATTGAATTAATCACAGATGGCAATGACATAATGAAGCAATGATTAAAAGTGACTAAATGCTTCAAAACAGGCTGCTTTAGCCTACATGAGGTGGGGTAGAAACTTAATCAAATCCACAAGTTACCAAGCACTTGGAAATGAATAAAACTAATCAAATTACTAGCAGATGACAATATAGCACAATAAAATCATGATTACAAGTGACTACAGTCGTCAATCGAGTCTACTAGCCTACTGGAGCAAGCCTAAAACCGTGTAGGAAGGAAGAAAGCATGCAAGTGCCGAGCCAAGCAGCCAACCCGAAGGTGCAGCGGTCCAACACTGGAAACATACTCACATTCACTTTAGCAACTATCAGCAAACCTAACAGAAAACATCACAGCTTCCCACACAACATATGCTGACAGTTCAAAGTGAGGCGCACTGAGGATTCTGTTACATAACTGGCTCATTCACTGCACAACTTGCCTGTACTGTAATAACGCCCACTGGTCGGTCAGGTTGCGTGAATACAAACGCACACACCCGAATGTACCAACTATGAATAGCTGCATCCTATACACTCACTCACTCACTGTCACGCAACCTAGTACAGTAGCCGTGTTATTCAATATGTAAATACAGGAGCCGTACTGTATGGACTGGCTGGACAAGCCTAAAAAGTGACATAATTAGTGTGGACCTGTTGCTTAGTGATCCAGTTTTGAATAGAACAGTAGTTGAGAAGGAGGACTCTTGAGGCAAGCGAAGGAAGAGATAAATATGATCTTCTTCTTGAATTAGACGACTTGAAGTAGTCACACCTACATTATTTGGTTGAAAATCAAGAGAGTAATTATGGTCACGATTATCAATTTCCCGTAAACTGATTTCTTGGATGAAGAAAGAAATGTAGCTCCGGTTCATGAATGAATTTTACCGTCTTATTTACAATTCACTAAAAAAACACGGTATAATAAAAACAGTATAGGAAATATGAAATATAAATCATGAATCAATTGAATTTATACGTTCTTGTCTCATTTGATGGAATCTAAACAACAATTTCACACCTGAGCTGACAACAATCTTCAACCAAAGACAATATGAAACTATTATTGAGGGTCCAAATACACATGGTAGTTGTTTTCTAAGAATAAATTTCTTAAAAACATGTCCTCTCCACAAAACCATACTGAACTGAACGCTATCGTTGAAACAAACCCATAGGAAGATACTTTCCACTTATCATAATAACAAATTTATGTAAATTGAAATTGTTTTCCACTTCACATGGTAACCAGAGTCAATCAACAACAAGGCACAGACGCAGTTCGACGTATAAATAGTTCAGAGAGAAAAGAATTAAAGACAGGAAGAGAGAGAAAGGGATAGAAAAAACTAGTGAGAGAAACGGAGAACTAGTGAGAGAGAAAATGAAAAAACGAGTGAGAGAGGAAAAGAGTGAGACTAGAACGCTTTCAGTCAATGAAGTTCAACAGGGTTTCAATGCAAGTCAAGGACAGAACTATGTCAAGTTGAAGAACAGCATTAATAAATCATCTTCATTGCGACAATCATCCATCCTTCAGGCCATAAACAAAGCACTAATAAAAGTATGGCAACAATCGAGAGAGCGAGAGAGGAGAAGAATATCAAGGAGAAGATGATGAGAAGAAAAGAGAAGGAAGAAAGAAGCGAAGTGGATATGAAGAGAACGAAGAGTGTAAGAGTGGAGAAAATAATGAAGAGAGAAGAAATAAGACGAAAAAGATGAGAGAAGGAGAAATAACTGATAATGTAATGAATAACGAATAATATAGAATAATAAATCCAATTAACTGGAAATTGAAAATGAACAGAGCCCAATTGAACATAAGAGAAGAGGAGAAAGGAAATAATTAAAAGAAGGCTGTAGAAATGGAGAAGATGAAATGCAGGAGCAAATTAAGATGAATAAAAGGAGAGACCAAACACCTTCAACAAGTATAGGAAGAGGAAGAGAACCTGAAGAGAACCAATGGAAAATGAAGAAACAGGGTTATTATTAGATAAATAAAAAAAGAATATCAAGTGAGCTGGGTGGCTCAGGTCTGGTGTCAGAGTTTTCAGGTCGCAACTGATCAATTTCAGGGCCTCTTACATGAACGAATGCATTTTAGGCAGCCGGAAACGAAGTTTTCGCTGTTTTTATACTGACTTCTAGTCTTTTTGTTGTGTATGTGGTGAATGTCAGTCATTTTATCAACTTACAGTCCTTAATTATTCAAAAATTAGAAATGACCTAACGACTGTTTTTTTTAGATATTGGAAATAAACAAGGAGCAGAATGAGAAATGGAAGTGGAAATGGAAGAAGACAGTGCTGAGAAATGGAGGGAGTGAGGAGAGAAAGTTTAATTGAAACGATACAGTGACTGAATGACTCACCATCATTGGGGAGATGTGAGCCCGTGACCCTTTCATAAAACATACACCCTTCTGTTTTGGTATAGCCCAACTTGGCTGGCAAATAAAGAATAACACCGAGAGAGAAACAAACAGAAAGAGAGAGTGACAGAGTGAGTAGAAGACGGAGAGGATAGGAGAACGGAGCGAGATGCATGATACATGAACCATCTCGCCAGCAATTTAATATAGGCTTGACGGTGCCCTTTTATTATTTTGACCAACTTTGCTCACCCCAATGACGTCAGAGGGTCAGAGCTGCCTACTCAATAATTGCTGCTGTCACTAACATGCTACTCCGCAAGCCACAACATGTTTTCAAACATTAGTTGGCATGTTTTAGTTACTATGGTGAGAATTACGTTTCAATGTGGAAATGATAGGACTATGTAGTTGCCAATTTCCATTTTCCACCGCCTTTTATAGTGGATTAATAGATAGCTGTGATTCAAGTCATCCCGGTATGTATCTGATTATAATATTAAAAGTTCATTCTTGTTAAAGATGAATTCTATCTCAAATACGATTAAACTCACCAAGATGATAATTTCAATGATATAATAATAAATTGTCATAATTCAAATTAAATATTCCAGTTATTTATTTTATATAGTTCTTCATAGCCTATAAACGATTTGGTAAAGGTGCGGAGTTAGAAAAGTATAGAGAGCTATCTAGAGAGCTTTGTCTAATGAGAGAGGAGAATAGATAACAAACCAATCTTCATTATCAAATGCTGGCTTTCTCATATCTGCATGAGAGTACTTGTTTACTTCAAAGCTCAAATTACTATATGGAAATATGATTCCATAATGTCTACAACTACTAAGCAATGACTTGTCGACTTGGATAATTCAATCAAAAATATGTGCTCTAAGATCAGCTTGATAAATTAGCCACTAATAATCCAAATATATATATATATTAAAATCTCTAGTATTTAGTAGATTTATTTGTATCGAATATATATTTTTATCTCAGGGTGCAAGATTCGGCACCTGACGGAATAGGTAGAGCCATTCATCTAGTGAATTAGAACTATGATAAATTATCGCAAATTGTATTGCAAAAAATTAAATATTATATGCATATGTTTTAATAGCCTAGATTTCGTACTTCTTTGATTAAATAGAAATTTCTAAAATATTGATCTATATATTTTTCTTTCAATTAAATACCTTTAATACTAATTTTTACTTGCGCAAGTATTACTCTTATTAATTTCTCAATTTATAATAACCCTTTCGGCGAGCTAGCTTTGATCATCAGATTAATTCGAAGCACTAGGGCGCCCATCACTAAATTCAAATTTAATCACTCACGTGTCGAAAATCTTCTTGTAAGCCGCCGATGTCGATCCAACTCCATGCGGTCCGGGAATATGGTAGCCGGAATCGTCTCCTCCAAGGGGTTATAAATTTAATTAAAATGAAAAATGACTTCTGCTTCACAATAGCATCACGAAGTCTTTTAAGAAATTTAATAATTTACTTTAACTTTAATTTTTACAAAATTATTAATAAGGTACTTCGCTCTAAAATATTTGGGGTCCTCTTATGGTGGCATCTGGCTGGCGAGTGCTGGTTCTTCCTTCTCAAGTTTTACAGATCCTCTTTCCGACTTTCAAATTAGCATAAAATTTAAATATCCCAATCCTCCGCCATTAAATTCAAATAGATCTTACAAAAAATGCCAAAATATTGCTTAGATTATATGATTAATAATTTCTTTGCATTCGAGCCATATCGATAACATAGATTACACAAATTTTTACACAAAATCTAGTACATTTATATAAATATATAGAAATATTTTTGAACTGGCCTACAGTTGCCGCCTATTAACTGCCGTTTTACTATTGGTGCATGCAAATTTTATTCGGTATTCATGCGCCTGGTAACTCTTATTTCCTGAATACATTAAATTATTTTTATTTGGTTTTTTATTTATGCTCTTTGCATGCTAGTTAATATTCTATACATTAATATTAATTCCATGCTACCTAATAATTAGCCACGTGGACAGGTGTTTTTTCACATTGCACACCATCTGATTGCAATAAAGCTCTGCCAAGGGGTTTTGGTCAGATTCTACGTTCTTCGGTTGATCGATCTCTAGGTCACCGATCCGTGAATACATGTACATAACCTCAATCTTCAAATATTTTATATAATAATCTATTTATGAGCAATAAACTTCCTTCAAATCCTTTTTAGGTTCTTGTACCATTTAGCCAGAACAAGCTGATGCTATCTAATCTTGGTTATTATCTGCTTGGCGATATTAGCCAATTACTTTATTTTTAGACCTATTACTATTTCTGTTAGGGCTTTTTATCTACCCAGATTTAATATGTTACACGCGCCCCTGGGTTTGAATTCAAAATATTTGAGAATCACAATGTTTTTAATGAAAACCCACCCTTCAATACATCGATATACACTATACTTTATTTATAAATTATACTCTCATACTTCTATCACAGTTTGCAGACATATTTGCTGCATCTCCTTTATACCTTTATCAAATACAATAACAAATTCTCCTCCTCAACACACATAAAATATCATAAATATAAACTTCTAAACGTACTCCTCCTGACAACACTTAAAACATAGTAATTTTTAAATTCGCCGCTTGCAGGGCCGCCAACTTAACTACACACATTTCATAATTCTCATAAATGATTCCTTTTAGACAATAATTTCGATTCATAAACTTCTGGGCTTATATCTTATAGTATTTCTTAGGTCTTAATATAAATAATTTTCTATACATCAGGTACAATACTTTCTTTTGCTAATGGCTCTTTGGTTTTGGTAACTGGTATTCACTTTAAGTCTTTTTCAGGTAACAAACGTGGCATAATTAAAAGTAATAAATATAAAAACATATAATAAATATATCGACATTAATAAATATAATAAATAACAATAATAAATAACTCTTTGGGTACAGTACTTCTTTTTATAAACATATGTTCAACAGACATTACATTCATTTGATTTGGGTGGCTTTGGTCAGCTGGTCGCTGTTCTACAATTCATAGTGCTACATGTTACATCAGAATTTGCTATCGACTTTCATAACTAACCTAACTGCTCAATTTTTTCTCTTAAAAAGGTAATTAACAAATTTTAATTTTATTATCCCCGCTTGTGTCCTTTTTTATCTGATGTATATAATTTAATTACATATTTAAAAATTGTTCTTTTCCTTATTGCAGGCTTCTAACGGCTGGAAGGAATTAAAACATTGGATTGTTGCCACGAGGTCCTATACCAATATTAAATTTATTAAGGAAGGTTAGTAATCGGTTTGATAATAATGTTTTCCTTGATTTTCTTATCATATTTATTTCAAATTCTGTGATATGGCTTAATATTGGCTACATTTTCCCACCAAACAATGTGCGTGTTCTCACTCTCTTGTAACTGAACTGTGTTATGCTGCGATATGGCTACTATAGTGAATGGCCCTGAATAAATTAAAAAGAATTTGCGAGTTACTTTCTCCAAAGCATTTGATAACCTGTGGCTCTTTACTAAAACTTCATCTCCAATGTTATATGAAAATATTTTATATGCTCGGTCGTGGAATCTCTTTCTGCTATCTGCCTTCTGCTCTAGCTTTAACCTTACCAGATGATGGATATTAGGGTTTGTTAACTTACTCACTTCTGAGCTTGGAAAATCAATTAATTTTTCGATAAATGTATTATTCCTTTTACCGAATATGATCTCGTAAGGCGTACGACCGGTGCTTTCATTTAGGCTATTATTATAGCATTCTTCTAAAAATGGTATATACCTAACCCATTGTTGGTGTTTTTCATTACAGTACGTCCGCATAAAACGAGAGATTTCTGCCATACGTCGCTCTACCGGATTAGCGCTGGGGCTGTAAAGAGATGTCCTCGACCATTTAATATTAGCCAGGTGAAGTATTTCTTTCCACTGCTTGCTACAAAAATAGGTTGCGTTGTCTGATAGTACTCGTTTGGGCTTTCCTACTTCACTTGTCCATCTTTCCGTTATGCATCGGGCCAAAACTTCTCCGGTCAATTTGCCTATGGGAAATAGCATGGTATATTTTGAAAAAACACATGTAAGACGAATATGTATTTTTTTCCGTATTGCGCCATGGGCAATGGACCATATATATCCGCTGATATCAATTCCAATGGTGCGCTGGGGAGAATGGGATTCATTTCACCTCTGATATGGTATCGCGGGTATTTGGCTTTCTGGCATATATCGCAAGCTTTCACTATTTTGGCCACTTTTTTATGCATGCTTTTAAAATAACAGCTTTCTTTTAGTAGGTGGAGGGTCTTCGTAGTTCCAAAATGTCCAATGCGTTCGTGAGCTTCTTTTATCAAATCTGTTTCCATATTAGCGGGGATGATTAGGCGCCAGTCGTAAGTATTTTTAGCCGGTCGGTGGAACATAAATCCTTTGTAGCGGGTATACTGTCGCAGGTAGTCGGGCGGTTCGGCAGCTCCTTCTTCCATCAGTTCACGGATCCGGGACAGTCTTGGGTCTTCATATTGGGCGATACGGATTCTTTCAGGTGTTAACATGGCGGTATGAATTCGTGGTTGGATATTGGGAGGATACGGTATGCTTTCTCCACTTTTTACGGCGAAACATCTTAGATTGGTATCTTGACAATATGTAGCGTCTATTTCTCTGGATAGAAAGTCGGCGGTCTGATTTTTCTTTCCTGGCAGATGGGTCAATTCGATGTCGTATTCTTGAAGCGCAAGAAACCATCTAGATAAGCGGTTGTGATTCAATTTGGCTGTTTTGAAAAATGTTAAGGCTTTGTGGTCGGTATTGATAAATATCTTATTGCCGAGTAACAATGTCCGGTACTTAATACATACTTCCACAATACTCAACAACTCTTTTTCGGTCACAGAATAACGACGCTGGGCTGGATTAAGTGTCTTACTAAAAAATGCTAACACTCCTTTCTCTCCTTGCTCATCTTCTTGGAAAATCTCTGCGCCTATCGCGTAATCTGATGCATCGACATTCAAGAAAAAAGGTTTCTTTAGGTTAGGGTGTTTCAACACGACGGAATTTAGGAAGGCTTCTTTTAGTTGTTGGAATATAATCTCTTCTTTGTTAGTCCAAATCCAAGGCTTGGTACTAGACAGTATATGACTGAGTTGAGCAGTGTAGTGTGACATTTGTTTATTAAAACGGCGGTAGAATTGTAAAAATCCAATAAACTTTTGCAATTGTTTACGGTTGGTTGGTGATGGAAATTGTCTGATGGCTAATAATTTGTCCGGGTCCTGTGATATGCCAGTGGGTGTAATTATGTGTCCTAGATATTTCACCTCTCTCGCAAAAAATTCACACTTAGATAATTTGAGTTTCAATCCGCAATTTATCAATCTATCAAATACTATATCTAAATGTTGGCAATGTTCACGTATATTCTGTGAGGCTATTAACCCATCGTCCACGTACAATGTACAGTAGTCACTGATATCGTCTCCTAGCGCCTGTCTCAAACATCGTATGAATATAGCCATAGCATTTCTTAATCCAAACGCTAAACGAGTGAACCTATAATTGCGTCCATTAAACAGGAAAGATAAATAATCGCGCGATTCCGGTGCTACTTGGACTTGCCAATATCCTGCGCTCAGATCTACCGTTGAATATATGGTCTTGCCATGGAAGGTTTGCATAACTTGTTCAATTTGGTCTGGTCCTTCTCGGTCATCATCCAATATGCGGTTCAAGGCGCGAGCGTCCAGACAGAGTCTCACGGTTCCATCCTTTTTGGCTACACACACAATCGGCAAACTATAGGGTGCTGTGGATTCTTCTATAATTCCTAGTTGTTCCATGCGAGATATTTCTGCTATGGCGGCGGATCGATAGGTGAAGGGTATGGGGTATGATTTGCGGTAATACGTGTCGTGTGGTTTAACGTTGAGTGAACATTTGAAGTGAGTAGCTAGGCCAGGTTGTTCGGAAAAAACGTCTGCATTTTTGCGGAATACTTGAATTATTTCCTGTCTAGTGTCAGGGTGCCAATCGGTACGTTGATGAATTCTGTTTATCAGTATCTCTAACAATTCTTCGGTACTAGAGTCGGCTCTTGACGGTGCTCGGTCCTTCGTTGTTAGGCTTAATACCTCCATACACTCCATAGCATTTTCCATTCCGTGGATACCCCACTCCCTCGGCACGCCTTCCATGTAGTGAGCGAAATGTACCTCAGCGATTCCTTCAGTGCGTTTCTTCAGATCAAGGGGTACTATGACTTCGTATGCTTCGGTTTCGGTAAATGCATGAAATTTCGAGGTTTGGAAATTTAAACAGGCCTGGAAGTGTTGTAGAAAATCTGTACCTATTATTATGTGCGGACCGGAAACAGGTAATACAAGAAATGTATATGCGAATCGTTGTTGTTGAAGATTTATTTCCAGTAAACATTGAGTAGTTATATGTATTCGCCGTCCTGGACTGATACCTGATACATATACGTTGGTTAACGGTAGAGTAGCTAATTTTGTTTTTTCTTTCAGACGTTGGAATAAGTCTGTTTGTATGAGGCTACATTGTGAACCACTATCTACTAATGCTTGAACCTTCATTCCATATATTTCTATATCGATATACGCTTGCATTTGTATATCCGGTAGCCTGCTTTCTTTTTCCGTTTCTTCTAACAAAGTCTCCGGTAAATCATTTCTGAATGTGGTGTATGATGTTGAGATGTCTTGTTTTTCTTGGTTTGTTTCACTTGAGTTTGTGCTTGCTGTATCGGGGGTATCATATAGTCATGGTTTATTAGCTGTAGTTTTCTGTATGTCTGGTGGCGGGTCGTTGGGTGTTGGGTTCCGGGTTTTTTGTTGATTCAAACCTATTGCATGTGCTAATGTATAATTTGTACTTACTTGTTGAGGTGGTGGTTTATAATTTCTGTTGTAACTGTTTTGTGTGTGATTATTATGTGAGTTTAATCGATCACGGCCATCATAGTGATTCTTACGATTGCTCTGCTGGGCATAGTGGTTGGTTGTGCGATTTTGAAATTTTTCATTATTCCAGTTACCATTTTGCCTGTGCTCATAGCGGCGTTCAAATTGAGGAGCAGATCGGTAGCGATCATATGATACCGGTTCATAATTTTGGCTGTTATGCTGATTAAATTTTGAATTATGTTGATTTGGTGCGTATCTCCGGTCTGAGCGGTGGTTTGATATTGCCATTGCAGACTGTATGCCATATAAATGATTAATCAGCTGCTTGCAATCAGTAATGGGTTGTGTGGCGAGTGCCATTCTAACTTGATACGGTAGCTTCTTTAAAATAATACTTGCTAATGCCGATTCATTAATGGGCTCGCTCAATTGAGAATTTTTAAACTGTAGGGCAGTGACGAAAGTGGTACATGCACCGTCTAAGTTAGGGTTGAAATCGCATGATATGATGTCCGCTAGCACGTCCAACTGTTTACTTCTGCTCCAATACTGTTCCAGGAAGACAGCGACAAACTCATCCAATGATGTAAATTCATGGGCTCTACTCCGAAAAAACATCAGGGGTTCGCCAATCAATAAATTAGTCAAACGGAGACGCCAAAAATTCCAAGAGGTAGGTGCAAGAGTTTGTACTAATTTTATCTGATCAATGAATGGTTGAGGTTGCAAATGGCGATCAGTGTTATCAAATTTTCCTAGTCCTTGTAATATACTATGTACGTTGAGGTTGTCTGTTTGAATTCCTTGAGGTTGTTGTTGAATATGATTTTCCAATGCTATTATTTTTTCCTGTGTTATCTGCCATTGACTATTATGTGTAATTTTATTTGCGTTTATTTCTTGATTTAATTGAGTCAGAGTGGATTTCTGAATTAGTAGAGTTCCATTTAAAGCTTTACAGGTTTCAGTGTTTTGATTGATGCTACCTTGCAGTTGGTTCATTTTTGTGGACATATTAATCTGTTTGTTTTGTATTTCTTTAATATTGTTAATATTTTTGTCAACTGTAGTTGTTAAGCTTTGATTGGCAACGGTAATTTGTTTGTGGATTTCTTGGTGGCAATCGGCCTTAATGTTATTTGTTATATCCTGAATAGGTGTAGTGATTTGTGTATTTAGGTTGTCTATCCTTTCATTGAGTTCACATGTAACCGTATCTAACCTTTCCGATAATCCTGCCGTAACTTTATCCTGACTTTCTTTTTGTAGGGTTATCATTGCTTTTAACTCTTCCCTATGACTCTCTACTTTAGTTTCAATATTATCCAACCGTTGTTCTACTGATTTTATAGCGCCTGTGGTCTCTTTCATACCCTGTTCCACTGTCTGTTTATTTTCCTCTTTTACTGTAGCAATCTCCTTTTTAATCTCCTGCATCATACTATCCATTGTTTTTTGTAACATAATGTTGAAAGTGCTACTCGTTTGTTCCATTATTACCTTTTGAAGCGGATCTAATTCTGTGATTGAAAATATACTTTGTTTGCCCAGGTGTGACTCGGCCTCCGGCGATGCGGGTTCTGCGGGCTGCTCCTCGCCCCCTTCAAAGTTGATCTCTACTATCCGTTGATTCAATGGTGTGTCAGCGGCGTCGATTCGAGTGGAGGATAGAGGTTGCAGACCTGGTGGATCGAAAACTATCGACCCGACGCTTCCTGGTTCCCTTTCTCGTGGCGTATTGGCATCTACCGTGGTGGGGTTTGATGTGCTCGGAGTCGACAAAGTGGGATCTGTGCAACCGCCGTACATATATGAAACTTCAGAGTTTGCGGGAGTGTGATTCATTATGTCAAATATGATAAATGCTAATTAAACAGTGATAAGAATGATAAGCGAAAATGCTTAAAAAAGAGACACAACCGGGACTTACAGTGAACAGTGATGTGTAAAGTGTTTGGATACTCTTACAACAAGGTATTTATACTTAAGTTTTTTACAATGTTCTAGCGCCCCCAATGTTTTGTTGATTTATTCTTGGCTAGTTTACAGGCTGCGACTTATTTTCCAACCGGCTTAAACACCTAATATATTTTTGACTAGAAAGTAATAGCAGTTTAGGCTTATAAAATATAATCTCTCTCTATAAACATGTAATTTTTCACAGTACTAATAATATAAAATTTTCTTTAAAACATATAATTTCTCTCTATTTAAAGCTCTTGTTTCCCCAAAAAGTAATACAAATTTTCCTTCGCCAGTTTTCCTCACAACTCGTATAAGTTATCTATAATTTTCAATATGGTTATTGACCTAATTTCAAATAATTATTCAATGAGCTTGGCTCTCATCATCAGCCCCACGTTGGGCGCCATGTCTTTCTGTCACGTTATTCTTTATATTTAAATAACGATTAGCCTCCTGCTTGGCATCAGTCGGTAAAGCATGAGATTTAATATAATTAGGTCGTGGTTTTTCTAATAGTATTCAGTCTTAAAAAATCTTGATAGGCCTAGATATGGGCTTCTCCAATAACTCTTGTAATTCAATAAATAATAAATATATATATAAATGATACTTATACTATAGAGTTGAGGAATAAAAAATAAATTGCACACCATGAAAGTTTCATACATATATTACATAAATAATGCAAAGATCAGTCGAGGCAAAAAATATATATAGAGCGATAAAAAATATAATATAAAAAATAGAACAATAATTTTATATCAGCAAAATATCACAGGCTAAACTTTATATTCTAGATTTATGGCACGAATCATTACCATGTGCCTTTATCTTAAAATCATATGCATTCTTTTGCATGTAGCTGCGACATGCACTTGCTAATACTTGTCGACTTGGATAATTCAATCAAAAATATGTGCTCCAAGATCAGCTTGATAAATTAGCCACTAATAATCCAAATATATATATATATTAAAATCTCTAGTATTTAGTAGATTTATTTGTATCGAATATATATTTTCATCTCAGGGTGCAAGATTCGGCACCTGACGGAATAGGTAGAGCCATTCATCTAGTGAATTAGAACTATGATAAATTATCGCAAATTGTATTGCAAAAAATTAAATATTATATGCATATGTTTTAATAGCCTAGATTTCGTACTTCTTTGATTAAATAGAAATTTCTAAAATATTGATCTATATATTTTTCTTTCAATTAAATACCTTTAATACTAATTTTTACTTGCGCAAGTATTACTCTTATTAATTTCTCAATTTATAATAACCCTTTCGGCGAGCTAGCTTTGATCATCAGATTAATTCGAAGCACTAGGGCGCCCATCACTAAATTCAAATTTTAATCACTCACGTGTCGAAAATCTTCTTGTAAGCCGCCGATGTCGATCCAACTCCATGCGGTCCGGGAATATGGTAGCCGGAATCGTCTCCTCCAAGGGGTTATAAATTTAATTAAAATGAAAAATGACTTCTGCTTCACAATAGCATCACGAAGTCTTTTAAGAAATTTAATAATTTACTTTAAATTTAAATTTTTACAAAATTATTAATAAGGTACTTCGCTCTAAAATATTTGGGGTCCTCTTATGGTGGCATCTGGCTGGCGAGTGCTGGTTCTTCCTTCTCAAGTTTTACAGATCCTCTTTCCGACTTTCAAATTAGCATAAAATTTAAATATCCCAATCCTCCGCCATTAAATTCAAATAGATCTTACAAAAAATGCCAAAATATTGCTTAGATTATATGATTAATAATTTCTTTGCATTCGAGCCATATCGATAACATAGATTATACAAACTTATAATACAAAAACTAGTACATTTATATAAATATATAGAAATATTTTTGAACTGGCCTACAGTTGCCGCCTATTAACTGCCGTTTTACTATTGGTGCATGCAAATTTTATTCGGTATTCATGCGCCTGGTAACTCTTATTTCCTGAATACATTAAATTATTTTTATTTGGTTTTTTATTTATGCTCTTTGCATGCTAGTTAATATTCTATACATTAATATTAATTCCATGCTACCTAATAATTAGCCACGTGGACAGGTGTTTTTTCCAATTGCACACCATCTGATTGCAATAAAGCTCTGCCAAGGGGTTTTGGTCAGATTCTACGTTCTTCGGTTTGATCGATCTCTAGGTCACCGATCCGTGAATACATGTACATAACCTCAATCTTCAAATATTTTATATAATAATCTATTTATGAGCAATAAACTTCCTTCAAATCCTTTTTAGGTTCTTGTACCATTTAGCCAGAACAAGCTGATGCTATCTAATCTTGGTTATTATCTGCTTGGCGATATTAGCCAATTACTTTATTTTTAGACCTATTACTATTTCTGTTAGGGCTTTTTATCTACCCAGATTTAAATATGTTACACAAGTTTCATCATAGTCTGGAGTGAAGACCTCTGAACAAGCTAGATAAATTGCTTTGTTTCGGAATTACTATACAGATCCAGATTATTTCCAGCTTAAAAAAACGCTCTGCTAGATTCAATCATAGAAAAATAGTTATAAAGTACCTGCATCATTATATTATTTTTAAATATCTCATTTGTCAGTTCCATTATCAAAAACAGATAATAATTTGGGATATCATAATAATACAGTAGTATACAAGCTTTAAATAAATATCATCTATGAAATAGTAAGAATTGTAATTTTTGAAGCTTTAGTAAGCTGGAATCTCACTAATGATAACCAAGGCAAGTCACTTGTCTTATATTTGGATTCATCTATAAGAGGAATCATTGCAGAGAATTTTAAAATGCTGATTGGGAGGATGTTTTTGCTCAAACATTATAATAGGATTTTCTAGCTATTCAGAATAAAAATAATCTATTTGAATTCATCGAAGTAGCCATTCATCATGAGTTTTATAAGATTTAACCATAGAGAAGCAATAGCGTAATACACTTACGCAATTGTTTCTCTATGATTTAACTTAATGGTAATTCGTTAGTACAGTAACACCAAAGAAATCCCTAAACCAGCATACCCAAACCAACATTCATGTCGAATGTATTCTCTATTATATAATCTATATCAATATAGTTCACACATGGTAATATAGTATTAGACACATTTGCTTCAGCACAACATTTGATGAATAAATAGCATTGATATCAATGGAATATAAAATTAGTCTTAATTTATCGTCAGGTTACATTCCATACAATCCTATCGTTACAACCAATATTATCATGCTAAAAACTGTAAAAAGACAATATCCAGGCACCACAGAGTGTAAAATCAGTGATACTAGATAACATAATGACTCAGATGATTGGTTAGAGCCAATTAGTCAATAGGTGGGTTAATATGAAAAATTAGAAAAAACCCACCAGGGAAGAGTTCAATTAGTGAATTGGGCAATCACCATAATTAATTGAAAGCGATGAATTCGGGATTCATCAGATTAAAACGATAACAGCAGTGCGCTATACCGATCATCAGGGAATTTGGTCCATTAGGGTGATAACGTTTTTCAATTGGAAGAAAAAATGGCAGTTTGAATAAATTGATTAGGCTTCACTTACATTGACTAATGACTGGTAGAACACTCTTTCAAGTAATGATGGAACGGTACTCACCTGAAATAAGAGAGAAAAAATATTAGAATTGAGAAACCGGTAACTGTAATAACAAAATGCGAATGGTTGAAAAGCATACACTTGAGACATTAAAGTAGTATACCGATGATATTGGATAATAATGTTTGATGTTTCATTAAAAAAGTATATACAATACAGTATACTGATATTGGGAGAAGTATTGATCATACTGAATAATATACTATTGAAGTATAGTTATAGCTAAACATTTAAAAAACAGATGTCTGAAAAGATGGTATGTTAGAGATTTAGTACTGTGCAGTGAAATTCATCCGTTGTTTTGAATAAGCTTTTTCAAAGAAAGGGGTTTGTATCATTGAAATTTGAAAGTCTTGGGTGTTGAAAGAAGGATATCAACACACTGGATTTTTTCATTGAATATACTACTGTGTTTCATGCTTGTCCAGTGAACACATACTAACCCTGTCTTAGCTGTTACCCTATTACAATGATGTATTTCTAAGTTCTACTGGAGATTCGCAATAAGTGTATAAGTGTCACATACAATATAGCAGAATAGGTGTAACACATACTAGTTTAGTAATAGAACATGGTACAACATTAATTTTCTCAAATCCCTGTATGGTCCCAGGATAATCTTAATTATGTACTAAATTTCTTCATTTTACACGCAACAACTCATATAATAAACCATTGTCTAAAGGATGAATTGTTGTTATTTAAAAAAATAATAAGACTTTCAATGTAGAACAATTGCTTCTTAGTTATATGATCCCAACAAGAAACGTGAGATTACCAACATCCTATCTAAATCGAACATATGAGTACATGAAAATACTCATTTCCCAAAATTCGTATTTGATATCACGATAGCCTAAAGGCCTGAAACATGAATAATTATATTTGCTCGACCCCATTGCAACTTCAGACTGTAACCGTCATCAGTGAAGCCCCAATTCGGCTTATACTCTCAAGTTGAATTGAAAATCTGGCTGCCTGGCTTCAACAATCTCCAAAACTCCATCCTGAAATCCATTCGGGCCTTTATTATTATTATACGGGCCAGCCTCATGAGCCGAGAGGAGCCCTATGCTCTGTAATGAATATTTTCCTCTAAACCCTTTCTCAGTCTACCATAAACGCCAACTCAAATTACCATTTTACATGACGGCAAATTAATTTGGCGATAACATAAATTGGACCACACGTCAGGCGGGCTTGAGTTGTATTATAGTGAATAATGAAAATTGCTAGCTCAGGCTTTCAAAAATCTGAAGTGAAAGAGAAATTTTTTAGGCGCTGAGTTTGTTCATATTTCAGTTTCTTTAGTTCAGAATATTTTTGTATTTCTTGTACAAAATAACGTATAAAAACACAATATATCGAAAATATATTCAAAGACGTAGATTTAATGTTAGTTGAGTAGTTTTATCGGAGACAGAAGATATTACAGGAGGCTATTACAATACCTTTTCGAGCATAGACCCAACTCTTTACTGCTTCAAATCATGCACAGCTAATGTGAGCTACTGGTGAAGTTAGGGCACATTACCCCCTTTCTCACCAAACCTCCCCCCCTCCCCCACACCCAAACAAACGCAATCACCTTAACCATTGGTAGGTTTGAAATTGAGTCGCGCGACAAATCTTCATTTCCAATGCTTCCGCAGGGTGAAAACTGTCATGCCCCACTGGAATGTTCTTCTCCTTAATATTTGGAAACCCCTCGTACCTCTTCCCACCTAGCAACCCCCTTGATGCGTTCGTAAATGCCCCATTTCCTATGGATGACAGAATTTTACATTTCCACCTTTTAGTTTTCCGCTCCACCGTATTCCGTTCTACCATTTTACTCCTCACCGTATACATTTCCATCTTTTCGTTTTCCGCTCCGCCGTATTCCGTTCTACCGTTACGTTGGTTATCGTAATCATCGTCATGATCATTTTCCGCGTTGTGCACCCCTTGGGTTATCGGTTCTCTGTTTTCTATCGAGTGCGAAAACGAGTATGGAAAAAAGGTAGGCCTTGAAAAAGGTCGAGTTGTTTTGAATTTTTGATACGTTATTACGGGTTGGGAAGGTGATGGGAATTCAAATTTTATTTAGGTCACCAAGCATCTAGGTTTCCAGCATCTAGGTAACAACTACTTTTATTACTTTAGACATTTCCTTAGGGTATTAGAATAGTAACAGTATATAGTAGCATCAAAGAACACAGTCGTTAAATCTAAAATTGTCATTGGAAATCCTGTAAATGATAAAATAATATATGGTAACATGTAAGCTTTGATCAAAATATTTGTCTTTTCTGAACAGTAAATGACTGAACACAGAGAAGTCCAAGATGAATTAACTATCGGCGCAAGAGAATCTGCATTTAGAAATCTAATAACCAGAGACGTTCATAATTCATGGTAAACGTATACTGTGAAATACAAATACAGTATATTGATTCTCAAAAGTCAATTTTATTGTCATTAATGTTGATATCATCCTAGTAAGAGAGATGATCTAACTTCTAACAACAAAAGCTGAGTTTCAAATGAGTATCCAACATCCGACCAATGATTAAAAGAGAGTATAGAATGTATAAATTACATTCTATACTCTCTGATGGTTAACTAGCTGTTATGCAATATTGATTGAAACAATAGAATAAAGTTCCTTCATAGCACAAAAAGTGAAAGTTTTGCGTGTCTTCCAATCAAAACTGACATTAAAAGATGTTCGATAATGATTAATAGAGATAAAGTGCAGTTGAGAGTATATTGAAAAAAAATCTAAATTAGCTATGTATCATAAAATTGAAGTATTGAAAAACTGATATGCAGTATATATCAGTACATTCAGTATTATTAGTACCATATTAATGTTTTGAAGAGCACATCGAACATTAGAATCTCAATCTAAACATATTGGTAAAACCAATTGAAGAACGTTCATTGCACTGATTGAACTGACCATCACGACTTGTTGTTGAGATCGAAAGACGTGGCAGATCATTGGCCACTTCCTGCTCACTGCCAGCCAATCAGGACCGCATTCTCCAACAATCGCGACAATATTGTCACGTACCACATACTCCATGCTCTATTGATTATATCTCTCTCCTCTCCTTCTTCTTCTTGATCTATTTATCCTCATATTTGTAGTTTCTATACTTCATCGGCTTGGCCTTCCATACTTCTCAAATTTACTACTTTCTTCTCTTCTACGTCTACTTCAGCTTTATTCATCTTCTCAGCATACTGTCACCTCTCCATTCACCATTCTTCATAATCACAATCATTCTTCCTCAATTTTTCTTCTTCTCGCCATTATCATCTTCTTCTTCAATTACGTTCTTGTCATTCGCAACTTCCAAAACTTTCTCCTCACCCATTCTTGTTCTAATCTACCTCTGATTTTTTTCTCCTTCTACAATGCGATAGTCTTTCCTTACTTCTTCAGTTCTTTTTGCTTTTCTTTTTCAACTTTTACTGCATAAAATCTGATTTTTCCTCTCAGAGTTGTACTTTTTTCTATTCAATCATAAATTCATCCTTCTCCTATTTCCTCTTCAATCTGTTCTTTTTAAATCTTCAACTTTCTGCTCAAACATTCCATGTCTATCCTATTATTTCTTCCGGTTATTTACTTCTCTATATTTCTATTCTTCTCTTCTTAATAATTCTTCTTCAGCAAGTTGTTTTCTTCCCTACCATAGTTTACCTTATATTATATTTCTTCTCTCCTTTGTTCATCATCTCCTCCACGATCAAAATCATTATAATCTTCTTCACCAACAGCTTTTGCTTCTTCTACTCCTTCTTCATCATCTCTTCCACCTCTTCCTCCAACACGGTCTTTCCCTCTCCCACTTCTTCCATAAATCTATCCACCTTTCTTTCTACATAGTATTATATTCTTTCACTGATGGCAGAGCGTCTTCTACAGTAGCCAGCCAGCCATCTCAATGTTACGGCTCAATTTTTCAATTGGCCAAGGCATCATCCAAGTGTTAATCTGGCCTTGAATGAAATTGAAGGTCTTCTCTGAATAGTGTGTAGTAGTTGTGATAGTGATTCTTTAGTGACTGTAATCTGTGTCTCTAGAAGCAATTCTATATGATTTGAAAAAAATAATATGATCACCTCAGAGTATTTGCAGGATTTAAAATACATTATGTTGGGAAACTTTGAATACTGTTGTATATCGTAAGCTCAATATATTGTCAATTCTAATGAAATGAACAGCCAGCCCGAACATCCTGACAGAAGTAGCATACGCAACATATTGTGTTTTTATTCCACTGTGGAGATTCGTCCTATCAAGCTACTTCATACAAATTAATACTCATCAGTATTGAAACACAAATCTTCAAGACTAAATGTGATGTTCCAGCGAGTAACGAATCAGTGCATATTCTTCTTCAGAAAGTAATCTAGAAACACCTTCAAGTGTGCATAATTAAAGTTTCATAAAGTGTGACAAAGACCATTCACCCGTGTCATCCCCAAAATACTTATTCCCGACTCATTTGCAACCCCTCGATGCTGCTACGTGTCGATAATTGATTAAATTATGGAAAATGGTGTTTATCATGCGTAAAATTATGATTTCCCCTGGAAACTAGGGGGACGAACATCTTCAAAGATACCCAAAAATGAACTTCAAGGTAGGGGAAGATTTGGGAGAGGTGTTGAGAGTGAGAGGAGTGATCAGGTGGAGAAGGGGAGAAGAGCAAATCAAAATTAAAAGCCGTAACCCCCTCCCCCCGCGAATGGCTTCCTGTCGATCCATCATAAAATGAACGGATTCCCGGTAGGTGTTGTGAAGAGGCACTCCAGGATATCACTTCCTCTCACTCCGATATCACTTCCTCTCGCTCCGATCATCACAATTCACAGTTCACCCAATCATGATTCACGAATAATTAGAAATCGACCCACGTCACCCCTCCCTCTCACACCCTTCACACTACAGGTCCCTATGGCGGAGGGGGGCACTCCAATAATGTCTTCTCTGGAGAGCTCCCTCCCTCAGGAATCTCTGGTATGCCCTCGCTATATCGGTCGAGGACCGCACTCGTCTGCTCTCTTTGATTTTTCACTGATCAAATGAAGGATTCCGATGTTTTTTTTCCAGCGATTGGTCATGAAGTGTGTGATTTATTTTTGTTAATCAAGGTTCGTTATTATAATGGTTTCGTAGCATGAGTGAAACAAATTTTAATTTCTCCTCTTTTCAACGATGATAATTAATTCTTATAGTACAATAAAGTGAATTCTTTATTTATTGATTTTTTTGTTTCCAAATCTTTTTACCTGAGTCATAATTGAGAGCTCTACTTTATGATATGTTTAATTTATCTTTTTTTAAACGATAATAAATAATTCTTAGTAAGATTAAAATGAATTCTTTATTTTATTGATTTTTCTTGATTTTCAATTTTTTTTAATGAGTCATATTTTGAGAACTACCGAACAAGCATGCCTCGGATGTATCTGTATCTACGAGTGTATCTCATATTTTCACATCTGATAACAGGTATTCATAAGATATTTAATCTATTTCTACCTTATAATTTGTTCCTACGTAATATCTGTTGAGGAATATTATTCATTCAATCACATTATGATGACAATTGAAAACGAAATTGAGAAATGAAATGAAATATTGTTAATGACATTATTAAAGAAAATAGAAATAAAATACTGCCAACCAACCCGAAGACTTCTGCTACTGCAAATATTGACAACAGGAAGTATTATGCATACAATCAATACCTTGCATTGATAAACAATAGTTGTTTTGTGCTATACTACAGTAGTAAAATAATCATTTTCACTGAAAACATCACTCTACGAATGTGGATAAAATCGTCACACAAGAATTTCAAAATTAAACCTCAAAATAAAATTCACGGCGGTTTACCACAACCAGAAGACATTTCGCTTTGGCTTAGAGCTACAAGCTGACTAAACAAGTATTACACTTGAAGCGGTTCTCGAATTAGAATTAGAATAAGTTAGGCCTAGTTGGTCAGTCACTGACAACAGTCAAAACGCCCTCCAACCACCAAGACGATTCCCTAATGAAAAACACCTCCACCTCGCAGATCTGAGGTGGATTCGGTCTTGCATCTCGTTTCATATGAAAATGAGAGATGAAGAGGAAGGCTAGAGTGAGAGAGAGTGAGAGAACACATCTGCAGAAGACGTGTCATCTTACTTGCTAATGACTACCTGCCAGAAACCCCACTAATTCGGCTTTGTACGATCCGTACAGTGCACAGAGCCGCACAAAGCATCAAGCACAGGTTAAGTCCGACGGTGCTTCGCCGCTCTAAGCTCCTTAACAAACGCTGGCACAAACACACGTCAGTGGTCGACAAAGCTATAGTTGGATTCACCGCGAACTGACAGTATTCCTCATTAAATAACACCAACGAATCCCATTCAACTAATACTGACTGTCAGAAGTTATAGTGAGATTGACTTGAAACTGTCTGCAGTCCTTGTGAAGAACATCAATGCTTCCAATTTCACAAAATCTGACAGTTAGAGGTGAATTTCACTAGGCTGATAGCACACACGAGCACAAAGCATCTCCATTGCCACTGATGGATAATGCTGGATGTTTAGTACCAAATTCAAAGTAGTTTCATTTGTATTTGAATAAGGAGAGTGGATCATAATGGTGAGAATTATCTGGTATACTAACACAAGAATTGGAAGATTATTATTGTTTGCTTACTCTAACAGGGTTTAGGCTGATGGTTTTAAATGGTTTGATATATTATAAATTTGGGGAAAATAGATGATGTGATAAAATTAGTAGAAGATTGATTTGATTGTAAGAATTTGTTTATTATATTAACATTGAAAATACTGTTTTTGGTAAGATATAGTAATATTGGTCCATAATAAAACACTACAATATTGGTTTAAAAAGTGAAGATGACACCATGGGTATTGTAACATGTTTGTAACCTTTTAATACATACAAATTATTTATAGATATTTTGAGACAATATTCTAGTGTTTTATTATGAAGATTTGTCAAGAAATATTACTACATCATGCGACTATCAAGAAAAGAATTGATTTTGATTAGAGTAACTTGAGCTTCATATTTGTGTTTGTTTTTATTTATTTATTGATCAATACAATAACAAATCAAATGAATATGATCCGGAAAGAACAAAAGGCAGAGCCCAAAACTATTCTGTTCCCAAATTTTTGATAAATAATTTTGTTGCTTTGGCATATCAAACGTATCAAATGTTGAAGGACAATTGGATGTTCGGACGTACACACCATAGAACTCATTCAAAAATAATAAATAACAAATCAAATGAATATGATCCGGAAAGAACAAAAGGCAGAGCCCAAAACTATTCTGTTCCCAAATTTTGATAAATAATTTTGTTGCTTTGGCATATCGAACGTATCAAATGTTAAAGGACAATTGGACGTTCGGACGTACACACCATAGAACTCATTCAAAAATTATAACCCCCAAAACCTGTATAAAATGATCAATTGTGAGTAGATATGGGAGAAAACTGAGAGTAAGAACTGTAAATTGAGAATTTTGAACAAAAGCAGCGTAACTGAGATGAATGCAGCAGCAGCAGCAGCAATAGCAATTGACGGCGAATAACAGAAGGTGCAGCTGATAATAATGGTGAAAAAGGAGATTATACCTTCACAGAATAGAAAACCCGAGACTACTCAATCTGAAGCCAGGACCCAGCCAATCAATCTTCGCCTTTCAGATTTTCATTTTATAGCGGTAACCCCACAAGAGAGCTAAAGAGATTGAGAGAGAGAAATATAGATAAATGGAGAGTGTGTGAGAGAGAGAGAGAGATTGGGGCACAATGAATAATGAATGACCTGTTTTCAATTGAACGTCGTCGATGATGGAATTCAGAGCAAAGCCATGCCGTGGATGGAAGCTGGCTGATAAACCTAAATTCGCGAGTATAAAGAAGTAGAAGGGAGACTGCGGTGATAGTGGGGCGACCAGATTTTAGAATGGAGCAGGCGTAAAGTGGAAGTATGGTGACACGGAATATGAAAGAAAGTGAAAGAGGTAGACGAGAGAGAGAATGAAAGAGAGATGAGAAAGAGCACAAAGGAGAAATAGGAAAAGAAGGTGAAACGTGGAAGAGGTTGTGAACTGTAAACTAAATAAACAAATCTATGGTAGAACAAAGAGAAAAGGAAATTACAAGAGAATGAGAGAGAGAGAGAGAGAGTGGACAAGAGAGAGAAACGAAGAGCAACATAAAGATAAAAGAGAAGAAGACGAACATAGGGAAGGTATAAGATGAAGAAGAGAGGTAAGAACGAGAAGGAAAGGTATACTGAGAAACTGGAACGAAAGTAAGACTGAAAATGAATTGAAGAGAGTACATTGATTCTGAGAGAACGAAAAAAGAACATGAAGTTTGGAAAATACAAAAGTACAAGAGTAGAAATTATCTTTATATATAATATGGGGTAGGCCAACTGTGTAAGAGAGAAAAATACAAAACTTTAACATAGGAGTGAGTTGTAGAGGTTGAAGAAATAGAGATGAAGAAAGGATATGATAGAAGGAAATGAGGGAAAATGGAGAGAAATAAATTCGATTGGATCTAGTATAGGGATAGAAAATAATAGTAGATAAGAAATAAGGAACAAGAATAAGGAAGAGAAAGAGGGAAGAGAAGGGAAGAATAGAGCAAAGGAAAAAGAAGAATGAGAGTGGTAATTGGTTAATAAAGGTATGGAGATGAGCTCAGGAAGATAAGAATACAAAAATCGGAAGAGAAGTGCAAAATACCTGTGAGGGGACGCTGAGAACGGAAGGGAAAATAAACGAATAAGAGGATTGGATGCGAAAGTCAAAATAGAAGAAAGGGGGAAATATTACACAAAATAAGTAGACGTGAATAGAAAAAGATTAATGATAAAAATGAAAATAAAAGAAGGAAAGCTTCATAATAATTATAAAGAGAGTATCCTGTATATACAAGAAAGTGATGATAATGGAATCTCAGAAGAGTAAGAAATGACAGAGACGTTCCAAATGTGCAATTATCAAGAATTCACTCTATCTCGTATTATGAAGCTAATTTAGAAAAGGGACTTGCTAATCCTCTCCTTGCACCCAATCCACATCCAAGGAATGCCTTGAGCACATCTTCCCAATGGAAAGAGAAAAAATGAATATCCAAATGGAATCAGACCTACTTCCGGAAGAAGGAGCAGCAACAAAAAATGGATAACCAAATGGAAATGGATTCCAAACGACGACAAAAATAATAAAGCGTTGTCGGAGTGGAAGAAAATAACAACGCTAATTCATTACGCACCGGGAAAAACTTTGCGAACAAGACATTTGCAATTCAGAGCAGTCTTAATTCGCAAGCTTCTTCCTCACGGGAGGCTCGACGCATTTTAGGCCTACAGAGTAAAGCTGCTGAATTCCCCGGCAGAAATTGGGCCATTTGATTATTGTAGTAACTTAGGTGACTTACTATTTTTCCTATTAAAAGGTGACTTACATTAGGTGACTTACTATTTTTCCTATAAAAAATATGACTCAAATTAGGTGGCTTACTATTTTTCCTATTCCTATTTTTTCACATAAAAGTTTCTTGGGATAAAAATTTGTGAGTTACCACCATTAAAAGTACATTTGATCATCCAATGAAGCTTCAACCATCCAAGTAAAAACTAGACATGTAGTCTGTTCATTATTGAATATATAGAATCAGACCAAGAATGGTATATAGACTATACACTATCCTTGGAATCAGACTACATCTACAACTACTGCTAGTATAGATAGACTTATTGGAACAGAGGCTACTACTTAGAATGAACCGTAGAAAACACGAGGAAGGTTGGAAAGATAGGAAGGAGAGGAACAAGAACACGTTGAAGTAGATTAGTGACTGATATGAATGAAATAGTTTCTTTTCTCAAAAAGCAACAAATTACAAACATTGGAAATTTACATTATTACACAATAATTTTATAGAATAGTACTCCACACCTAGAAACTATTCAACGAATGTGGAAGAAATGTGGAGAAATGAAAAACAATGATTGGATTGGAGATTATGGAGGAATTAGGAGGAGACTGTTAGAAGATCCTGATGGAAGTAGGAGGAAAAAATTAACTTGATAAGGAAAAATACAATTAGGATGGGGAACTCTCTGATCTGAAACAACGGAGAACATGCACTAAAAACTATGATAAGATGGAAAAGTGAGTAGAAAAACTAAAAATTAAAGAACGTTTCTCCGATAGAGAATGATGACTAAGAAGAAGATGGGGAAAAAAGTAAGAATAAATCGATTTTGATGATTGCAATTTCTCTAGAATTGAATGAGGAGGAATCCTGTTGCCTCGTGTAGAGGCGGCTGATTGTGGATGCGAGTGCGTGCGATCTAATGGATTTGATTTAATCTCAGTCTAGTGGCTACTGTGTTTGTGTGTGTAGACACGAGATGTGCTGAATAGTGAATAGACCCATGAAAGCCGTTTCTCTTGAGTACTCCACAGTTCTATCGGATTACTGTTGATTGAATATCTTTGCAACTTGGGTCTGAATTACTGACTTTCAACAAAAGTACACTTTTTGAACCAATATTTTCATTGGTGTCAACATACAGGATTGAATGTAGTTCAATTATCTACCTCCAACAAGAGTATTTCAAGTAGTGTTTCAGGTGTCAGTAGTATTTCAAGTAGTGTTTCAGATGTCAGTAGAATATACTATAGATACAGCGCCAGTGATTACATGCTCGAGAACAGAGCTGCAGTTGAAGACTCTTTCCAAGGATTTGAATTAGTTGGGGACAATCCAAAGATTTTTGTAAAATATAGAGGCGGATGAAATGTTTTGTAGAAGGGTTCTGTAGGATCTCACTTAATTCTGTATAGAACAATTATGTCCATAAGATTCATTTTTTTCGTGTTATATGCGAGAAACCAAAGCACAAGAGGTAGGGGTGGGGACTTTGATATGTTCACCTCCTTACTACCCTAAACAGAACTGCGGGGTCAAAAATTGTCTTTTGAACTTTTTCCTCTGTAACCCTTCCTTGACTGGACTTAAATATAATTCGACATATTATATTTGAAACAATAATTTTCATAAATCTGAGATACAAAAAAAAAGAATGAATACTTGTTGGAAATTATAAAGAAATACTATAATTATAAAAACTATTAGAGGAAACAGGTACTGATTATTAATTTCTTATTATGTATTATTATTTCTCTATACTCATTCTAAGCTTATTATCATCATCTTCATAGCTTGGAACCGAGCATAGGCCTAGTGTACTGTATACTAGAAGAGCATATTGTGGAAACGAGCATAGACTGTACTAGTATATGCCTATAGAGCATGAATACTGTATGGGAGCTACAATTTCATTACAGTTCTTGAAATTACAGCTTAATTCCAGATACAATTTTATTACAGCAATGGTATTGCTTTGTTTATTTTTTAAGAAAGCAATAAACCCTCAACTGATAGGTTTCAACGAAGAACAATGAAACTAACACTCAACTTATAAACTATAACGCAATTTGAATAACTATAAAACTTAGAATGTATTAGAGATTGTATAATCTTTGGTATCATCGATTGATAATGTTTATGGAAGCAAAATGAATACCTCTACTTCCACATCTCATCAGTTTGCAATGCACTCTATCACTAGTCACAACTGATCGTTAACGTTGACCCGTTTCCAACTAATTTTGACGCGCAAGCATCATCAGATCCCTAGGGCGTGGCCAACGTTAATAACGTCGCTCGCCTGTCGTCCATTTTAATATCCATTAAACCAGTTATATTCATGGATACTCTTGTGCTATTCCTTCGATGTGGCTGCCATCATCCATTAATCCACTCATCCATTCCACTACGTCACTAATGGTGCATTACCTCAATGTGCACATCCGTCTTGCCAGACGTCTATCAATAATAGAAGGTATTCTCAAGTTTGGTGTTCTCTATCAGAGAGCCAGACATCGTTGCATCAGCTGATTGCCTATTGTTCATTCGCTTAATAGACTATTGCAATATTTTGTTCCAGTCTTAAATCATTCCTCCCGTCATAAGTTTCCTCTCTGTAACCTCTCCTTATTCTCCTTGTCATTATCTCACAAGTTTTATATACATCCCTCCTTCTTTGGCTTGGTATTTTTTCTTCTTCCACTACTTATTATTATAATAATTTCATACAATTTCGTTATATTTATCTACATTTCCTTTCATCCCTCTTTCATTTCCTTTCTATTCTTTCTTCTTTGTTCATTTTCTCGTTTCAATAGCATTTACCTTTCCACAGATGGAAATTACTGAGTAATTGCAATTATTTAAATGCTAATGAATTAATTATATTTATTATTAAACGAAAATCCAAACTAAATGCTGTAATTCACCCAGAAGACTTCTGCTACTGCAAATATTGACAACAGGGTAAACAGTTAGATGGAATTTCGATGAGCGCTACTATTCAAAAATTATTTGTCAGTTCCCGGGTGAATTACAGCATTTAATTTGGATTTTCGTTTAATAATAATAAAGCATTCACCTTTCCTTCATTTGAATTATTTTCTTTTCTTTCTTCTTATTGTTTTCCACTGATATCACCCTTCACCAAGTCTACTTAATCATTCTCCTTCTCCTTCAGTAGAGAGTTGCTGGGAAGGATATTTCTAGTATTCTTTCCAAAGAATGGGCATTGATATGTTCAAAGCTCCACCAATTTATGTAGATGCAAAACAATATACAACTACAAGACAACCAATTTCGGACTATGTGTAACCTTATCTACATTTGGGAGAGGAATAGCACAAGGTTACCCTATTTTTACTCTCCCTATCATTACGATGATGTACTTATTTTAAGAATTAATAAATAATAAAGAATTACAAGCTTTTTGCTTTTAGAAAAAACGACTAGAAGTCAGATATTTTACGATAAATGAATTAATCACTCACTGTGACAACGAAATCTTTCGGCAGTTCCGCCATCTTCTTGGTTGTCTTGGTTTAAAATATCTGACTGCTAGTCGTTTTTTCTAAAAGCAAAAAGTGATTTAATAATAAGCAGTTCGTGATGGATAACAACATTGAAGAATTACAAGCTCTAAAAATAATTATTTATTATAAGTGTATATTATTAGCCAGTATTTATAATCAACTGCATGAATGAAGCAATAAATCAATCGATCTCGATTTTTTCTATTTTAATTTTCTTCTATCTCTTATCCATCTATTTCTTCATTTACGTTTCTATTTCTCCACCTATTACACATTTATCTTCTACTTCCACTTTCACTCACTCATTCTTACTCATCACCAACTCTCCTCCTACTTCTTCCCAGTCAACTTTATATCTCCACCATCACTCCAAATATACTCGACATCCTCAACAATATTCATTCACTTGAATCACTCACTGACTGCATTCATTCAGCATCTCTCCATCCATTTGTGCAGCTGCCGAATATGATCTACACTTCAAAACGTCAGCATTGGATGAATAGGACACAGTGATGTTATTAATGAGCAGGAATAATGACAGTTTGAAACTGACAGAATTCATTTGTAAATAGCATAAATACTCCCCATTCGAACAATGCTGACGTTTAAAATTGAATCTTGCCATAGAACTCATGACAACACTACTAATGACTGCTCTTATCTCCAGATTCACTAACAAGAAAGTTGCATACTCCGATTATTTCCTTCCCCACTTCTCCACCCTCACCAGCATCACTGAAATATCTCCCTCTCTCTCCCAACTCATTTCTCCCATTTCAAATTACTACAACTGATCAAACCGATGTTCCTTGTAAGCCTTGTACTTCGCCTCATTTGAAAGACCAGAAACGCGAGTAGAGTTACCGTTATAACTTTCTCGAATTTTCAAAGTAAAGCAAAGGCGGGAAGCACACTCACTACACTGAAAGGGTGTATAACGTGATTAGTTGGTGGAACTCCATGAAACCCTCCTGCACAACTCCTATGCGGCTGCATCATCATCGACGATATCAACATCATCATCATCATCATCATCATCATGATCACTATCATCGTAATCAAAGACACAAAGAAATTCTATACACGATCTGCAACGATTCTGTCAAAGGGAAATATTGTGCTTCGGTGCGCATGAAAAACAGCAAATTGGATTTCTATTACGTTACTGAACGTATCACTGTTTTCATGCAACAGAATATCTCTTCAAAAATGCTGACTGAATGCGCGAGATTTTGTTAACTAGATTGATACATTTTTGAAAGAGATAATTTCCACCTCTATAAAGTCAATTCCGAGATGTGAATGATGTTGATGATTTGCCAAATGTAATACTAAAATATCTATTTATTACATTTTACATCACTGATGTTGTTTTAATGAAATAAATATCGATTTTCATACTCACCTGAAAAATAAATCAAAATATTAATAAGAAACCTGGATCTATTTTCATAGTGATAAAATTAATTTAATCATTCCAACTAACAATAAATAAACTATTAAACAATTTTTACTCAAATGAATACAATAATAAAATCACTTCAGTCTGGTTGCACCGGTTAAAAGCCTGTTGAACTTCAATCAAGATTGAATTTTTTTTTTTTTTTTTTTTTTTTTTTTTTTTTTTAGATTACGTCTTAAAGACTCCAGTCATGGAGTATGAGACAAGTCATGTTATTACATAATAATTCTAACACTAAGTAGTTCAACCTAGTTTAGGTTTGAAAGGAATTCTTGTACACTATAAAAAGCTCTATCAACTAAATATTTTTTAATTTGTTTTTTGAAAATCTTCAAATCATCATTACTTTTCAAGATTTGAGGTAGCTTGTTATAAAATTTCCTACCAATATAATCTGGTTTTTGTTCAAATAACCTACTATTGTGACCCATTATATGATAATCTGCTCTGTTTCGCGTATTATACTCATGAACATCTGAATTCTGGATCACACCACTCGTTTTCACATGCATTACAACTTCATATACATACAAAGATGGCACAGTTAATAGACCAAGCTTTTTAAATAAAGGCCTACAAGAGTCTAACCTATTCACTTTCTCTATACATCTGAGTGCCTTCTTTTGAATCTTAAACACCCTGTCCATATTTTGTTGAGATGAATTACCCCATACTAAAATAGCATACCTAATATGAGATAGTATAAGTCCATGGTAAGCAGTTAACAGTAGTTTTTATCATTCAGCCTAGCAAGCTGCCGCAGGACAAATACCCCAGATGATATCTTATTACATATCCTCTCAATGTAAGGATGCCATGTTAATTTCCTGTCCAATAAAATTCCCAAGAATGCTACTTTCTCTTCTTGGTCTAATTCATTTTCCTCTACAAACACATTTATTTCTCTATCCTCTACTGAATTATATTTACTTTTGAATTGTAGGAATTGACATTTCTTACTATTTATTGTTAATTGCCTTTGCTTCAAGAATTGGACAATTGACTGTACTCCAGTAAAAGCATTTATTTCTAGACTATCTAATAAATAATTGTTAAAGATAAGCGATGTGTCATCAGCAAACAACAGAGCTCTGTGATCATTTAACTCTTTTGGTAATTGGTTCACATACAACAGAAACAGTAAGGGACCCAGAATTGAGCCTTGAGGTACTCCAGCCTGGATCTCCAGTTTTTGAGATTTAACTTTTACTATTTCATTCCCATCCACCTTGGTAAGCTCAACACACTGGTTTCTACCTATGAGATATGATTCATGAGAACCAATCGTGGCATTTAAACGGGATTGAAAAGTGACGAGCATTTGTCAAACTGGGTTATAGAGTGCTAGGATAACAGTGAATAGTAAAGATTCATAGTCAGATTTGATTCCTTGTAATCATTGATATGCCCCAATGACGAATGGAGCAAAAATGAGTAGAATAATTTCTAAACGAATTATGTGTTAGGAGAATTGTAAGACAAGTAAGGAAATAATCTAGAATGTTGAATAACAAAGCTGCACTTCATATTTTTAGAAAGATTATAGCAATGATTTTTATAACCAAGGTTTGGTCAATATTTCTGAAGCAGTCTGTACACAGGGAAATAGTACCTAGTTTCTACTAGCTGTCGTGGGAGCGCGCAGATGGAAGTGTCCGAAACTCAAATAATGTACATGGAATTTCCAATTCTGTGTTACCGTGATGGCTAGTAGACGCTTAGTGGAAGCTGCTATTGTCCCCATGTGCAGTGTGCAGTGTGCTTTAGGATTGTTGATTAAGTAAAATTAGAACGTAAATTATCAGAAAGATTATGTTTTTTTAAATGACCTAACAATTTTGGTGAAGTGACACTCAATATACGAACCGTTACGTAAATTGTAAACTGATAACACCACCAACACATCCAATTACCAAGTTATTTCTTTCTCATGAACCTAATACAGTTAATCTATCTATTCCCATTCCTCTTCCGATAAAGACGACAGGCGGACTGATAAGGGAGCGGAAGGCTGGAATAACAACAACAGATTAAAAAGGGGAAGGGCCGCCGTCACTTTTCATCAGCCCTTTCATTTCTATTTCCGGTGCGGTTCTTCCGCTCTCTCTGGCGGGCTTTTTGAAATTGAGTCGTCATCCTCCGAGGATAATCCGCAGCATTCGGCAGAAGGAACGTCCTGCTTGGTGTGTATTAAGAGAAAAACCAAGAGAAACGAAAGATTGATCTTTGTCAAGTCAGTTGGTTGAGAACCCTGATGATCATTTGTTTCAACTACTCTTTACTTTGAACTGTTTGCTTCACCCATTGACATAGTTCTTGCTAGAAACAACTGAAATATTTGTAAAATTGATGGAATCTTGGCCAGTTGGCTAAGCCCTTCTACATGATGAACATTTGTTTAAACTTTTCTTCTACTTTCAGCACAAAGTTTTGACATAGTTCTCACTACAATAAACTCAAATTTTCATAGAGTTCAGTGAAACGTTGTAGTCGATTGGTTTAAATCCCTTTAAATGAATAGTTTTACAACACTTTACAAATGAAACGTTTGCTTTTCCCATTGACATATTTCTCACACTATTGAATAAAACCCCAATAAAATTTCAATAACCTTGGATGAGTCAGATCGTTGAAACACTTTTGAATTAATTTATTTCTGGCCAAGAATGGTCTTAAGAATAGTTTATAATTATAATGGCACTAACAGTATCGACAATCTGAGATGAATCTGGAAAATAACTGATAAATATAGATTTTCATCAGTAGAACAAGAACTGATACATAATAAATTATTTTCAACACACTTGTCACCGGTCATTTAATATTATTAACAAGTTTCTTGAATGTATAATCAGATTTCAACAGAGATATCACATCGAATCGCACAGACTGTATTCACAGAGAAGAATTCCTTCTACTTTGTGCTGTATTCCAACAGAAACATCAAATTGATTCCAAAGGTCTCTCCATTTGAACTGAATCACCTAACAGGTATTTTAATCCTCATGAATTTACATTACTATCCAATAGACTGACAGGATAAAGTAAGAGAACAACTTAACAAATAATAATGTCATCGTCGAGTCTAATCGACCTTCAAATTATTATTCATCAATTGTACAACCTGTATTCAAATCACCCGGCTTCAAGACTTCACTAGTACTTGGCCTGTTTTGCATTTATGGAATAAGGCACGCTAACTTCCGTGGTAAAGGCTAGGTGCAATCAAACATGTACTGTTCTGAATGGTAGGAAATGGTTAAAAAATTAATTGAACATTACTCAATAGGTTTATTCGATTGGGAATTCTTACATTATAAAGTTGAATAGAATATCAAGGTCGAGGACATTTTTTTACTATGAATAATGAATATTAATTGCATCAGATACAACTGTTTGAAAAGTTAATTCGATAGTGGAATTGATGTTCTAGTTGAACAGATAGGATCAAATTATATTAGACTAGCTGGTAATCCGCGTTTGCAATGGGGAAAGTTTTGTGTTGTAAAATGCTTCTTATGTCCAGGAAACATAAAATATTTAATAATTAAGTTATTTATTATTTTGTACAAATTACATGGATAATCCTCATCACAGTTAAAAATTTCCAGCAAAAAAATGAGTTTTATTGATTTCGAACCCGCAACCTTTCTTTTATGAGTCGCGCGTACTTCCAATTAAGCTCTGGAATCACTTGTAGCTTATGTTGTTGCGTAAACTTTGAACCACATATTTAATAAATTTGGTTGATGTTTTTATGGTGAATTAGATATCTTAGTTCAACAGTGAAATAAAGTATTGGAGAATAGTTTTTAAAGCTTGCTTGACGACATTGGAGTTTCCCTAATTTCAAAACGATAGAACGAGGAATTGGCGAGCGTGCAAGACTCATTGAAGGTGAGAAATACAAGTAAATCATTATTATCCACATTATTATTTATATGTACGAGGAAGAGGACCTACATTTAAACAAAAGTAGATATCAAAAAGGAGGAAAAGAGAGGGTGGAAGGAATAGAGGGGATAAGAGGGAGATAAGGTGATGAGGATGGAGAAAGAGTAGACGAGGAAATTAAACAAGTAGGGAACAAGTGAAGAAGGGAGGAAGAAAGTGAGGGAAAAGGAAAAGAATGAGGGTGGGGCTGTTATGGGCAAATAGATAGGGAGAGTGTAAGTAAAATGAAGGATAAAATTGGAGAGAATAAGATAATATGGAAAGGAAAAAGGTTCATAAGAAAAGAAAAAAGGTGGAGGTGGAAGTGAAATAAAATGGGAAGGAGGATGAAAGGAGAAAGTTGGATGAGAACGTTAAATGGAAAAGAAGATAAAAGAGAAGTGGAGAAAAGGGAAGGAAATAATGAAGAATAAAGAAATCGAAGAAGAATGAAGAGAATATGAAAAAGGCAGATGAGGAGGGAAATGGGTGGGCTTGAGAAGAAAGAAGATGAAGAAAAAGAAGGAGAAATATATGAAGCAAAATACACGAACTTCCAATATAATATTCCTATATTTTGGAGTGAGAGCAGCATATAGATATAGACCATGAATGACTCACTCACTGCATGTTCGTGTTCACCAATTAAAAATCAGTGCACTCTATCTGATATGAGCAATTTTATGAATAGATTAGGGTCGTAAATTTAGCTGCACATAACAATGAGATCATTTTCGTTCATGGAAAAAACCTTGAATCATGGGTCAAAATTAGAAATGGATGAATTTCAACTGAACAATTAATTTCTGATTGTAGAGTAGCCTACTGCTTTTGAAACATTCCTTTTAATTTTTTTTTAGAAATAATTGTAGGCTTGAGATGATTCACAATACCTATCCCGGTCTTTTTATCAAAAACATTTTTTTTTAATTGAATCTTTGGAAATAATACTAACGGAATCTACTTTATGCTATGGATATGAAAAACTATGGATCTAGCTTCACAATAACTTACAGAACTCGTATAAATAACAATTTAATTTCAAATATAATTGAAAATAAATTGTTATTGTTAAAGTTTGGTTTCGTTTTATTTTCAAAATTTTACTGCACGCAAACGAAAAATGAAAAAAAATCCGACGAGGATGGGATTCGAACCCACGCGTGCAGAGCACATTGGATTAGCAGTCCAACGCCTTAACCACTCGGCCACCTCGTCTCTTGAATCACAAAACTGCTTCGTCGGATCACTATTGAAAATCTAAAAATAGACTGTTTAATTCCCTGAATCTTCTTCATCAACATCTAGATACAGTGGTTCTCTAGATTATTTATCAAGATAGATTTATGGTGTACTTAAAGAATATTTATAATTATTGCCCTATATTAAATCTTTTCAACACTAATGAATTAACGAAATCTACTTTAATGAATGATATATCAAATTGTGAAGTCCTTTTTGAAACACGCCGTAGATATCGGGATTGAATTTCTCTTCAATTTTTCAGTACTTTTACCATCCGGTTATTATGACTGGGTGATGGCTATAAATTTGAAAATATGGTTTACCAGTATCAATTATTATTTGTATTGTTGCAATGAAAACCAATAAAATCTTTAAAATCCCTATGGACAGTTGGAAAAACTATTCTAATTATTATTCAATCAATCAATTTATTTATTTGTTTTATAAACTAAGTAGCATCGTTATTAGACTATTTTATTACAGATCACTTTATTCCATAAGTAGCTTATAACTCTCTTCATCTGCCAATTTATTATTGGAATACTGTAATTTGAATGTACTGTAATAGATCGGTTAAAAATATTATTGGTATGAGGTGATGTTGAATGATAAAGTAAATAAACCAACTTTGAAAAAAGGTTGATAGAAAAATCATAAGTACTTCAACCAAAATGTTCATCTCAACATTCCTCGAATACTTCATGTTCAGTTGATTAAAAATTCCTAAAATCAATTACTTCCATAGTAATAGAATTTATATTTACTCGAATTATAATTGAAATTAAAGTTTCTGAAAAATGGAGGATGATCTTCACTAAAATTCCTAAAATCAATTACTTCCATAGGAATAGAATAGACATTCACGTGACTATGATCCTCATAACTGAATTTGCACCGATGTGAAATTCATTGGCGAATTCAAAACTACTGGTCATTCCAAACAGACTTTACTGTTGATGAGTAACGTACATGGATAGTGTCATGTTATACACTGGAGGACGACATGCTCAAACACCAACCCCACCCCTAACTCTGTCAAGGATATAACACATTTCAACCCCCCTCACACCAACAGGAACCCCTAACCAAAAACCTCATAACCACTCACACGCAACACACTCTCACACACCTACATGTTATCCTATACTTAACTTGCTTATATATCTATCTTTGCTGCACTAGTATTAATGTATACGTATACAAATACATATGTGTGTATGAACTATGAACACATTATATTAGATCCATCCATCACATGCTAGCAACTGTGCCAAAAATACATTACAACAATCCCCCTGGACCTGAACACACATGTTCAATTCACAGGAAAGGGAAGTAGCGTGTATTAGTTTTGAAAGTTATTATCTCACTGTATTCCTCTATTATCTAGTACTCGTGCTGGGATGCTCTATTCTGTATCTATAACAGCATCAATTATTTATTGTTTTAAAAGCTTTACCAGTACAGAATACAGTACTAAACATTTTCTACTATTGCGACTCAATAACAAATCAACGTTTTTGAATGGTCACTATTTATTTATTTATTTTTATTTTATTTTTTATTTATTTATTTATATTTTTTTCAGAGAAGCACTGATTGGGAGAGGAAAACTAAGGATACTCCTTGTACTTTTTCTTTCCCAAATTTAGATAACACTTTAAAAGTCCAAAATAGGGTTATGATTTCACTTTACTAAAATTTAGTCCATTTTTACTCAAAATACAACGAAAACTAAGATTTCAAATTTTGACGGTTGAAAACAGAATGAAAAAACAAAAATATCACACTCAAATCACCATTAATTGTAAAATTTTTGAGTAATTTTAGAAAATTTAGAGCCAGAAAAAACACAACTCACTATTCAGCACAGCTGAATATTATTATTTACCGTACTTATTTACCATTTACAACCAACTTAACAAAATCCATGATGATTACATCATAAATTTCATGGAAATGCAATTTTTGGATTGTTGACAAAATCCATCATGAATTTCATCGAGAAAGAAACAGACTACAGGCCAAAACTTCTTGAGATTACTTTGTGACAATAAGTCTTTTTATTCAATAAATATACTACCACACTACTTGCTTAGATAAACTTATTAAAAAAAATATCACGGAATTTAAAATTAAATTTTAATGAGACCAATTTAGAACATCACATGATAAAATTCTGGTACCAATTTGATTTCATTCAATAACAGCCCAACTCCAAAGCATTCCGTAAGATGATCCATGACAATTATCTGTTGAAAAATAGATAATCTGCTATTATTATTAGTTGAGGTCTGTAGACGTTACCTATAGGTAAGTACATTATTTACCAGATCACTTACGTATTTGTGGATTTATTGTCATAGAATATGTTATACTGTATCAAAGTAGATATTAAATAGTTGTTAGATGAGGTAACCCTTCATATTGGATCTACAAAGATTGAACCTTGAATGATTGAACAATGTGGATTCATTATAATTTCATTTTTCACATAACTCATAATGCCTTGACTTGATGAAAATATTATTATTACCATGTATACAGTCAGGCATTGTATAAATAAGCTCACATTATCTCACCGAACATTGATTCAATACAACATTGTGACACTGTAATAGGCTTCAACATTTATGTAAATATTTTGGGGCTGCGAACCAACCTAATACCGCACATTAGTTAATAGCAGATGGTGTTTGTTGGGTGTGTACTTGTGCTTGTATTATTTAGAGTGCAACATGTTTGAAGGCGCTGCCTGAACACAGATGCATTCAATTGCTTGTTTGTGAGGAATTTATTTTCGGCCCACCCTGTTTTCGATGTGGTTGGAATCGATGTTACGAGAGAGAGACACAACTCATGTAAAGAGCACGTACATGTTCAAACATGTAACAAAGGGTAGGAGGTGTTTTGGGAGTCAAACAATAAACTAACCTGAATTTGTCTGGATAAGCTTTAACAGGGAAGTTTTCGCATACATGCTGAATTTTAACGGGTTGATAGAATTTAGTGATTAGTAATATTAAATATTGAAAGTTTATATTATGTAAAGTATCGAATTTGGGTAGATAAAAATCCCTAACCGAAATAGTAATAGGTCTGAAAATAAAGTAACTGGCTAATATCGCCAAATAGATAATAACTAAGATTAGATAGCATCAGCTTGTTCTGGCTAAACGGTACAAAAAACCTAAAAAGGATTTGAAGGAATTTTGTTGCTAATAAATAGATTATTATATAAAATATTTTGAAGATTGAGGCTAGGTACATGTATTCACGGATCGGTGACCTAGACATCGATCAAATCGAGCAACGTAGAATCTGACCAAAACCCCTTGGCAGAGCTCTATTGCAATCAAACGGTATGCAATGTGAGAAAACACATGATCACGTGGCTAATTATTAGGTAGCATGAAATTAATATTAATGTATAGAATATTAGCTAGCATGTAAAGAGCATAACCAATAAACCAAATAAAAATAATTAAGTTTATTCAGGAAATAGGAGGTACCAGGCGCATGAATACCGAATAAAATTTGCATGCACCAATAGCAAAACGGCAGTTAATAGGCGGCAACTGTAGGCCAATTCAAAAATATTTCTATATATTTATATAAATGTACTGGATTATGTGTTAAAATTTTGTATAGTCTATGTTATCGATATGGCTCGAAAGCAAAGAAATTATTAATCGTACAATCTAAGTAATATTTTGATATTTTTTGTAAGATCTATTTGAACCTAAATGGCGGAGGACTAAGATATTCAAATTTTATGTTAATTTGAAAGTCAGAAATGAGATTTGTAAAAATTGAGAAAGGAGAACCAGCACTCGCCAACCAAATGCCACCAGGAGAGGACCCCAAATATTTTAGAGCGTAGTACCTTGCTAATAAATTTGTAAAAGTTAAAGTAAAATCACATTATTAAATTTCTTAAAGGACTTCGTGGTGCTATTGTAAAGCAGAAGTCATTTTCATTTTTTAAATAAATTTATAACCCCTTGGAAGAGACGATTCCGGCTACCATATTCCCGGACCACATGGAGTTGGATCGACATCGGCGGCTTACAAGAAGATTTTCGACACGTGAGTGATAAATATTGAATTAGTGATGGGCGCCCTAGTGCTTCGAATTAATCTAATAATCAAAGCTAGCTCGTCGAAAGGGTTTTTATTATAAATTAAGAAATTAATAAGAGTAATACTTGCGCAAGTAAAATTAGTATTAAAGGTATTTTATTGAAAGAAAAAGATAGATCAATACATTTCAGAAAATTCTATTGAATCAAAGAAGTATAAAATCTAGGCTATTAAAACATATGCATATGATATTTAATTTTTGCAATATAATTTGCGATAGTTTGTTATAGCTCTAATTCACTAGATGAATGGCTCTACCTATTCCGTCAGGTGCCGAATCTTGCACCCTGAGATAAAATATATATTCGATACAAAGAAATCTACTAAGTACTAGAGATTTTAATATATATATATATATTTGGATTATTAGTGGCTAATTTATCAAGCTGATTTTAAAGAACATATTTTTTAATTGAGTTGTCCAAGTCGACAAGTATTAGCAAGCGCATATCGCAGCTACATGCAAAAGAATGCATATGATTTTAAGATAAAGGCACATGGTAATGATTCGTGCCATAAATCTAGAATATAAAATTTAGCCTGTGATATTTTACTGATTTCAATTATTGTTCTATTTTTATATTATATTTTTTATCGCTCTTTATATATTCTTTGCCTCGATCTATTTTTTGCATTATTTATTTAATATATGTATGAAATGTTTATGGTGTGCAATTATTTTTATTCCTCAACACTATAGTATAAGTATCATATTTATATATTTATTTTTTATTGAATTACAAGAGTTATAGGAGAAGCCCATACCTAGGCCTATCAAGATTTTTTGAGACTGAATCCTATTAAAAAACCACGACCTAGATATATGATTATATCAAATATCTCATGCTTTACCGACTGATGCCAAGCAGGAGGCTAATCGTTATTTAAATATAAAGAATAACGTGACAATTATAAAAGTGATTTTTCAATCTGATTATCAACTGCAATAATTTATGAACATGATTGATTTCCACAACAACAGTTGGACAGTTTTGAATACACTAACTATTTTTCCTAAGTATCATTTACCAGCTCAAATTCATGGTTCAATCGTTCTAGATCCTATTTGAAGGGTTCCTTCAAAGCTTCAGGCTATTTCATATCTACTTTGATACAGTATATCGTATTTTTTCAATGGTTCAAATACAAAAATATGTATTTCGTCTTGATATCAATTAAGTTCAATGTCTCAAGTTTTCAATTTATTGTTTCCTTTGGTACATTCATACATACTATTTCTTACGTCAACCTTCAAAATTTAATTTTTTTCAAATAACTATAGGGCCCCATACACTAGGGAACTTCGATAGGGAACCAAGTTCGTGTAGGATTTGCCCACATACTGTAGCGGGGAGAGCGAACAACCGTTCGTTACTTCAGTGTCTCTTGGGGTCTAGAGATGAGCGTTTCAAAGTTTGCAGCTGCTGTGGGAAGAAAATATTTTAAATATATATATAGATATAATATATCGCCCTGGCGGACGAACCGAACAAAGTTTTTAATCCAGATTGAAGACCAAGTTCGTCACGAATTTGGTTCGCGGTTCGCCAATTTTCCACATACATTGGGGAACTTAGTTCGCGAGAACCAAGTTCGACGATCCAAGTTCCCTAGTGTATGGGGCACTTATTCCTGGACCGAAAATTCAGTGGTGAAGCAGTGTTGTGTGATTTCACAACCTAATAATAATTTAGTCATAAACTTTTTTCAAAATTTGTGAGAGAAATAGTACAGGCTCAGCATAGTTATTCCTCCATAATTGTAGTGTTTTGTACAATAAATGAATATTATTCATTACTTCACCAGCTCAAATTTTTTGGGGGTTTCTCTTATAATATCTATTTTAATACAGTTGAATCTTCTTTTGCAATGAATTGAAGATATAATTAGCCTACTCATTTTTCTTGCATACTAGACGTCCATGTACTCTGGTTTGACAATAATTATGCATGTTACATCTACTGTCATACATAATAATTACAATACATATTTTTTCAAAACTGTGAAAACAATTTTTTTCATATAGTTTGCACTTCTTAATCAAACAGTTAAATCTTAAGAGGTTTTAACTACTCTCAATTTTTCACTCTCATTTACTACCACATATTATTTGGCCAGTTTGAATAAAGAATTACGTAACTTTTCTTCTTCTACTCTACTTGTTTGAACTCAATTTACCAGGGATACCCTGAATACTCTTCTCTGAACCATTAATAAACATTTCATTTTAAGAATTCTTTCTTAATCCAATTACAAAATGATTTATTAATACCATCATAATCTTCTTCTAATTTGTAATTTTACATGAAGTTTTATTCTAGACGACACACTTCATCGGTCATGTTCGACGCCTAGATCATTCACTCAAATATTGCTCTACGAAATAGAAAGTGAATTGGCCAACGCAGAGCGCATGCAGTGAGTCACCGAGACTAAACACTGAATAATTCAGCTGAATTTGAGCATTTCAAAACACGTCCAACAGGTTTGACACTTATCCTTCCATATTTTTCATCAGGGCCTTATTTGGTAGCCGGCAGCCAGGTCCCATTCCACTGCCCACCTCTTTGCTTGCAAACTCGCCTTCCCACGTTTTTCTACTTCCTTTTCGCATTTCCTTCATCATCTCCTTCGTCGTCTTCGTCATCTTTTTCTTCTTCAAACTTAATTGGGTTATTTTTCTTCACATTTTTTCATCTCTACCATACAATTTTCATCAAGATTCTCCTTTACCTCCTGTTCATCACCACCTCTTGTCCACCCAGGGTGGCCAAACGTCCCGGTTCTTTATCATAACACCCGGTGTCCCGAAAAAATGTCTCGGGACGCTAGAAAGTCACGGTTTTCAATTTTGAAAAAAGTTTATGAATTTGTAATCCTACATTTGTTATTTTTCTCTTGATTATATGATATGAAACACGACTTTTAATAATACCAATTGCTTTATAAACACAATTATGTAGTATATTACTAGTATATTTATTTGAACTTAGTCCTGTAAGTGTTATGCACTGAGCAAGAACTCAACTCCAACACTGACTCTTGAGTCGTTCCGCTAAAAAGCAGCCGAGTTTGGCAACTCTCTGGAATTAATCCTACAGATTCTGTACAACTACAAAATAGACTGTGAACAGTTTTACAACTGTGTCTTGCAGAATAAAAACATGATCAAGATGGCAGGAAGGAGTGAAAAATATCCTTTCCTCCAATCAGCCCCATCTACATCTACAAGCACTGCCCAGTAACATTTTATCATAGATTTTAAAGTAGCCTACTTGTTTTGTCTTGAACAATTTTTTATAGTCACTATTAAACTCATGTTTATGGAAGTATAATAATTATGTTGTTCTTCTTTTTACTTATTTTTCACCTGTACATATTTTCGCTAGTCCAGTAATGGGGGGTGCAAACATGGGTATCCCGGTTTTTTGCCGGGGATGATATGGTCACCTTAATCTACCCCATAATTTCTTTGATAACTCATTCATCTCCTTCTCCTTCATCACCTAACGCAGGCGACATTTGAGGCCACTTTTTCAGGAGTCCTCTACCGTCGCTGGCCTCGAATGTCACCGGTCTCTACCGTCGCTGGTCTCGACTGTCGCAGGACTCTTCTGTCGTTTGCCTCGTTTGACATCGACCCCTTTCTTCAAGTTCTTTCTCTTCTCTTCTAGCTTCTCCTAGATTCTGGTAAACTCCATATACTATTTGGGTCGATGTCAAACGAGGCAAACGACAGAAGAGTCCTGCGACAGTCGAGACCAGCGACCGGCGACATTCGAGGCCAGCGACGGTAGAGGACTCCTGAAGAAGTGGCCTCAACTGCCGCCTGCGTTAGGCGACAGTTGAGGCCACTCTAATTTAAGGCCACTCTATTATTTTTTCTTAATTATTTTTTCTTTTTCAAGACAGGCCCCGACAGTCGAGACCTGCGACAACAGAGGACTCCTGAAAAAGTGGTCTCAAATGTCGCCTGCGTTAGGCGACAGTTGAGGCCACTCTAATTTTCGTACACTCCCGACAGTCGAGGTCTACGACCATAGAGGACTGTAAAACAGTCCTCTACGGTCGTAGGTCTCGAATGTCGTCGGTCTCGACTGTCGCGCCCCCATACTATTTTAGTCATCTGATTGTCATATCATTCACTCTCTTCTTCTTCCAATTCAAACATCTTGTTATTTTCCTATTTGTTTCATCTTATTCATTTCTAGTTAATCGTATTCTTCTAGTCCAGTCTTCTTCATCTACCTTTTGATCTTCTAATTCATTTTGTGAAATATTATTTCGAGTTTACTGGTTCTCTCTTCCTTCAACTGTATTGTCATAATTATTTTATATCTTACTTAATAACAAGTTCTTCCTATCACTTATTACAATTCACTATTACTCATAATTCTTAAATATCTTACTCAATAGTTAGTTCTCCTTAACAGTTATTTGATTCTACTCCAATTAGCTTGTTCTATCATCTTTCTTATGTCAGTCAACTACTTCTCCACTTACTCCTTTTATCTTGTTCTTCCTCTTCAATCTGCTTTTCTCTTTACTAACTTCCTTCATCGACATATTCATATTCTTCTTTTTCGTTTTAATTTATTCCTAATCTCATCCGCCCCATTTTTCTCAAGTATGTATCAAGAATTAGAAATCTCCATAAATTGATACTGAAATAAAAGATAATATTCTCCTTTACACACATCATTCGTTTTGATTTTTGTACAGTAAACGAAAGTCACAGATTTGTAGAGTAGAATTCTACTCCAAAATTATTTTTTCTCCATTAGAGCATTCACAACCAACTCCCATTAATTGGCGAAGGACAGCCTGTCGGAAAATGTGTTCCCGTAAAAGAGTGAGCAGAAAAATTTGATTTGGGAATGGAAATTGAATTTCAATTAGCGAAAAGCACTCGTGAGTGTAAGCAATCAAAGCCAGCGTTCAACTGTGGAAATGTTAAAAATGTCTCACAAACGACTGGCTTTTAATTTCTGATTCCACCAAGAGGCGACAATATTTTTCCTTTCTACAGCAAAAAACTGCTACTTTGAAAATACCTACCGTCCGACAGTTATTCAATGATGAAGGGTCATTCAATGATAATTGAATCTGCCACTCGGACTTTCATTGCAAAGCTGGAGATTCTTTATTAAATCAACACAACCACAAATATTGTACAATATTGGATTAAAATATTCATAAGATGTGATAGATTTCCCTCCCCCTACTCCTCCTTTTCCTCCTTCATCTCCTTCTCCTCCATCTGCTCCTTAAGTTAATAATTGCTTAGACTTATTTTTTGGTAGAGACATGGTAAGTTTTAATAAACAATAATATCGAGTGACTTGGCTGGCTCAGGTCTGGTGTCAGAGTTTTCAGGTCGCACCTGATCAATTTTATTATTATCATTATGGTAAGTTTTAATTGATTTAACAAAATAGAACATACTGTTCCATTCCTGCGGATAAGTTCATGAACATAACTTATTTCAGAATAAGCACAGTAGATAATTACACAGAAAAATGTATTCCAGGTTGTTAGAAACGAAAGTTTACGCCAATTTAGTCTGATTTCATTAGTAAAAACAACATCTATTATATTTCTAGAGACTAATGACTTATGGGCCACTTTGAATATTGATTTCATTTCCTGGAACAAACAGTGATTCACAGACCGTCTCCATTATTAAAATGATAATTTTGGTGTGGCTGTTTGCAAGTGGGTGAGAAATGATGTACAGTATGATGGCGAGACAAAGAATGGAGAATTGGTTTATAGTATACGGGTAATGTACGTGACAGAGCCAACATGAGTCACCTCGCAAGTGACAAGGCCACTACACCTACTATAGTAAGATTCACTTTCAACAGTCAGTATTGACTGAATGGGAAACATTCAAGTCATCTGTAAGGAATGCTGACAGTTAGTGAATCTTACTACAGCTTAAAAATCGTCTGTTATGTGGTTATAGTGTGCGTCTTAAATCTTTACTTATAACCCTTTCTTCTATAACCCTTCCTTTAAAGCTTATTCATACCCCATTGATCATAATCACCCGGTCTTTTCATTATTTTTTCTACCTTACTTCATTGTCCTGTTTTTCAAACTCTTCTTGTTTATTCCTACTTCTTGCAGTTTTCTTCATTCTCTCCTACTTGACTCTTTTTCCTATCTTAATTTTTTTCCACATCCACCAACATTTCCTTCTCACTTCAAACTTCTTATATGCTACTTTCTGTCTCCTACTTCTCATTCTCAATTTTTTTACTGCTCTACTATCTTCTTCTTTCTCATTTATCTCACCTAATTCTTCAAAGCCTCCTCTAACTCATCATATACCTACTACTCGAACTGTTCTTGAAGTTATCTGATAGTATTTTTCATAATATATTTTCCTCTTTATTATATCTTCCTCCTTACTACCTCCTCTCCCTTCATTTTATCTTCACCTTTACACTTTCCAGGGAGTGAAGTGTTGATGGAAACGATATTTTGAAATATTTGTTCTCCAACACAAGGATTTGATATATCAGTTCAAACTCTGATGATTTATGTCGAAACAAATCAATCATTATATTATGTAATCGTAGTTAAAATTTTATTTCATTTTCATACCGTTCAATAACTATTATTATCTAGTTCACAACTTGGAAAAATTTCTCCTTCAGCCTCCTCAATTTCCTTCTCTTCTTTCTATTGTAACTAATCCTCTATTAGGTGGATCTACTTATTATATAATCGTAATTAATTGCATTTTATCTTGATATCGTTCAATAACTACTATCCAGATCGCAACTTGGAAAATGTTTCTTTCAGTATCCTCAATCTGCTCCTCTTCTTTCTATTCTATTCAATCTGCTCCTTCTCATCTTATAATACCACCAACCACAATCTAAAATCCGATAAACTTCCACTTTCCATAGTTGATCGGTAGGAATGTCATCTCAAGTGCTTACCAAGCTGTTGATCTCGTGGCTTAAAAGCTCCTCAAAATTACTCACACATACCACCACATACTCACACACAGACACAATGGGTGATAAATTGACATGAGCCACGAATAACCAATGATGCCACATCCGTTTGCCTTCCTAATTTATGCTAAGTCTGTCTACTAGTGACTAGTCAGAGTCACTGTCATGGACGAGGAGTGTTTGTATTGTTTCTACATAAGGCAGTCTTCAGAATAGTGCAGTAGGTGTCAACTATAATGAGTCAGTATGTTAACAATCAATAAACTATGTCATCATATGCAGTATAAAGTATGATATAATGTGGTAATCAGAGAGTAAAGAATGTAGAGAATTCATAAGATAAGGTGATAATAAGATTTTTGTGTACTAGTGAAAGTGATGTGGTAGATATCGACATAGAAATATTTAAAACCCCTTATTGAAATTTGTTTAGAATCTGGAGTGATATTTTCAAGTATTTTCATGCGATGATATAGTATCTTAAGTCACAAGGACGGGAAGAGGCCTTTTGCAGGCGAGAATGATGTTTCATTCGAGCACTGCAAAAGACATTCACGTCCCAGTAACTTACACTATTTTTAGTCATAATAATCTAGAAAAGAATAATTATTGAGAAACAGAAAATATTACCTGCTTGTGCTGACATTACTACATGCATTCTTGATTGTAGTTGACAAAACTTCCACCTGGAGCGCTAAAAGGCGGTTTTTTGTACCAGTTTTGCCGTTCCTAATTCGGAGCTATAGTGAGGTCCACGTTAAGGTGCGTACAGACTTTCGTTCCGCTCCAAGACCGAACGTCACTCCAGCAGAGCGATTGATGATCGACCGGCGAGCAACAATGGTTCGACCGGGGAACGCGAGAAGATCTACCATCTTCCGTAACGTTCATGAGCGGAGGCGGAGCGATTGCTGTGCGATGGTGGTACGTGGGCGGTACGAGGGAGGAGCGTGCTCGGTGCGGGTTGGAAGCACGAGTATGTGTACGCAGCTATATAATGGCAGTGTACGATTGACAATACTGTTGCTGTCCTTTTCTGTCATACAAAAAAACAGATAGCACTATCTCTCTCTAGCTTTGCAATGTTGTCAGTTTGCCATAATATTTTATTTTTACTTTTGACAGTGACTGTTCAAAAGTAACTCATTGAAATGACATTTTAAAAGTTGATAACTAACCATCCTAGACTTCATCCCTGCTTCAGTTAGCCTACACGTTTAGGTTAGACCTACTCGTACCGGTATAAATAATATTGAAAGGTTATTTCAGAATTATTTCCATTGAAATAACTTATTTTAAAAAGGATTTCTATTTTTCTATCATTTTAAAAGCAATTTGAATAGAATACCTACCAAAGAACTTAATTTTCTGTTGTTTTGAAAGTCAGATTGGTGTATCACAGCTTTTTAATTAGCCGCCATTTCAGGTTTGTATAAAAATAAAAATCTAATCTTAGTTGAGGAAGCAAATTTTTGAATCAAATTATGAAAAAATATTTTTTCTTGATTAATTTGACATTAAATTGATTATTTTGTCGAGGGAATGATAATTATTATTAGTCCAAATTTGATGGGATGAATTGAGTAACAGCTGTGTACAATCAGTGGCAAAATGGAGAGACTTGGCAACGTTTTTCTCCTATCTTTCTTCACTGCTATTATAATGTGGACCTCACTATAGGAAACATACTCGACTGTAAAGAAAACATATGATTTTATTACAGTATAGTATGCTGTAATGAGAATCATATGTTCATTTGTTCTACAATCAGCTGTTTACTGGCTTGATTTCATGGATGTAAAACAGCTGAAATTAAATGACTATGACAAAAAATTTAGGTTTAAAGCTAGAGTTATTGTGATATGAAGAAGTGGAACCGTGTTGAGTGATACTTATTCATACATTGCAACCTAGTAAACTAGAATGTTTTTTGTTAATATCCCTCAACTAGCTATTAGCTAGAGTGATTAAGATATATGTATACTGTTTTTATTGAAATTGTAGATAAACTAAAATTCACGAGCAATCCAGATTATGCCATTGAATGAATTGCCTTGAAGTCACAAATAATCCAGCAATAAAAAATATATTGTTCTCTTGATATTTTTTAATGAGAAATACACTAATTTAACACATTTGAACTGAATACACTATTATAAGAATTCTAATAGTTGTTGTTCACTTACATAATCGTCCGAAGCTGTGAGATAACCGTTTCTTGATCTTCTGCACTCTACTAAGGGCTCCACTCTTCTTTTCACGCATCGTCACTCCTATAAATGAGAGAAAAACATTGAAAAACCATCAAATATTACAAAACTAGAACTAAACAGCCAATAATAAATAAAATAATATATTTTATTTAGGTGTTGTAATTTCTTTTGTAGGTACCTACTTATATTTTTTGAAATTTCAATAAGGTTTTTTATTTGATTTTTATTATTAATTGAACGAGCGTCAGCAAGTTCTCACTTTTGACTTACTGAAATCGCCCGTCTGTTTGTATGTTCTACAATAACTTTAGGAAGAATTGATCAATCAGCTTCAAATTTTGAACACGTATTCTTCGAACCTTTTTACAGGTCAAGTTCGTTGGACAACGAAATTGACTCACTCCTTCGTCCTTTTTCAGGATATAAAAATAACATTCAAAGTGCACAAGAAATAAATTGTTACTACAGTTTTTCTATTCATTCATTCATAACATCATCTGACGCTATTAGGGAGCTATCACACGCGCTGACACATGGTTTTATCTGGTTAATATACTCCGTAATTTACAATCACATGGGCACCTTCTCATTTTAAATAATGGACTTGGATTCATATGAGGGTCAAAGATGTTCAAGCGACGGAGTAATATTTGAAGAGTAAGTTTCCATTTCAAATGGGATCCCAAATGAAACCTACTGTCAAATTATTCTTGCAAGAGAACTATTTAGCTGTTTTCATCATTTCCATCAACTCTGTATAATTATTAAAAGTAGCGGGTTTCAAAAATTACAATACAACAGTTCTTGAGCAAGTTCCCCAAACCAAGGGGTCACTAGTTATTTAGGTGTTAATTTTAAATTTTTTGTTTGAAATTTCAATACATTTTTTTTTAATCCATTCATATTATTTATACTAATTAATATTATTAATTTATTATATAATTTATATTCAGCTCATTAGCAGAATAACAATTTTGCAAAAATATAGTGTATACTATTCATGATCAACAGCATTATTAAATTTATTCTCCATCACGCAAATAAGATTCAAAAGTAGACTTCTTCTATGTAGCGAGAGTTGGTCAAAAAAAACTACCCCTGGTGGGACTCGAACCCACAATCCCCGGTTTAGGAGACCGATGCCTTATCCATTAGGCCACAGGGGCTTGCTGAATACGAGTTTGAACTGTTCCTATATGAATGATAACAGTGAATAACAATGAAAATCACAATGAAGTATTAACATTTTGATGACTTTAGCCTAATTTTTGTACTGATAAGCAAAATTAATGTTTATTCAAATAAAAATGTAATTTATCTAATCACTGAGAATTTAATTGAAGTATGTTTCTCTACAGTTTGAATCATTTACGGAATCTATAAATAGCCAGTTGCCAGCCTATTTCCTAATCAAAAGAATATGTACGGAATCTATAAATAATAGTCTATTTCGTAACAAACAATGAAATTGTAGATTCTTTTAATTGAATCATTCTCATTATTAAACACTTCATATGATATTCACATTAAAATAATAATGAATAATTATTTATAACGTTTTTTATTGCCTTATTTTTCGTTTGCTGCATTCTTTTCTATGAGAGAGCTTCATTCGAATGTATTTTTCAACAAACAATTTCAATCAATACACTTTGAGAATTAAAAAATTTTAATATACTCTCTTTTCTGAAATTTTTAATGACTAAGAAATTTATTAAATGAAGATGTGGTGCTTAGTTACGGTATATTGAATTTAAAAATATACGTTAAAATATAAGTCTAACAAAAAACAAACAGCATACATAGAATACATTATTATAGCCTATAATTCAAACACGAAACCACAGCACAAAATATTTTGGAATGTTTTCCACCCTTACTAACACTCACTTTCAATTACATGATAAGATACACGATCTCTAATGCAACGTAATTGAGTATAACACAAAGGAAAAGCAGTAACTATTCCTCATTAAAACTAGCGCAAGGCAGTGGGCTTGTAAATGTATTATGTATTCACTCACATACTTTCAACTTCCAACAAAAAGTACAGTATATGTATATCGTATTTAGTTGTTCAAAGTAGATAATATACGTTTAATGTTCAACAGAATATGTATATGTTATGTAGTTTAGTTGTTCAACAGTATATGCATGTGTTATGTATTTGTTGAACAGTACATGCAAACGCGAAATGTATTTAGGTGGGTAGCTGCAAGTAGAAAAAGAACATTTATGCACAGTTTTATGATCATTTATAGCGGCTTTAATAGTGCGGTTGTGGGCGAAACAAGGCTCCTGCCTCTCTGCCATACAGTAATTCAAATTAAACTGGCTAATAATCAGGCTGGCTCACCCGAGCACCCGAGACGTATTTGCAAACCTGTCTCGTAAATTTCAATGAGCCTGCATGCTTTCAAAGAACTTGATACCACTCATTCTTTTCAAAATAAATTTGGCTGAACTTAAATCACAAGCTTGACATTGAAGGTGGTTTCGTTGAACAAAGAATGAAATCCAATAATTTCAGTTCATCTGAATCATAAGTTTGACAATGTAGATGAAATATGGGATTGTTAGTCAACATAATATATTAAAAAAAATGAAATTGAATTACAAGTTCGACATTTGAGGTGCCATTATAGGACAAAGTATAAAATGAATTCAGTGAAATTTGAATCACATGTCATAGAACAAAAAAAATTAGATTTTCTCTGCACAGGTGTGACAATTGAGGTGGGATCATTGGACTAAGATATAACAAAAAATAAGATCAACAATCGAAACAGTAATTACGACGATAAAATGAACCAATTTGAAGATTGACTTGAGTGAGAGTGATTTGGTGGAAAGTGAGCTGTCAAATAAGTAACACCTCTCCCTGCAATCTCTCAGCACACAACAGTAAGTGTAGTGTTTACTCGCACTTATCCAAGACATTTATTGCATTTGATGAGTGCTTCTGTTTTCGAATAAAGCAAACCTCGTCTCGGGCCCTTCTTTATTTTCGGGGTAGTAAAGTTGCCTAAAGGGTGGACTACCCCACCATTTCCTCACACCCTACGAAAACTTTGAATCGTCTTGAGTGCTTCCTAACCACCCTCCCTCCCCCTCACCATTCACTACAACAAAAGGACCAACAGCATCTTGGAGACGCAACACTGATGCTCAACATTCACACCCGGAACTCTTCACTCTTCTGAAGAAGAAGATAGAAGTATACAGTAGTAAGAATATGAAGTAAATAACAGGAATAAGACGTCGAGGGGGGGTCGGGTAGTGGACGGAGGAAGAGGAGGAGGAGGAGGGGAGGAAAGGGAACATGGAGGAGGAAGAAAGAAAATTGAGAAAAAGAGGAGTAGTGCATGGGAATGGTAGAAGAATATGGAAAGAATAATACGAAGTAGACGAAGGGGAAGGAGATGGGAATGCTTTGAAGAAACGAAGTTGACAAATGAGAAACTTAAATAAGGAGCAAGAAGGACAAAAGGTAAATTGACGAAGGAAAAAAGGAATAAGTAGGGGAAATGAAATGTAAGTCAAATGGGAAAAAGTAAGTTTAGAAGAACTTGGAGAACTTGGAAGAAGAATGGGATTCGAAAAGAATGAAAAAGAATAGTTGTGTAAACAAAGAAGAAATTAACAAGAGAGAATAAATAACAAAAAATTATATAGATATTGATTTTGGTAGAGAAAAAAAATTAGACCTGCAACGGAGAAGATGGGAAATACTGTCAAGAAATATAAGGAAAATAATAGAATGAGGAGCAAGGAAAAAGAAGTGAGAAGAAGAAGTGAGGAGGAGGAGGAGGAGGAGGAGAAGACAAGGAAGAAACGACAGAAGAAATCATCAGTTTTCACTACCCTCTGAGCTGGTTGCATGTTGGCCCGCTCAATAGCTGGCTTAACCTTGTCATAAAACGCATTCTTATCGTCATGAATTTCCGACATCTTAATCCGCTGCTAGCAAATAAAATGCATCATAAGACCTTCCCACTTCCCTAGCGACGTATTTCAATCAAGCTGAGATGCCTCTGTCAAGTGCTTCAGCTATTCGAATAATAGCTGGGATTTGCGTTTATTGTGAAAGCGATTTTCGGGAATGTTCCTCCTTCAAAACCTGCTATGAGATGATAGGAATGCAAGCCGATTTAATAATTATTTTATTGTGATGTTGATGATAAAGGAGAAGATGATATTGGGTATTGATAATGATGAGGATAATTGTTTGATTATTCGTCTTCTTTACCATTGCTTCAATGGATTCTAGCGTTCCTATTGGTCAAAAATGCAAGGATTTAATTTTTAAAATTAAGTCTATTATTACGGCCCAGAGATTTCAAATTTGATAATAACAACAACATTGATGGATCACATCAAAAGAACGAATAATGAAATTCTACAATGATCTGTATTTGAATCATTAAACTTAAATAAAAAACGGCCTAATAGTTTTAATGTAATTCAGTTAAATTCAATTCCATTAACAATTCAAGAGTTTACCATTTAGAGAAGGAACTTGACAGAAACCACATTCTCCATTATTCCACCTCCACCATCGATCGTCTTGGAATCCATTACTACAAAATGTGTTGAAGGTAATTTACGGAAATGAGAGCCGCTGAGCAAATTTATTCAATTAGGTGGCAACCTGAAATTTGGACAGTTAAACTATTTTATGGCACGCAAGAGTAGAATACAAAGCATGAGAACCAAATCCTTTTCCATGCTCCGCTTTACACCTAACTATGGGAAATTTGCCTACTGTGGTAATGGGTAAGTAACACAATGCTTTAACAAATAAACTGTGCTAAATACCTGGCTACTCTAAATGGAAATACCATACGAGTTCAACAAATTATTCTTTCATTGTTTTTCTACAGATATCAGTGAGAATGAAGAGTATATTCAAATAGCACCAAGAAATCACTTTTCAAAATGAATCAATATTTCAATTCTTCCAATGTTCATATAATTCTATAATATAATATATATAATTCTATAATTCATATAATTATATATTTTGAATCATGTTCATATAATTCATGAAAATACAACACACTACTTTTTACTTATGGGAAGAATGTGATGTGATACCGTACATAATTTATAATATCGGGGCACCGAGCTTCGCTCGTTATTTATTTATAAACTATTGATAAACAGAACACAATTCTTTAAAATGATTGGGGAAGGACCAACAGGCACAACCCAAAACTATTTCTTCCCCGAATTTTGATTTATACACTATAGGCCTAAATAGTCCAGAAAGTAGTATGTTCATATGTGTACTTATGTATAGTCCATAAGTGTATGTTCCATACACTTATTCAAGTTCAATTTTTAGTCCAAACATTTAAAAACAAAAAAGTTCTAATTTAGATTATTTACGAACCAAATTGAATAACAAAATAACACTCACTAATCACTTAAAATTGTCAAATAAAAACTAACTTTGAAAATTGAAATCAAATTTTAACTTTAACAAATCAAAATTAACTTTGAAAATTATGATATACTCTAGTTTAGAATAATTATCATGTCATGTCAAAAAATCCGATTATATTGATCAAGTCGATTAAAATTTCTAGATAATATTTCTCACTGATTGATTACACAGCTGGAACTGTTTTTCCAAGGATGAATAATTGTTAACCTATTCATGTCCTTCAGCGAGTTTTCCCAGGGATGAGAGCTAGTGCAATCGAATTTTTGTATCATAAACCTACTATGTTCCAAATTTCGTCAAAATCGTTTTTCGTGATCCGTTGGTCATAAATAACCAGATGTAAATAAACATAAATTACCAAATATAAACATATATAAAGAAATTGCTAGCTTATTATAATAGGATTTGTCATGAATTGAAATGAGAATTGATTCGAGAGAAAGCCTGTTTTTACCCTACACACTCCCTCATTCCTTTCTTTCATTTATTTCCTCACATTGTAATGTACTTTAATACATGTATTCCAATTTAAATTACTTCCACTGTCTTCGAACAAGCTAAGTAAGTCAAGCTATAGTCTTATGTTAATATCATCTTCAACAAAAAAACTCTAGGAAGGTTTTGAAAGCCAGGGGTTGAAACTTTCAATTTAGAGGTTCTTATCTCAATCTCTAGAAACACTCTAAACTTTATCAATCAATTCCTTATTTTTTCATAACAGGGACTTCTTGATCTAAATCTTACTCTTTCAATTCAATAATTCAAATCTCTAGCAAATATATCAATATTCTCTTCTCAAGAGCACAAGATCTTGTTTTCAATTATCACTCTCTTTTTTATTCTCAATCTTAATCTATAGAAAGACTGAACATTACCCAAGAACATAAGATCTGATTATCGATATACTATTGTCATGCTCACTCTCAATCTCTAGAAAGGTTATGAACATGATCAATCTTAAGAACAGGATCCACTTAATCTCATTCATTCTCTTCATAATCAATTTTAATATTGTATGCAGAAGAGCAATAGGCTGTATTTCTATTCTTTCTAAGAAGAGGATCTTAAATCTCTCAAGAGTGTTAATCTCTCACTTTGAAATATAAATATTAATCTATAGCATTAGGCATTATCGGAATCTTTCTAAGAACAGGATCGTCTACTGGATCAGCTTAATCTCTAGTTCTAAAAAGGCTTTGAACATTAGTCAGCCTTTCAAAGTTCAACCATCCAACACGTACAAAACGAAAGTACAGTTAGTAAGGGTACAGTACAAGAGTGAAACCGCTGTCAAAAGATGAAAGTGAATTAGAATGCAATAATAATTGCAGCCGACTAAATAGCGCAGGCAAAAGCAGTCTGCAGTTTGCACTGTTTGTGCAGTTGATCGTGAAAATCAGTTAGTGAACTAAAACTGGCTGCGAGGAGCAGAGTGGAGTAGAGCTGCACAGAGGCTGTGCATTGCAAAGGTCATGGCTGTAGTCGGATTCACTTCAAAATGACAGCATTTGTTGAATTGGAAGCATTAATATAGTTCATAAGGAATGCTGAAGTTTGAATGTTTCCATAGCCAGCCAACAAGCTGCACTGACCAGATTCCGCCTCTCCATCACTCCTTGTCCCTCCTTACCTCATCATACTCAATCTACTTCTTCTTCTTTTTCTCCTTTCCTTCTCCTTTCACGTTTTCTTCGTCTACTTGACCGCCTCTCACTTCCTCGATCAGAAGCAATCAAGCAATACAACGTCTTTCTGACTGAGTCACTCGTCATTCAGTGGAAACATTTTCATTGGAATTTCTCAAACCAAAGAACGAGAAGATTATGTAGGATAGATTGGCGCATTCTATCAATACCTTAAAATGAGAAGACCCATTTTCATTTGTTAGCTTCTTCTATTATGCAAGTTTGAATCAAGTTACGTTCAATTTATCTCAACTATTTCTAACAGTAATATTCAAATTTTTCTTTGCAACTGAGAAAATATTTTTTGTTTCTCTTTATGAGCTACCCTATTCCACCTTCACTTTTCTTCGTATTCCTTTAAAATTCCCTTCTGCAAAGTTTTCCTTCTAAATCACATAAATATTTCATTGTTCTTTTTGAGTTCTACTGTCTTCCCATATTCATTTTCTTCCATCAATAATGTTTCCTAATTTTCTAAACCATTTCTGTTTTATTTTTTCTTCTACAACAGATCTCCTCCTTCCTCTACTTTTTCTTCCACCTTCACTTTTTTGGAGGTTCCCCTATTGTCTTCCTCGATTTTCACCTCAACTCACATCATTCCTTGAGTAGTTACCATTTCTTCTTCTTCAATTCCAGTTTCCTTCTTCTTCTTCTTCTTCTTCTTCTTCTTCTCCTTCTTCTTCTTGTCCTCACTCGAAATTCTCATCTTACTCCTCCGACTACTTCTTCTTCCACGTCTTTATTTATCCCAGAAGTTCATCTCATTCTCATTATTCTTCCTCTTCTTCTCATCCTTCATTTGCCACTTCTCCACATCTACCAACCTCTATTTCTCCTCCTCCTCCTCCTCCTCCTTATTATTCGATTCCTTATCCATCCTCCTCCCACTCCTCCAAAAGTGATCTCCAATTCGTCACCCATCACATCATCTCAATCATCTCACGGCTCTGGCATCCTCTAAAGCAGCAGTGAACTCCTACCGTGAGATTCACTTTCAACTGTCAGCATACCTAATGTGAACACATCAATGCTTCCCATTCAACCAACGGTGACAGTTAAAAGTGAATCTCACAATACCAGACATCTTTGTCGATTAGGAGACCGTTGCACCGCAATGACGTCATCACCTTCCTCCTCCTCCTACTCCACCTAAACAGCCTCCTACTCCAAGACTGAAGGCTCCGCAAATTCCTGCAACATTCTCTCCTCTCACCAGTTTCCTTTCCTTCCTCCATAGCACCACCCCCTCTCACTCACTCACTGCAATAACGCTATCAAGGAATACGTTGCACTATAAGTACTGGCATCAACTACTGGTATTTACGAGGGTCGACCAGCAATTAGTTTCCACAATATTCCATTATGAAATATGCAGATTTCCATTTGTTTAGTTAAATGAAACAGTCCTATTCAATATATACTATTTTTCCACGCTAGCTTTCAAAATTATAGGTTTCATAAAACAATCCTATTTAATATATACTATTTTTCCACGCTTTTTCAACTTAAAAAATTACAATCACTTATTTATTTACAATGGCAACGTCCCACTTTTAAGTATTTAAAGCCCAAGTGAAGATGAGGGGATGAATGATAAAACTTGATAAATAATAGAAATTAGTAATCTCTACAGTCATTGGACAAAACTTCTGCAACTTTTCTATACAGACGGGATAGTCATCTGAGAATTGGGTCCCCGTATACTTTTGTAGTGTAGTGAATAGTTGAATAGTTGGGAATTGCTACTCAAAATCCATTTGATCCATTTAAATAAAGAATAGATAACTAATAGGTAATAGGTAATAGCTAATAGGTAACTAATAATAAATATTTAGGTAAATGGATAAAACCTAAATTTAGTCTATTGATAATTTGATCCGATAAATAACAATCACTCTAGACTCGAGTCTATTGATGATTCGATTTGAAAAATGAACAAAATCAAACAAATAGTTAATGGAAACCATTGCGATTCAAGAAAAAAAATGAGAATATGAAAGCATATTATCAATATTAAAGCATATTTTCAACAGTTGATCAGTTGTGAACGTGATAAAAACCTAGAAAAAACTGCGAATTTTGGACCGCCCGGTAATTAAATATTTATTTACTGGACATAATTTTGAAGAAAATGTTTTGTTCGAAATATTGATAACTGTTCAACAACCGTAATTATATGGTCAAATTTATTGTTCATAATAAATCTGTCGTGATGGAATGGATTGATTTATTTTTTTATTTTGTCTTTAATCAATGAGTAATTATGTCAGCAGAAAAAATGTAACTACATGAGAAAACATAAAAATAATCGTGCAACATATTACTATAGATAGTTTGTACAACACCAAATGGATAGTGATTATGATGCATGGTTTGTATAACAAAGCGAAATAGATAATACGAGTGAGAATGAAAGAATAAAGAATTGTTTCTATATCTTGTTAGTTCTGTTAGTTACTAAGTTCCTCTTGATTGGTTGTTGAGAACGGTTCATGACCATACTTGGTATAGTTTTGCTGGTCCTGTCTCAGCCAATGACAGTGGATCTAAATAATCTCAACGTTCGTTGGTCAACATCTAATGGCCAATCCGGAACTTCACCTATACTATACCGTATATTCTGTTACTCAATGTTCAAGCTTAACAGGCGAAAGTAGTATATAAAATTGTTTTTATAAATAAGTGGTCTTGACAATATCAAATCGTTTCAATTCAATATGGGTATCTACCGCAACACACAAAGCATAAGGCTTGTTGAGCCAAGCCACTCCGGGCAACCATCTTTTCCTTGATTCAATCATACGTCGATCACCTTTTGCTAATGAAACCATGGGGAAAGTATCACACCACTTTGATTGTGATCTTACTATGCGATTACTATATAGTAACAATAAGTAAATTTTACAGCAATACGGAAAATTCTACAAATTCAACTTTACATTGAACAGCACAGTATGAACCTTCTACAAATTCAACTTTACATTGAACAGCACAGTATGAACCCAGATCGCACAGTGAAGTATACAAAATAATCTCAGATCTCGGGCGAACCAATCAGTTTCCAGGTCTTTCTATATTATGATCCCCATCACTGAACAAAAATATTACACAACAAACGATTCCATTTGAACACACGGTGACAGAGATTTGGACTCTCGATCCGACGCAGCCAATTACAGAGCCAGACATAGACTGCTCTGAAAAGATAATCTTAGATTACCTTTGATCTAAATTGGGAAGCTGCTTTCCAGCTCCAACTAAATCTGATGATAAAAAGTCTGTCTGCATTGTTTCATCCAGATGTGAGATTTTGTTGTCGCCGGCTGCAATCTCCCATTTGCAAACGAGCTCAACAGGGCAACGAACAGAGAACAGGGTGCGACTTTTAGAAAGCTGTATGCTTGGAAATAAAAAAGATTTGTGAATAATTGACTCTTTTCCAAAGTTGCATGAGAACAAAAATAGAGGCGTATTTGTAACAGACGTATGATATTGACTAATTTTCAAGTTTTTGTTTTGAAATTTTGCATCCACTCCAGACAAAGAATGGATTGAAATACACGGTTATCATGGCAAAATTTGAATGTGTCAAAAATTTTATGTTTTAAATTTTTCAAAATTCCAAATTTTCCGGACGTGGATTAGTGATTTTCGTGTTTTTTTTAAATGTTTGGCTTTCTAAAATCAAAAGGAGCTTTTTTCGAGCTATGTATCAAGTATATCTATTACAGTTTTCTGTCATGGGATTGTGGTTATGTCGGCGAGACTACTCCCCACAATCCAAACCATACTTGTTTAACACATATTTTGACGCTTCTGTTTTCGAATTTTCGACCAATTTATTTAGATTGACTCCTTGGGTTTGTTTTAAAAAACTTCCAATTTCTAAGAAGTTAAAGTTTATTAAAAACTTGAATAACAAGATAATAAATGAACTATAATGTAATTCTTAATTTATAATGAAGATAGATTGAGAGGTTAAGTGGTAGAGATAGGAAGGACTTGAAAGTCCTAACTCCGCCGAATAACGAATTTTTTATTTCATTTCTTAGATTATATCAATAGTTTGAGAGTTCACAATAGGGCACAGTGGTAGTACTACTGTCACCGACTAATTAATTATGCCATTGAATTCAAACAACGCCAGGGCGTATCGTTCACTCAAGTTATCATGAATGGTAATAGAAAGTAACGAAAAAAGAAACAGACAAATTGAAATAGAAAGTGCTCAATTTATTTTCATACCCGTAATGAACTTTAGCGTGAACCATGTTGTGATGATGATAAGCTCAATGACATAAGGCTATTGTTTTAATTACGCTGCAGAGATTGGCCTAATCTAATTATTTATTGTTGATCTAATAAATTGCAGCCGCCGGCAGACAGATGGCTGTGACTTCCTCATAGATTAGCAGCCTAATTCTGAATTTCATTGGAAGACTGTAACACTTCTGATTAGAAACGGTGTTAAAGTATCACAGTTCTGTTCACGCAAGACGATCGTGAACGTTTGTTAATGGAGGAGGAGGAGGAAGAGATGGAGTGGGTGAAGAAGGAGAGTGGGATGGAGGAGGAGGAAGAAGAGGAGACAGAGCAAAATAAGGAGTGTTTGATCAAGAGCAAAAATCAAGGAAATATATTTCCCCTCTTAGTGCCGGTTGCACAAAAGCCGGTAAAATTTTAACCGTGATTAATTCCACGAGAAGCTGTCTTATTAAAAAAGCCTTCTCTGATTGGTTTTCGTGAAATTAATCACGGTTAAAATTTAACCGACTTTTTGCAATCGGGCCTTAGACTATTAATCCGTGTGTACGGAAAGAATTATCTTGAATGGCCTTGAGACATAGAAAATACAGTAATTGAATTCATTTCAATTAACTTATTAGGTTGGTGCTATATAAGTTCGAAAGAGCCAAAAGATTAAGATTAGAAGCTGGTGAAAGACTGACAGGGAACAGAAGAAGAAAACAAGAGTCAATACTTGATAGGAAATGGTCAAGAAACAATGAGAAAAAGGAAGGTAACATAAATAAAAATAAAATACGAAATAAAAGAGAGAAGAAGAAGATAAAGGAAAATGAAATGGAAAGAAGGGAAGAATGATAGGAAAATAAGAAAGAAAACTAAGGTAATCCTAGGAAGGAGTTGAAGATGGAGGATGGAAAAAATAAGAAGATATACAATAGGAGAACCACAGCAGAAAGATAAAATAATGGAGAAAGTAGAAGATGAATAAATATCAGAAGATGAATGAATGAGAATAAAGAAGAATGAATGAGATGTTGAGGAACAAATTCACAGTTTCATATCATTTCAAACTTTAAATAAAGACCATTTTGAATAATTATCGAGCCTAGCTAGCATTCACTCTACTCAATTATTTTCAAACCGGCGAGTTCAACAGCTAGTTCATTATTATCACACCAAACTCTAAAAATCGCATCAAACTTGCATATTTTCAGCTGACACTAGTATTTCAAGATAACACGGAGTCTCTCCTACTAACACATACTCTCACTCTATCTACTCATAACTCATACCCTAAACATACTCCCACTCCATACATTCTCATACTTCTATTCTACACACTCATAAATCAGTTGCATGGAAAGGGGGCGACGCAAAATAAAGAGCATCACCGAGGACCGAGCAAGTTGGAGTGGAAAATAAAGACGAGCACACTATTTTGCTGTCGGTTGCTGGGCGGAAAATGTACAGCACTGAACACGTCTCTCAAGTGAAGGAGAGGGGCGGTAAGGTTAGAGGGAGGGTGGTTCCGATGCGCCTCATCACAGGCGAGTGAAAGGGTTGCAAGGGTGAGTGATGTAGGAAGCCGGGAGAAATAGGTGAAAGGTTTACTTTCTACTACCCTTCTTCCCTGCTTCCTCATCATGTGCTTTGTCACTGCTTCATCACGTACAAACACTCTTTCCAATTTTTATTTTATTTTTCCTAACACCTAGCAGATCTATATATTGTATTTTTAATTCTTTTATTCGAATTATGTTTCTTCATCTTATATCTCTATTTTATACAACATCTTTATGTTGTATTCTTAATTCTTTTATTCTAATTTTGTTTCATCATCTTAAATCTCTTATTGTTATAATTATCTTCCTTAATATATGTTTCTACTAATTTCTATTCCATATCGAAAATCTCTTTTAATATTCTTATGCTTCACATTATTCACTTTCTTTGAACATTCGTTTTGTTCTTCATATGAACCTTTGGCTGGATAATTTACTAGTAATTCTTCAAAATCTCCTCCACATAATTTAACGTTGTCTCTGTACCAAATGTTCTGTTAATTTGCATTGCATTTCATATTTTATCCCCATTTCCTCAACAGTTTTCAACTTCTATTTCATTCCAATTTTTCAATATTCTTCTTCAACTTTCTTCCTTCTCCATTCGATTTTCAACCTAGATCACATTTTTTATCATTCTACTTCTTATCACTTTCTTCCTCTACCTTTTTTCATCTCTTACTTTCTAAACTACCTCTGCATTACCAATTTATTCAATTTTCTTTCAATATAGTAGGGATCGGTTGTATCTCACTTTGATATTTCCTCCTCTTTGATATTATCATTATCTCCTCCACAAACACCTCCTACTTTTGTTTCTCACAAACTTCCAATTTCTCACTTCTCTTTTTCAAGTTTCACATCCTCACCTTTTACTTTCGTTTCTCACTTCTTACTTAGCCCACGTTGTCTCCCCTTCCGATTATCGACCTTGAGAGACAGATGATAGAGGAAATACGAGTTGGAGAGAAACAGATACTTTGACGTCAGAGCCCAGCACCCCCCCCCCCCACAGCACACACACACTCTCAACGTTCAAATTCTACTTTGTTCCCAATGTTCTAGTTGTTCTGCTGTTGTCGAAGACAAATGGATAGACAAGAGAGAATCGAATCGAATGCTTGCTTGTTTTACTAGATCGAACTAATCGGTTTATAGGTCATGGGGCCAATGCACATCACACGTGTTGAGGGTTTAGTATTGAAACAATCTTCTGTTGAAAATGCGTTTCAAATACAATAGCGATGACATTATTCCATGTTATTAGGTTGGATTCAATGTAGCCTCATACTCCATTCAACTGTCATTCATATCAATATATATCCTTTTCAATTTTTCGTTTCAACATTTTTATGAATACAGATTATAAGATTGAATCCTATATGAGTTTGTGGATGATTTCATGAATAATTGTTTCAGATAATTTATAAATAAATCTTGACCTCATTATAATGGCAACTGAGAGCAAATTATCAATAACTGAGCCCACTGCTTGAAGACGTCGAGGAGTCTCAAGTGGAGGAAAAGTAATTATTGTTTCGAAATTTATGAGTCATGCTCAATCAAAGCCTCAAATTGTGTTTCGTCTCGAGATTATACACAGAGAGATATGAGTGTAATTGAATGCAATTCAAAACGTTCTTATCAATTGGAACTGTTATGAAATTCGAAACGTTCTAATAAATTTGATCTGCCACGAATGTGCATTACAAGAGGAGATCAATCTTTTGTCAATCCTATGAAGAAGTGAGGTCTGATAACATGAGGTAGTGGTTGATTCTGCACGAAAAATAATTCACAATGGAATAAAAAAATCAAAATGAAGAGCATAAAATGATCTACTAAAGTATCAAATAGAGAAATATAAAAATTATCAAAACACTACTAAATAGAAAAATTCTATGATAAACATAATTACCTAAAAACTGAGCAAAAACGGTTTCAATGAGATTACCACATTCAAATCATATAAATCAATGTAGAAGACCAATTTTTTAGATCTAAATGTTTTAGAATTTTCTAATTTTAGTAAGATAGTTTGGTAGGAGAATCAAATTTCATTACTTTAACATGTTGTGAACCAACTAAACACAAATAAAAATAATACAGTAGTCAGAGTGTAGTGTAATGGAAAATAATTTTCACTTTATTGACTCAATGGCCAATAGTAACTGAATACAGTGACTAAATGTGTACAAAATATCTAATTAATCTTAGGTTGCAGATTAACTCTGCCGGTAAACTCCGTTGAAATTATTATCTTATCCTAGTCAAATGACGAGGTCGAATAGGTTGAATGTCAACAAAAACCAACCTATATATCTTAATGAGTTCAATACATGCAAAGAAAGAAAAGTGCGTTGAAGAAAATTTATTGCTACCTCTTCAACTCCAAGGTGATATCTTAACATTGAATTATGAAAAATAATAACGGATAAGAATTGAGTTTCATGTATTTTTAACATTATGCTAGTAGCTAGTTTCAAAATATATAAACACAATATTATTGACCTTCATTTAGTGTATAGTTGGAGATACTTCTCAACATGAGAGTTGAGATAAATTATTATTTACTGCTTTTAGCTTCCGGATCACAATTCTAGACTATTTCTAGACATTTTGACGGTCATGGATTCGATTCTAGAATAGGTTAAATAAAAACACCATTTTTGACTGAATGAATATTGTATTTGTAATGTTATTATTGTCTTTCTGTACTCTATATGTACTGTATTTCAATTCTGCATATCTTTGAAAAGAATCACTATAAAATTTTAGTAATTCATAGCAATGTAGATGAAGTATAAAATTATAGTTTTTTATTAATATATTTAGAGGCCAATGACCTCTACTCTGCCGTTTCATTCCTGACAGGGTTTTTTTACAATATGGGTAATGAATCAAATAATGGGAGCAATTATGTTTATTTGCATATATATTACTGGATGAATAATTAATGACTATGATAAGATATTTACATTATTTTGTAATTGAGTGGTGTCCAGTCTAAGTTCAACTACAGTAATCACAAATATTTTGTTATAAGTGGTCCTGTTTATGACAATTCAGCCTTTTGTGTTTAGTACTGTTTGTGGATTTATTACATCATAAAAAGTCAACGAAAAAACAGGAAATTTTGCATAGTGTATATTTGAAATTAAGTAATTGAAAATTAAATACCGTGATAAATTTCAAAATAAGTAATTGAAAAAAGTGTGAGAATTCAAATTTCGCGCCCATTGTATGGAAGCCAACATTCAAGTAATTAACAGAGCTCCATTTCAGAGTCTACAAACGTAGACGATAAACATAGCATGTTATTTCTAAAAATAGTTAATAGGCTAACTAGAATAGAGAGCATTCTAGTTCAGACACCTTTCCTATCAACTCTCACTATCTAGTAAAAACGAAACACTTTGCAACTGTTTACAACTCAGTGCGTCAATTTACTCCACTATAATGTCTTCGATTGTATCTAAATTCAAATTCTCAGAAAAATAATTCAACAGCCATTGATAACTTTTGATATAGTTTCGTTTCAACTATAAGATCACAATCTCAGAAAGCCTGTGGGAATGAATTTTATAAGAATTATTATTCAAATATCATGCTTACATAGAGAGGCCCATCAAATCATCTCTAAATTTAGATTTGAAGACAAATAGCGAGATAATTTTTCGTGTCAACTAGGCTATGTTTATGAACCGAGAAAGTCAGTGGAATGGAATTTTACCAATTAAAACTTGATATAATACGCTAGTTATGAAATACAATATGGAACTGGGTGATAAACAGTATTTGTGTCCTTGATCTACTATTTCAAGCATGATTTAGTCTAAATATACCATATCATTATTACTAATATTTATTTATTTTCGTGAGAACTAACTAAATTGATCATTTATTTCTTCATTATCATTTAATATCGGGGCATCCAGCTTCACTCGTTATTTTTATTTCTTGATAAACAGAACACAATTCTCAAAAATGATCGTGTTTATATTTCACCACTGGCTATAATGTCATCTTATGAATTTCGGGGATGCGATATTTTGATTTTTCACATACTCACTCGCTCACTCACGTTTTTACTACCCACAGCTGTTTCAGCCAAAGATGAATTATCCTTTTAATGTCGTTCAGCTAATTTTCCCAAGGATGAGACCTAGTGCAATCGAATTTTTATATCATAAACCCAATATGTTCCAAATTTCGTGAAAATCGTTGGAGCCATTTTCGAGATTCGTTGAACACAAATAACCAGATAAAAAAAATATATACAAATACACGGAAATGCTCGCTTAATATAATAGGATAAAAACACTATTCTAAGATCGGGAAAGGACTACAGTGTAAGCCTGAAAATGAATTTTCATCAATAAAATACTCTTATTTAAATAGTCTACAACTTGGAATATTACCATTAATAGTTAGTTGAATAATTCTATTTATCTATTTTTGTTTGAGACTCCCTTTGTTCAATTTTATTTAGTCCAAATTTTTATTGAAAACCTTTCGATAAACTCATGTGAATCAAATTCACATGATAAAAACCTCTAGAAGACACAAACTATAAGAGGATGTGGAGTAGTTTCAAGGTGATAATTCACGTCAAGGAATCATACCGTAATTTTTAATCCACACTACACGAGGTCGAATAATAACAGTAATTTCAGGCCAAACGATTGTACGCTGATAAATTAGATTTGTTATCCGAATCTAGTGTATCTCTCATTATAAAATCCAAGTGTAATAATACGTCGTCGAACTACAGGTATTACACAACACTAGAGTTCCAACAAGTTCCGTAACTATTCAGTATTTTTGCTCCAATTTCTGTAATACTTGATATGTTTTTAATAATTTGTTAGTAATATTTTACCATCATATTATTTATTAGGTTTAAAATCAAGAAAGTTTTTTCCAGTAGAAAGAGGCAGCTTTCGGCTGAAAGAGAAGTGTCTTTTATTTTTAGCATAAATGAAGATATTGTGATTGGAGTGGAATTTCTGAACAGTAAATTGAATAAGATTTATACTGATGTAGGATTTTTCCCCAATATAGTCTGCAATGGAAATTATTTTCTAGAATATTATTATCATATTTATCTAATGTTATTTAATTTAAGCATAGACATATTTAACGCATATTTTTTGAATTATGTTGGTATTTTGATATTGAGAGATGGATTAGATTTGTATTTGATGAACAAACAAATCCATTCAAACAATGAATCAACTAACCTAACAACCATCAGACCCCAATTAGACAACTAATCGGTACAGTAATCATGAATATTTGAAGCATCAATTAGGCTCTAAAAAAATCTTGCATTGGACAGTTCCCTCATTACTTTTTTACAGTATAAAATATCAGTTCAACTGATAAAGGGATTGCTAATATAAAAACAGTAACTACTATCAAAATTGCAATTGTTACAAAATATGACTTAGCATGTTGGAATGCTGAGCAAGAACATTATTGAACTATTTTAAGGACAAGACTAATTTAATAAATTGTTATACAGTAGCAATAAAATAGTTATCTTTTCAACATTTATAAATTTTTAGACTGGTATTTCACTAAAATTGTAATCAAGTGAAGCTTTGAATTATAATTGGACTACAAAAATATTAACAAAATTTGGAAGAAAATGTTTTGTGTTGAGCCTGATATAGATGATCTGAGCTTCGTACAATAAATAAATATACAATATACACACACAGGTACTTCAATAAACTGAACTGAAATTCAAAGTTAACTTTCCGTTAAGTTATCATTCAGTTGTCGGTGCCAGGTAAACCATACTGCACACAGACGTCGCACGTCAATCGATAATAACAACGTAGCCCACAAGTGGAGACAAATAATAGCCTATTGTCAAATAACTTTCAAGGCTTCAACAGTGATCAGCACATCAGTCTGCAATCATTACATGTTCACTTCTTTCCTCATAGCAATGCTTGCAGTATGTTTATTGCATAGCGACTTGTAGGCCTACATTCAGTTGCACTTGTCAATCAACCTTCATTCATGAATGAGCATTTCTTCTCATTCAACCCATTTACTGAGTTACATCTGTTAGAAAAACTCACACACCATTTTAGGAGTCTGCCAGGTTATGAGTAGTGGAAATGTTGATTATTCATTTGATACATGCAAGTAGGAACAATAATTTATTATTCACAAATACCATTAATAAGCATCAAATAACTTCCACCTTGGATAATAGCCTTGTGAATAGCCTACTAGTAGTTCTGTGAAAAGTAGACCTCACCCAGTATTCTCATCCTCAAGTACCTGATTGAAACTATAGGTGGCTTCTCCACACATTTGTGTTTAATCACTTCATGATGAATAATTCTATAGACTGATTTTCACTCTAATATTGGCGTATGGAGGAGGCTCCTTTTTCCGTTTATATTATCCTTGAAATGCAAAATTTCCAAAAACCTTGTATATACGTCGACGCGCAATTAAAAAAGGAACATACCTGTCAAATTTCATGGAAATCTATTACCGCGTTTCAACATTTAAACATTAAACATATAAACATTTAACTATTCAAACATTTAAACATTAAGAGAAATGCCAAACGGTCGACTTGAATCTTAGACCTCACTTCGCTCGGACAATTATAATAAATACCAATACAAATAGTGGGAGAGATTCTGGCCAGGAAAAAAGTACAGTCTCAGGGTACCAGGACTTATTATTTTAAAGTACCATGGTCCAGAGCTTCCCAGAGGTTTCAGAGTTTATTCACAGATTTACTATTGAATTATGAATAATCAATTTTTATAATATACAGCTGTTATCAACCCTTTCCAAGGATATGGAAAAGTAGATCATTGAGGCAAAATCAATACAATACGGTTTCAAAACTGAATGGTACTTATTTTACTGTCTATAACAAGCGATACACACATATTTATTAAACATGCACCTATGAAATACAACTGGTGAGCATGAGAAAGCTGTTTTATTGGAAAGACAATAAAATACCAACAGTCTACGTGCGACGGAACTGGTAAATTGACAATGAAAATTGAATAATGAAACAGTATTACATCAATGATCAAATACCATCAACTTTCTAACGAGAAGTCCTATTATCCACACAAGTTGAATGTGAAAAAACTCTTTTATTGTCCAGCTCAACAAAAATAAATAATAATTTCACAACACGATATTTTCAAATCACAAATATCTTCTTAATTATAAAAATGGATTGATAGTAATATCTCATAAGATCACAACAAATTAATTCTCAATCTAAACAAAGAGTAAAAAGCTCAAACTGGAAGACTTCTGTGGAAAACAAAGGATCATTTCAACGGAACTTTTAAAATATTCAACACCACAATTAAAACTCTACTTTGGATAACACCAACCTGATAAAGAATTGTACAACATATGATTAGAAATCGCTAATACAACAGTAAGATGTTGACACAGAAGATGGTGAAAAAACAAAACAATAACATTCAAATCGAAGCAGAGAGACATAACTTTTGAATCACCAACATACCAATGACAGGCTAAAAGTTGTTTCAACTAATTATTCATAATAACTCTCTAATATTAATTTAATCTGAAACCAAATTTTTCCAACTTCCAAGTGCACAGAACATAACTTTTTCAACTCCAATCATTGAACAAGAAATTTTAACCATAGACTATGTAAACAGATATGTGATTGATGTTTCCAATGAAATACAAGCAAACTTGAAATCAGAAGCACATCAATAAGAAGTTGTGTGCTTATTATCTTATTTGCATTCAAAAAACTAATGAAGTGATGATAAACATGAAGTCACCAATATTTGAGCCAAAAATGGTGGAAATGAAAGCACAACACTGCAAGGAATCAAAACAATGTCATCACAAACAATGGGTGAACACAAATATTATAACTGTATTACAAATAATTGAAAATTGATTCATGTGATGAACATTAAAATTAAACAAACATTACCTGGTGGAGGGAGTGACTGCAAGTGTACAACGGTGGTAGCAATTTCTCACAATTTATTATGTAAACAAACGTGAAACAACAATTCACACCCGGAAGTTGACTAACAACAGACAACTGCTCTCTGTCTCGCAACAACTGGTCACTTCAGATCACTTGGAAAAACCAAAAAATCGCACAGACACCACGACTAGAGACCTGGTTCCTTCCGGGTGACCAAAACAATGAACGACGACAGAGATACGAGTTCAGCTAGCGACCCTCACGAGACGAAGGTCGAAACAAGACTGAAGAGCGAACGTGAGCAGGGAATCTGGGCAGGTCACGTGGTGCCCTGCTACCCCCACTACCACTCCGCCAGCGCTCAGCTGACTGCTGACTCATCCCCACCACCACGGGTTCATTGAGCAGAGGTAAACACTGCATCTGGGCATCTCCTCAGCAGGTCACTCTCAAGTCTGCGAGTTCTTTGCTCCTCATGGATGCAAGTGCACCTAAACTTGTTCTAAAGTGATGTGCAAAGAACAGACAGACATGATGCTACAGGGCCGCAGATATTGTATGCCAGTCTCAGGGTGTATGTTGAAAATGGGCTAGGCAGTGTTCTCAATGAATATGAGAGGTGACGCTGATATCAGTGGTGAAGAATACCAGAGAAAGATAAAAAAGATATCCGTCTACAGTGTTCGAAATACTGATATTTAAAAAATATTCTCTTGTTGACGAAGGAGATTCAACTCATGTTTTAGAATTGATGGATTTAAAGTATCTTCTCAGTATCTAATGAATTTTACAAAGCCAAATTGTTCGGTGGAAAGTTCATTTGTGGAGTGTATCATTAAAAAATCAAGCCGATTTCTCATAAGCTGTGAACTGAAGGTCAATCTCATACATAACATTGTAAAATAGCTCAATCGGAGATTGAAATTTTATGAAGGTGCGTACAGATATACGTACAATTCACTTTTAATCAGCTGATTATTTCTGTATTTTTACAGAACCGGTAAGATACAGATATAAGAAGCTTGGCATCAGCTGATTAAAAGTGAATTGCTCATGTTCACGGCGCGTAAATCTGTACGCACCTTAAGAGAACAAAAGTTTCCGTTCATTATTGAGTTCAGATGCATTACAATAAGTTACGATCTTCAATCGCGTTCCTAGACATTTTTGTTTTCCAACTCCTGATTAAATATAAATGACATTTGATACTTTCAAGAAGAAGAATTCATATTTGACCAATCATAACAACCATGATCAATAAAGATGATAACCGTCATGCTGAAGTGATTAATTAATCAAAAATAAAAACTAGTATCTGAACAAACTCATTAAATTTCTAGTTTTCTGTTCATTTGATCACTATCTATCAACGACATTACACAAAGTTTTATATACACAGCTCTGCTAGCTATATAAAGTTCTGCTAGCTATTTGAAACGCTCCATCAGGAATAGGCAAACCACCAATTCTAACATTCCGTTAATTTATTTAGAGTGGTGTGAAGCAGCAAGTTATTCAGAAATGTTGGGACTGAAAATGTGTTTTGGCTCACTTCAACAGCAGCAGCAGCAGCAGCTACACTGTCGCTGGAAAGTCGCCTGATGCTATTGCTGAGAAAAGGAAATCCCTTAATTACCTCGAATCCCTTTGAGGCCACTGGGACAGGGCCCTTCAGGGTACAGGGCGCGTCCTTCAAAGGGCCCGCACTCTAAAGTGGTTCCTGCCAGAGTGGAGAGAGCACGAGAGAGAGAGAAAACGCAGAAAAGAAGAGAAAACGAACGCTAAACAGATGGAGTACCATAGTGAAGCGAGGTAGAGAAAGAGCAACAAAGTGACATGAGGAGAAAGAGGAAGTGACAAGGTATTAGAGAAGAGAGGAGAGAAAAGGAGTGAGAGAGAAGTTCACAAGAATTTCCTCACGCAGAAGTAGAACGAGATGGAGAGCAGCTAAAGAACGTAAACGGAAAACTGCATTCTGTTATCAAAGACTGCGATGTTGTCAAAAGCTTTTGCTTCACCTCTACGTCCTCTACTCACTCCAGCATGTTGTCCTTTTTGAGACTGATTTTCAAACACATCGTCGTATCCTTTATCCGTGTGTTTCATTCCATTTTTGTTTTTACTAGCGGGTTGTTCTTTATACTCTTTCTTCCTTCTCATCCTGCTTTAACCATTTCTTCTTCTATATAAACTATTAGTTTCTCACTTTCATTCTCCTGACTCTTCTCATCATTGTGTCTCCGCATTACCTCCTTATTCCTCAATTATCTACCTCCATTTATTTTCCATCCTTATTAACGTCTGAAAATCGCCATCATGATAGCCAACCTCCGCCATGGAGACGGTACATGAAGAAGAAGATTGACATCTAGTTCCTCATCTCTCTTCTTTCCCTATAATGCATCTGCCTAGTTTGTCGCCGTCCACTTTGTCGCCTCCTTTTCCTCCTTCTACTTCATCATGCTAGTCTATCAGTATTCTCTTCTATCACCTTATCCTCAGCCTCATTCACCTCCTTCTTGTTTTCTACCTCTTCTTCTCCTCCATTTATAATTGACTCAATCTTCTCATCATCCTTAACTTTCTCCTTCATCCTTTTCTAATCCTTCTCTTCTCCTATCTGCATTTTCTTCAATCACCTGCTTTCTTCTTCTCCTTTATTCTGTCTTCTCAATTTCACTTTCATGCACACACTTTCTCTATCTTTCCCGAACTCCTCATGCATCCATACAACACCATACTCTTCCTTAACTCACCCTGTTCCACCTTTTTTTTCTCTGTATCACTTTTGTCTTCCACTACTTCCTTTTCTTTTTGCCCTTACTAACAGTTTCCTCATTTCCTTCCTTCTTCCCTCCTAACACTTCCTCCATAGCACTCATTCTTCCCTCTCTGACGCTTCTCATTCTCCTCCTAAATTCTTTTCCTCTTAACATTTCTTCTCTGAACGAACTTTCTCTCATTTTTCATCTCCTCTCCTCTCGTCTCTTTTCCATTCCCTCCTCCCTCACATTCGGTTGGGTTAGGTAGCATTAGTAGGCCATTCATGGCTGGCATACCACTCACCGTCTTTGAAACCTTTGTAAATGGCCCTAATTAATTGCGGCATACATTTACATTGACATCAAAGCTCCCCATAATAATGTCTTGACAAAGTTTTCACTTTCGCTCAACAACATTCCTGCTTAATTTTTCGCCTCTTCTTGGGTTGATGTTGTTTTGTGAAGAGGAAAACTTCACATTTCAAGATGTATTCTGCGGAAAATTGCGCCTGAATTGAATAACCGTACCCCTAGAATTTTCAATATTTAGAAGCAGCCAAGTTTTTTTTTCAAAAAGAAAGTTCTTATATTTGCCAGACAGACATAGGCGTACTCAGATCAAACAACGCGAGGTTTAGCCTACGTGAAAATGATGAAGAATCTAGTCTAATAATTGTGGTGTCCAAATTTAGTCAAAATTAAATATTCAATAAGCTATTTGGTTCCTTCAGAAGGAGATATTTCTATCTTAATATACCAACTTTATAATAATTATTAGTGGAAGACTTAAAACTAATACTTCTGAGCTTTCCATTTCCAAGGATTTGAAACATAATTTTTAAATTAGGTTAGATATACGAGGACAGATTGAAAGATTTCCGACCAAGCCATGAAGGTGTCAACTCTCGTTAATAAAATCTAGAGTAGCTTAGTCGTCATATTTTCAATAATTACTCACAAACATTTCAGCCATTTTTCACGCGAATTATATATTGTTACAGTCGAATAAGTAAATAGATGTCGGATCTACGTCCAGAAAGAATACAAATGTATTAAATAATGTACAAAATAACTGAACATGATTGAATGAACGGATGAATGAGTTCCTACTCTATTATATAATATGATCTATATATTAATTATTCATATTAAATATTAAGAAATAATAAACTTAATATTTTAATATTCCATATTTCCTATTCTATTCTCTCTGACTGCGACTGTTCACATCAGACCAATAATTGATTATTATATTTTCTGGAAAAATTATCAATTGTGTAAGTAAAACAAATCGTACCAATCTTTCAGGACGAAAACCATTATCCAGCAAAATTTTCAAAAATATTAAAGGCACATTTCGTTTTTAGATGTGCGTGAGAGAACTATGTTTACCGAATAGGAAGGAATTCTCTCCCAATTCCAACCTGGTGCTTCTTTGTTGAAATGATCACAATAGACGTCAAACGGACATCATTATTTTGGTGCATCATGTCCTGTTTTTTCTCTTTTCACGCTCTCCGTTTCTTTTTTGCACCTCTCCATCCTTTTCCTCTTATATCTCTTTCATCTGTCATCAACCGCCAGAAATTTCATTTTTTGTGAGACGAAATGTTTGTAGGAAATACCGGCGAACAATGGAGAAGATCGTTGCAGCGGAAAAACGGTATGGTTAGCGTTAGAGGGTGAAAGAGAAAGACAGACAGATGAAAAGTGTGAGTGAGAGAGATGTAATGCAGGGAGATAAAGCAGAAAATTTAGGTCAATGCTAACAAAGGACTGATATCAAATGAGTAGTGGATGATATCATCATCAGCTATCAACAAACGAAAACTACGAAATCCGATTCTATGGAATGATATTTCAGTAATGATCACACAGCCCGAATTACTTACCTCTATTTCATATGTATGAAGTTTTATGAATCTTGTTTGAACAAATTAGACAACAACCAAATCACATACAGTATTATTAATTGACTAGCTCATAATATTATCCTTAATTCTCCTTATACACGTATTTTGATAGAATATATAATAACATTCAAATTTATCAGCAACTCTACACTCCCACCCCTGAGCAATTACCTGATAAATATGCTTGACTGAAGGGGAAAGTATTGTCGAAGAATAGAATTAAGTGTGAAGAAACCTTACCAAGAAGAAACAATCATGTCATAGTTATTTTTTTGAAAAACTTTTACTTCAAAAGTAAGAAACAGTATGAATACATGAGAACTTCTAATGATGCAAAGTAAGCTACTTGTTGTAGTTACAACTGGTTACCAGCAGCTTGAACTTTCAATTCACACCATTATCATTGATAAATTGGACTGAAATATTATTCTTTAGCATCTTTCTATATATTATGAAAAACAACTAAGCAGAATTCTAATGCTAAGGGTAAACAAGTAAAGCTCATGTAGGTAGTTGAACCCAAAACCAACTAAAAACACAATTTCCAAGGTGTATCATAATAGATTCTACCGCAGAGCCTATATTCCTAAATTTGAAAAATACAAAACACACAGATGACACCGGCCTCATTAATATAGAGAGAGGACAGGTTAGAACAAGGAGCCAAAATAAAAGGACAGAGAGAAACATATCTGGCAAGAGAAAAAAGTGATGAGGAGGCGAGTGAAAAGTGATAGAAAAAGAGATAGACTGCGTTAAAGATAGAGAAAGGGTAAATAGACGAGGTGAGAAAGGAAAAAATACAGTGCAGAGAAGAAAACCGTATGAAGAGTGCCTGGATCAAAGTGAACGAGAGTGAGAGAAATGGTAAGATGAGGATGATGAGAGGAACTGTTTCCTTCTCAAGAGAGTGGAAGATATAGGAAAAGCAAAAAGGATTGAGTAAGAAATAATAAGGAGGGACCAGAGAAGAAAGAGAGAGAATGGAAAATATATCAAAGACAGAGAACGATATTGAAGACAGAGAGCGTAAGAAAGGTTGCAGTATATGAGAGAATCATTCGGATACAAAACACAGTCCGATACAGTTTGAACTTATAGTTCCGGTTGCACAAAAGCCGGTTAAAGTTTAATCGTGATTAATTCTACGAGAACCAATCAGAGAAGCAGTCTTTACAAAAAAGCCTTCTCTGATTGGTTCTCTTGAAATTAATCACAGTTAAAATTTAATCGGCTTTTGTGCAACCAGGCTATAGAGACTTATCACAATGATTGTTTAAATTTAAAATCAATCTGTAAACCCAGACAATTTAAAAATATAGAATGAAAATGAGAAGTAAAATAGAAATTCAATGTGAACAAGAGAAAGAGAGTGTGTGAGAGAAAGTGATGGAGAGAGTTGTTTGAGATTCATCGCACCAGAAAAAAAATGTAAAAAATAGTGGATGCGCAGGCCTAGGTCTACCTGCTATTATAGGACGTACGACCCAGTTTCCTAGCGTTGGAACATTTCACCCCAGGGACTCACCCTGTACTGTACTTGCTAAAACCCCACATACACATGCGACACACGTATGTATCCACAGCATGTGTGTGGGGTTATTGGCGAGGGGATGGGGGTGGAGGCATGCATTATGGTGTTTGTCGTTTCTGCGATAGCTATAAGGTTTGTGGGAAGGTGAGGGGGGGGGGTAAAATCGCCCTTGTTCAGACCGGCAGAAGTATACATAGTACCATGTACGTGTGCGGTATTATACTCCCTGACCCCGCACGTACATAGCAAAGTAGACCTACTACGCTCCTACCTCGATACAAGCTACTGTCTAAACTCTACTGTAATACAAATAGGTAAAATTAAAGATCCTGATACAAAAAATATGCAACACACGTTTAAAACTTCACATGAAATGTTCAAATGTACAAGTAATATTAGGGAAAGGACCTTCCAAAACCCTTTTGTCTCCTTCTAATCGTAGATGAAACAATCAATGTGGGTTTTTCTCTGCTCTAGCTTATGAAGCCTGCAGAAAGAGGAGAGAAGCATTATTTTAGTAAGAGGGAAGTGCTAAATACTGTAGCATAAATGAACTGAATACGGAATTCATTTCTATAGAAATGAAATTAAAATAATAGTTATGAGAAATACAGAAGGCCTACATACCCGAGCATACACATTCATTGGGAGATACCAGGTTTTCTAGTTTGTAAGTTGCACAACCAATGGTTTCACATCATTCAGAAATGCAGAAACGTTTATGAAATTTCTAAAAAAAAAAATAATGACAGTGATGCCAATATGAGCTCTTGGCTTGTACGTGGGTAATGAGGCCGATGATAATGGGAAGAGATGAGTGGACCTACAATATAAGGTAGGTACCCCGAACCACCGAGAAGTAATTTTTCAACTCATAATCATTTTTCATTAGCTTATCTGTAATATATTCACGGTTTGTTCGATTATCTGGTTTCAATTATGTTCATCGTAATGTTTTTTAAATGTGTGAGTATCCAAGGGTACGCCAGCTTTATATCATAAATTTTATGTCTTAAGTTTCAGGAGAAGCATGTTGTTCCGCTCCCAATCATCGGCAAGATTTTTTGGAAATATAAATGAATAAAGTCTATAGATCGAATTCAATTATGAAAAACATAATATAACTGCAAGGTAGACAGGTAACCTATTACTTCATTAACATGAATTTGTATTATGTGATACATTCAATCAGTAGAAGAAAGAATCTCAACACCATGTATACATTCATCCAATATCTGTTGAAATACTGCAGGAACCTCTAAGCAAGAAGAGATATAGGTTATGTGCAAGTGCAAGCGGTGGTGCAGTGTTATGTGTAATTTGATAAATGACCGGTAAAGTAGATAACGATGTTGGTGAACTACGCTTCCTGGCTTTCTTCCTTTTCCTACCACCACACATGTATTAGTACATGAATGAGTGTGTGAGTAGGAATAGATGTGAGACGGATATAGATAAGGGAAAGGGAAAGGGATAGAGAGTCAGAGATAGGAATAATTGTATTGGTGTGGGAATAAATAGAAATATAATATGGCGAATATAGGATGATGAGAGAAATGAGACAGGCGAAGAGGACAAAGATGAGAAAGAGAAAGAAAATGGGAGTGAGGAGATGGGGGTAAAGTGAGAGAAATATATATAGAGTAGGGAAAGACTAATATGAAGGAAAAAATACAAAGAACAATGGGAAAACGAGAAAAGAAGGAGAATGCTAACTAAGAAAAGAAAATGAACAGCATAATTAATGCGGGAAAAGATTACAAGCATAAAAGGGATGTGAACAAAAGTAGGAGGAAAAAGAAAGCATGATGAGTTCAGAATAAAAGAGAACCAGGTTCAGAACAAAAAATCGCGGAATAAGAAGAAGCAAGAATATGATGTGACTGGATATGGAAAGTAAAGTGAAATACGAGAAGTGACATAGAGAAAAAGATTGAAAATAGTAGATGAAAAAGAATAGATAGAAGGAAAATTTGAAATAAAACGCGGAATTCGATGTAAAAACGTAAATGGAGAAGAGAAAGAGGAAAAAGTGGAAGTACTGTAATTGGTAGTGGAAAACAAGAGGACGTACAAAGGGAACATATTGAATTGAATTAGATTGCTGCCTTTATTTTTTTCCCTGGAAGGATGGAGTTATGAGGAATGTACAAAAGTGAGACGAAGAAGGAGGATTAAAATTATGGAATAAGAATGATAAAAAGGAAGTAAAGCAAGAAGGGATGAAAGTGGAAGAATGAATAAAGAAGGAAGAGAAAACTTCGGAATTCGGGATGAAAAAATAGAATCAGAAGAAAATTCGAATGTCGAAAGTCATAAGGAAACAGATATTGGCAAGAGGAAGAACAAGAACAGTATGACGTGAAAGAAGAAGGAGGTGTGCACGAAGATAGGGAGGAACAACATCAGATGAAGGAAAGAGAGAATAAGTAAGGAGGAAGGATAATAAAGGATTTGAAATCGAATATTTACGAGAGATGAAGCAGATATTTTGTAAACCGCACACTACACAGTCATATAACAGCTTCAGCAGTACAATAGTTCTTGTCTGGTATAGAGAGAGGGAGCTAAAAGGGTTTCCCTATATGGTTTACAGGCCACATAAACAATTTGGTCCGCTTACTCAAACTGACGCCAATTTACGGCCTAAATTATCTGCAGAATTATTGGGCCCATCTACACTCCACACGGCATCAATATCCTATATCAGTGGGCTGAGTGCCTGTAAATTATTCCCAGAGCGGTTCGTAAACTTTAGAGCCTTGAATGAAGTAATGAAACTGTTAACTACTAAAAGTTCAACTCAAAATGTTAATATTCCAGGATGGATTGCGCTAAAAATGGAACAAACCATGTTAATTCTCAATCACTGAAATACTACTATATTACAAGCTAGTAATTCAATTTCAATATTTATCCAGGAATTAGAAATCAAAATATAACTTATCTAAAAGGAAGATTCAATAAACCAAATTCATTGATATTCTGTGAACTCCCTTCAGAAACCTCATTAAACCCCATTTTTTTGGTTCAATATTTTAAATAAATACCTATTGTTCCCAATAGGATGAAATTGTGTGTTCATGCACCTGCCATAAATACTATAAATACGGCATTTGCACTACGGTTCTCCAATTAATAAAATTCCTCCAAAGTACATGTAATAGAAATTACATTCTTTATAGGTGGATCTCTGAAACAAAATAAGATGAGACTTCTCATTTAGATGGTTTAAATACATGAGCTCAAGGCAAAGTCGAACTTCTTTGTTAACTTTTTAAAGATGGTCTACTTTATTAAAAGTGCAAATTACAAATGACAGTTCTGGCATCTTTTAATAGTAATCTTCGAAAGATACTGATTACCATCGATAAATTTTATTCATATAGTAGATTATGAAAATTGAGAATATTTCACACCTGGATTTCTACACTGTTCCAAACAACAAAGGAATCTCACAAACACAAAACACAACTATTTCATCCAAAGTAGTAAATTCTGATTTAGCCTCCAAAAGAACATCAAACGAAATTCAATCAATGGATTAGTAAGCTTAGCGTGGAATGCTTTTAGTGGAACTGGCCTCGGTCTCATTCTATCACAGAGACTGGAAGCAGACCATTGATAAAACCAGTAACAACAACTAACCAACAGATATACTTCCCTTCTCAAATGTAATTTCCAAGGATATAATTTATAATAACAGAATTGATGACAAAAGCTACAAACAAGCAGATACTGTTGATCTGTTGTACTTTAATTTACAAGAATATTTGCTGAGAAAATAATCAAAGGATCAGCAGCGGTAAATGGTACAAACAATTTTGTACCTAGTTTAATTCTAAAGAACATGCTAATTTTTTATCTGGAAACTACTGTAATTATATTTTAGTGACAAATTGACCAACAATTTTTGAAAGTCGAATGTAACATCTTTTGGAAATGCAACTGTTTATAAAACTTGGGAGAAGAGTAGTTCTGGGCTGAGCCTGGTGTTCTCACCCAGTCATAGCTACATGATTTGTAATATTTTATTAATAAATGAATGAATACTTTTACAAGATCTCAAGTATTTCGTGATTGAAATATATTACGTGATATCTACATTTATTATGCTATAGTCCAAGCAAGTAATGTTCAAGAAGAAGGCTCAGTAGATTAGAAGGAAATGATTTGTACACAATATTTTAAATTCATCTCTGTTTAGTCTAATTAGGAGGTAAACATATAAAAATTCCCCACCCCTACGCCCTATGCTGAGGAAATAACCGTCACAGAGTTTGTAACCATAAAATTGGTTAGCCAAATCAACAGCTACTTTTGAAGGAAAACTGAAAGGAACTAAAACTGTAACCAACACAAAAGATAAAATTTGCCGCAACCTATAATGCCCGTGTTATCCTAGCTACGCAAAAACAAAGCCTTGTTAACGAAGTTCTCAATAGCCTGCAGCTCACATTCAGAGCAGAGTCCACTAATACTGCAGTGCTGTTACTTCCTTCACATTCTGAAAAAACTCAAAGCACCTCCCTCGGCCCATTGACTCCCTTCCTTGCACGACTATCTCAACATCTACTGACTGAGATTCATTTCAAGTTACGTTTTCAGAATGCTTTGAACTGTATAGTACAAGTAAACTACAGATGAATTAGAAATGTAGAAGAAAGATGACATATTGAGTGAGATGAGAAAGAGTAGAAAGAAGAGGGATTAAAAGATGGAGAAACAGAACAAGGAAAATTGGAAGAAATACTGCACGGGGACAATCTAATAATGAACAAGCTGGAAATTGTAGTAATTGAATAATAAAAGGAAGGTGTTATGATATTTCAATAAATTAGATATAAATTTTGAAAGATCTACTGTATAGTATACCACTCAGTGGATAGCATTGACTCACCCCAATCGAAATACGAATGTCGTGGCGATGAGTTCAACTCACCTGCAAAAATTTGTTATTTGTATTGTAAATTTCTTATTTTGTAAAACACTTGATAATGAAAATATCGATAACAATAAGGAAGCGAAACGAACATAAGAAAAACAACGGAAAGGAAAATGAAAAGTAACTCTAGTAGCGAAAGATATAACAGACAGTTCACGATATAACAAGAACCTACAAAATAATGTCTAAATACATTAATATGATAAATGGAGAATGTATTTCTTCTAAGGTTTCCATCTTTAATTGAACAATTTGTGAGGAACTAAACTTTTTCTTTCACTTATATAGAAGAAGAATAGTGAAGTAAAGGATCATAAAGCTTAGTTACAAACTCACAAATGGACTACATAGGCTAGGGAGAAGAAATCCCAAAGAAATCCAATGAATAATAAAACTGATTCCTAAAATTAGTGGTCGGATGAATGTATCAATTATTCAATGAATGACTGAATGAATGAATACATAAAATTATGAATGAATAGAAACAGGAATATTTAGCCAATTTCTGGAAATTTCAGCTTATAAGATGCCTGAATCTAATATGCAAAGTTCTGATACCTAGTTTTATTTTCCAAGCACATAATATAACAATATCTATTGTTGATCAGCTCTTTGCTGTTCTACAAAATTTACACGAACAAGAGTTCTGTACGTTTGAAACAAATCATGGATAAATTAACGAACTATCGGGTTGCTCACGAACTTGCCGGCAAGTATTTGATTTGTCGATAACAATCTTTCAGCCAGTCATTGAATAGAATAGCTAATGGGGCAGCATTTCAACTTGACTGGCAATTGAATAAACGCAATTGCAGCCCGCAGCACTGCTTAATGTCTAGAAATGTCACCGCAGCACTAGAAATGTTTCGATCAATAAGATCTACCGATACCAGTTACCACGTACAGTAGCAAATGAACTTGCCTCTGTGGTAGGGACTTCCAAAGCTCCAGGCTCATCTAACGTACTCTTTGATTCACTCAAAGTAAATTAATTTTTGTCATACTTACCCAACTGCAGCTGTTTTCCATGCATTAAATCAAGCCGGTAAACAGTTGTTTGCAGAACAAGAAAACATGTGATTCTCATTAAGTATACTATACTGTAAAGAGATCATATGTTTTCTTTACAGTCGGGTATGTTTCCCAGTTCTATGCTAATATTATAATAGCTCAAATAATAATTTAAGAACTCATCTAAGAAGTTTCAAGTTATAAGAACTCATCTCAAATCTTATAATATACTCCTTTAATATACTCACTCACTCCTCTGTTATGAACTAGGCGCTACGGGCTAGGTCATGTTTATAAAATGCAGTAACTCGAGCATAATCAGGTAATAGTTTTTGTTTCGCAGCAATATTATTCTTTCTCAGATAAATATGACAAAAAATATTGTAAGTAACTTGTAAGGTAACGTATTTACCGCATTCGTATGATAATTCTGCCCTCAACGTTTCGGGCAGAAACAATCATACTTATCCGGTAAATTACCGTTACCGGACTTGTGACGTAAAGTACTATTATATTCATGAGTGATACTATATTTAGTTATTCACCAACGTTAGTAATATGTATGGACTTATGTATTTTTCTGAAACTCATACGATAAAATTGATATTTATTTTGTTCGTTATCAGGTTTTTGTATTCAGGTATTCGTTTAAAATAAATTCGTTCGAAATTGAATTAAGTCATGTCAAGAGTGCCTCTACATGAAGGATGTAAGAATAGAGTATAATAAAATTTCAACTTTTCAGGGTAAATTGGTCGATTTTGATGTCATCTCAGTGTCGAGTAGTGACATCAGATTTGTTTTTAAATGAAATGTTGTCTTTTTTTAACCTAGACTAGACTCATTGAAATGCATTTTGTAATGTGTGTATTTTTGACAAATTGATGAATCCCCACCAAGCCCATGGACATCCCACCTGAGATCCAGCCAAGAAATGTAGCAGTTTGCGTCCCCTCCCACCTGTGGGCACCCCTGAATCAATGAGACTAACGAAAAATCACACTAACGAATTCAAGAGCATGGTTCAGCTTCATTCAATACCAACAAAATTTTATTGCTCACATTTTTAATACAGTGGAATATGTTGTATACAGTGGAATTGTTCACACCACAAAGCCATGTGGCACATGACATTTTCTCGACTGATTGTCGCACAAAAAGTAGCTTTTAACTATGTCAATTCAATTTTTATATAATGCCTCATGTGAAACTTTGAATTTAACTTCTCTTACTGAACAAAAAACCTGATTTTCCGAAAACAAGCGTTTCCACTTTATAATATCACAAGACTATCACGTTTTTAATCCGTTTTTTACGCGTAATTTATTTTCAGACAACCTTGAAGTGTGTTGGCGTAAAGTGATTATCTGCTATTGGATTTGCCATCTCAATCTTCTAATCCATCTGCCTTCCAGATGCTTTAACACCTTGAAACAGTTCCGCACAAATCCGCTCTCAATTCCAAAACAAATTTATCACCGTCAAATTCCAACTTTCCCCGATGCCTCAAGTTTTGTTTATTCAATAAACCTCTATCAGTCCATTAGAATGCGGCTCAATATTTCATTTTCGAGAATAAACATATCTCGCAAGGTCTGGAGAGTGAATCTGATGTGGAACAAAAATAGACATTCCAGTTTCGACATGCTCTATTTTATGACCGAATTCTTCACATTTATTCAGAATGGCGCATCGATTATTTTGATAGTATGCTGGTGCCAATCAGGCCTAATAGCGAAAGCAAAAGTAAACATTTTCCTGGCACATTCAAGATATTTTAAAACTTATAAAAGTTTTAGTAAAACATAAAATTCAATTATGTATATTGAATAAGATTTACATCGAATAATGTGATGAACAAAAATATTGATCCAATTTCCTTATTTGTGAGGGATTTTCGAACTAGATTTTAATAAATTTCATCAGTGAGGATGGTATAAATATTGTGAACTTCTACATGAATGCTCCATAAATAACTGATAAAGACAAAAGTTTTGTTATTTGAATTCGAAACCTGAGTTGCATAAGGGTTTCGGATAATTCTCAGTTAATCGGTTAGTCGCCACAACATTCATCTACCTGTATGGATAATAATAACTACAGAAACCAATGTACCTAGAATACATAGTATTGATAGATAGAATTACAGAGTATTCAAGATACATTGACTGGAACTATTTAGCATTCCCAAAGTTTAAACTAATTCCAACTCCAACTGGGATTTTATCTTAATAATAATTTTCTTTTCAGATGCCAGTGCTTGTCTTTTTCATCTCAATTACAGTTCTATAACTTAAATACACATTTTATAGTCGTATAAAAAATTGTACCATCGTCCTTGATGAGAGTCCATGAGTTGAGTAAAATAGAAAAATCTGTCCGTGAATGAAAATAGCAAAAATATTTCAATCAAAGTTGGTTTCAAGTTTGGAAAATTCTCTCCACCCTAAAACAGTCGATTTTGAATAATTTGTAACAAGTCACTCTTTCCAACTAGAAACATGCTCTTTGATGTTGCAAAGTTCTTGAAATTCCACCATCGTCTATATGGGCGTAGAATCCAGCATCGATTTACTCATTTACAGGAGTAGTAATCGAATTTCCAATTAGTGCTTAAACCGTATAAAAGGATTGGAAATGTTAATTTATGGCCTAGAATCGATTTGCTCTTGACCCTCTCGAGGACGGCTCTCTAAACCTTGGTTGGAAGGGTTTCAAAGTAACACTCAAGGGTTTCAAAGTAATTGCTACAGCTTGTGATAGGTCGTAGACTAGGGTAGTATCCCCCCCCCCCGTTCAGAGGTGTGAATTCGAATCGGTGCTTCCAACTTAACGGTCTGAAAAGTCATCGAGTGCAGAGGCTCCGAGCAGAGATCATCGGTCCGACATACACGGGTCATGGAACAATGCAATAAAGATAAGAGCACCATTCAAAAACGGCTGATTCAGTTGGAAGCGCTGTCCAGTGTCTTCTTCGAACTAGAACCAAATGAAAATATCAGTATAGTTGGTAATTCAAAGCAAATATATTTTATGATTCTATTCGTCCTTGGACGATTTTCAAAATCAACTGTATTCAAAGGATTTTTTGAAGATGATTGCTACAATATGAACAACAGTGTTATAGTCTATCAGTGGTTTCTAGTGTAGCTCACCTTTTTGTTTTGATTTGAATTTGATTTTGCAACCCACTTTAGGAAATTTTTTTTGGCTATTTTCCGCTGGTCTAGCTGACTAGTTGTTAGACTCACCCTGTACTGCAGGATTTTATAGGCAATATCGAAACTAAAACTGTATTGTAATATTCAACGGACTGACTATAAGGATAATTGTCTAGTCTAGATTTTCATAGTGAAGGATATACGAGCTGCGATTTGCTGTGAATGGATATGAGGAAAGTTAGAGAAACATACAAATATTTCCTACTTCGAAAGTTTGATTTTCCCCTTTATAACAGCCGCACAAGTAGAGGAACCTGGACCAAATTTATAAACTTAGGCTATTATACTCGAATCGATAGAACAGCAAAGAGGAAATTTAATTGACCGAGCGAAGTGAGGTCTAAGATTCAAGTCGACGGTTTGGCATCTTAATGTTTAAATGTTTGAATGTTTAAATGTTTATATGTTTTTATGTTGCGCATTTACGGCGAAACGCGGTAATAGATTTTCATGAAATTTTACAGGTATGTTCCTTTTTTAATTGCGCGTCGACGTATATACAAGATTTTTGGAAATTTTGCATTTCAAGGATAATATAAAAGGAAAAAGGAGCCTCCTTCATACGCCAATATTAGAGTAAAAATCAGACTATAGAATTATTCATCATAAATCAGCTGACAAGTGATTACACAGATGTGTGGAGAAGCCAGTCTATTGCTGTATTTCAAAAAGGTCTATAGTTTCAATCAGGTACTTGTGGATGAGAATACTGCGTGAGGTCTACTGTTAACAGAACTACTAGTGTAAATTTTGCAATCTAACAGGATAAGAAACTAAGCCTTCTTCAGCTATTCCAATGGAAAAATTTTATTACTTCGAGTTTAGCTTTGAAAATGTGACTATAGAGAGGCTATTTGCAAGTTTAAGTGCATTAAGGATTGATTATTAAAAATTAAGGTATACGATTAAGGATTGTTAAGGTGCGAACAAAACGACATAGTCGCGATGGAGATCGATGTCACTAAACAGTTGTGCAATGATGAAAAAATTTCGTGTCATTAATATGAATATAACAGACATAGATATAGAAAAAAGCTAGCGAGCTGAATTAATATTGAATCGACATTACCGTTCTGTTCGTTATTAGGAGAAACCTAGGAGCAATCTAGAAACCCTAGCATTTACAGGTTGGCAGGACTGGACTGCCTATGAATTGTCTTGGTTTTTTTGCTCCGTGTCTTTTGAAGTTTTTTAAAGTGTTTAACTAAGTATTAAGAATTTGGTTACTGTCGAGTGAATTGTGAGTTGTGACTGATCTACCTGAGAGGCGTGTCCAACATAGTCCAACTTCTTGTGTGCTGCCGGCGTTTGAGAGGTGAATTGCACAACTGCCACGGTTTTAGAGTTGAATCTTCCATTTTTAAAACCAGTGTTTGCATGAAACGTGAAAAGAACAACAGCTGAATCTGTCAAGTGAGTAAGGAGAGGTGACGTCAGTTGATAGATAACGTGAACCCATGCTGGCTGTTATCGCTTGTTAAGGTAGGCCTATTCTTTCTCAGTCAGCTGACTTGACTCCATTTTTGTTTACCGGTAACCATGACGATAACTGATCTCGTATCCAATCCCAGGCTGTAACGTTCGACCCTCTGGAGAGGGCGGGGTAATTGAGTGCTGTCCAGCTATAGCCTAACTCTGCCCCGTTAGGTCGGCAGCTCATCCCTGGGTAGGATTATTACGAGACTTGTGATTATTATTATTAACTTTCACGACGAAATGACACACTCCCATCCTATAACGAAGCAGCAGACACCTAGTCCGCGAATTTCAACAAGAAATTATCTTAAAATGAAGCTTCTAGAGACAAGCTTAAAGACAAGCTTCTTAAAGACAAGCTTCTAGAGACAATAAAAAAACATTGATAGACAAAGGTCACAGTGTTAGAAAGAATGTGGATAAACAAGTAATTAATAAAACACCAAAAATAATAATATAGTTCATGACATAGGAGTAAACACTAAAAATACAATTAATTTGGTCACTTCCATGCTAAACAACGAATGGGTGACTGATGAGGTTCTCCAAATCTATTTCAGCGCAATGAATAATTCTATCAACAATAGACTCTCTATATGTATATTAAATTCTGTAATTGTTCAAGCGGTAAAATGCCTCGACGATATTTCTCAGTTAGTGTCACCATTGAAATTAGAGGACCAAGAATACATATTTTTACCTATAAATGATGCTAAGAGCACTGAATTGAAAGAGGAAGGCTGCCATTGGAGTCTTGTAGTTTATGTTAGGGCTCTCAATGAATACGTCTATTTCGATTCGATTGGAAAACACAATTTGAAAGATGCATCTATAGTGACAAAGAAATTGGCTAAATATATTAACGTTGATTCTAATATGAACATACCTTTATTGCCTAAATTAACTCCTCAGCAAAGTAACACGGTGGATTGTGGTGTTTATGTGGTCTTAATGACAGAAACAATCATCTCGAGAATACTCAGAGCTGAATTCGGATTTTCGATGAAAACATTCTCACATTACCCACTTTTACTGAACTCGAAATATGGACAAAACGTGCACAAGTTGCTTCTACATTGTATACTTATGACACATCAGTATATTCGGTGAAAAAAATTGATGGATATGCTGCTAAGAAGACGCGACGAATCAGTTAATAATGAACACAATAATATGGAGTTAATTGGAAAAATGGATAGTTAAATAAAGACTTTGGAAGATGAAATTCAGCGGTACACTAGACAATTGCATGAACAGGATTTAAAATTACAGAAATTGAAAGGTGAAATGGATGTGCGAGACAATAGTGATAAAACTAGTGTCAAAGAAATCGAAGAAGTTGATTGGGAAACGAATCCATGGAAACGAACATCAAGCATAAGAAACAATGTTCAACACTGTTAGAAGCAAATAAGGCTGGAAACAAGTTTAAACAAGTTAGAGTAAGGTGTTTCTCTGACAGTCAGGGAAGACAGGTCACAAATAGGATCAGGTCAAAGAGTAATTATGAAGTGTTTAATATGATGAAGCCAGGGGCGAAATTGAAAGAGTCACAGAGGAGAGTGAAAGTATGTGCTCTGATATGGGTAATGGAGACCTCGCTGTGTTTATCGCCGGAACAAACGATGTGGCATGTAACGAATCTAATCGTCTGATTCAATCGTGTAAGCGGAGACTCACAAATATGCGCCACACCAATGTATTGATCTTCTCAGTTCCACATAGATATGATCTACCGAGATGGTCATGTGTGAACAAGGAGATTAGAAGAACCAATGAACGCTTGGAAAAAATAACCAAACACTTCTCCAATGTGTGTTTCTCAGATTTAAGTTCTTTAGGGCCAAGATTTCATACATCACACGGTCTTCACTTGAACTATCTGGGGAAAAAATTCATTGCCGATACCATATTGAACACCGCATCGAGAATCACGGAAGCCATGGAGTCACCTAACCAGCCAATCCCTTTAGGACAACAGAGTGAGAACAATAGCATTTTTTTAGACTGAACGGCTCAACTACTGACCTATCGCCACCTTCCAGGACTTCAAGATGCAATGCGAAAGCAACAGTGAATAATAATTATATAAGAACTCAAATTGAGGGTTGCCAGAGCACTGAAGTGAACATAATTTCATGGAACTGCCAGGTTTAATGAATAAAATCAATTACCTAGAAGTAATCGCTCTTGAAAATAAATGTGACATGTTAGCACTAAGTGAGCACTGGATGAGTGATGACGAAATTGTCAATATTGGCTTCGAAAATTTTAAATTAGGATCATACTTTTGCAGATCCAATAGAATTCATAGTGGGGCTGCTACTTTCATTAAAAATAAGTTAGAGTTTAATGTGATCCATAAAATTAGAAATATGTCTGTGGAAATGGTGTGTGAAGGTTGTGCAATCAAAGTACCTGAATTGAATGTAATCTACATGTCATTATATAGACCCTTAACATAGATAGTGCAATCTTTAATAATTTTCTAGTCATTCTTAATGACATGTTAAGCTATCTGTTTACTTTTAAAAAATTCAATGTTATTCTATGTGCTGATTTCAATGTTAATTTTAATCAAGAATCTAGTCAAAGATGATCTTCTCAATTTACTAAATAGCTTTAATATGCAAATAACAACAAATGAGATAACAAGACCAAGTGCAACTGGTGGCTCTTGCATTGACAATATTGCTACTGACATTCATTTTAGTAGATGGGAAAGTAAAATAATAAACACAATTTTCTCAGATCATTTCGCTATTGGGCTGTCAATAAAACTGGAAAATACAATAAATTATGGCAAGAATAAGAATATTATTTTAAACACAAATAATAAGGGTGAAGGCTTAAAGACTAAAACAATGGGTAGGAAGTTTGGGAAGTCCCAAATTCAGCGCTTTATAAATGATCTAGATAAATTGGATTGGACTGAACTTCATCAGAGTCCTGTAGAAAACAAATTTTCATACTTTTACAATTTGCTCAAATATTATTTTGATCTTCACTTTCCGTTTGGTAGAATAGTAAGAGCGAAACAATGTAGTAATAAGTGGATTGATAATGAGATTGTCGACGAACATAAAAGGCTAATTGAAATGCATCAGCGATACAGGAAAGACCAAAGTAATATAAACTTAAAGAAAACTATAAAAGCACATAAAAAGCATCTAAAAAGAATTATCCTCTACAAAAAAAAAGAATTATATTGATCAAAAATAAAAAATCAACAAATGTAAACAGAACAATATGGCAAATAGTTAACAATGAAACAACAAACAAAAAGGACAAGAAAGTTATTAAAAATATTGTACTTAAAGAGAATGGTATAGACATAGATGATCCGTATAAAATTTCAACATACTAAACAATGATTTGTAGGGATGGTTGACACTCATGTCATCCCTTATCTAACCAAAAGTGACGTAACAGATGAGAAAAATGAAAAAGTTGCAAAATTATCATTTAGATGTAAAACAATTGAAGAGAAGGACTTAAGTAAAATAATAGATTCGATAAAACCAAATGGTCAGCCGGCTATGATGACATACCAATAAAAATAATGAAGGATGCTAAGTCATCACTCATCAAACCTCTTTTGCACGTAATCAATGCCTCAATTATAACTGGAGTGTACCCAAACGAATTGAAGATATCAAAAGTAATACCAGCATATAAGAAAGGAGATCCATCTGACCCTCTCAACTACAGACCTTTGGCCATCCAACCTGCCCTATCTAAAATATTTGAAAAGTGTGTACTAGTTCAGTTAATTGATTATTTTGAAACTAATGGTATACTTGACAAAGAACAACATGGCTATAGAAAAAATCTGGTGTGGTACACTCACACAACTTCCTTGCTCATATTCGAAACTACGATCAGACTTTGTATAGGTGTATATATAATTGTTTTCAGAGTACTTTTTCCTTCGTGTAAATTGTGAAATTCAATGATTTTTTTAGTCGTCATTTTTTTAAAGTCGTCAAAACAGCTGTTCTACAGATGAAATATCTCGACTATGTGTTCTTTTTATGAAAGGCTACCTACCTACCTCATGCACGAGAAGGAGGTTACAAAGTCCATTTCTCAAGGATGGGTGGACCCCCCATTAGTTTCCCAGAAAGGAGACTCATGCCAGTTAATAGAGCTGATAATAACTATACAGAGTATGAATTTGAAAAAAATCGGTCAAGTTATTTTGAAAAAATCGTGAAAAACATGGTTTTTTAGTAATTATCCGCCATTTTTCTCAAGAATATTACGGAGCTCCTGCAATTTTCCAAGGAAAAAACTCATGTCATTTGATAGGACTTATGAATTTCTACCCATGGCTTGAATTTGAAGAAAATCGTTAGAGCCGTTTTCGAGGAAAACCGTGAAAAACCTGGTTTTTGGTCATTATCCGCCATTTTTCTCAATAATATTACGGAGCTCATGGAATTTTCCTAGGAATGAGACTCATGCCAGTTGATAGTGCTTATGAATATCTATCCATGGTATGAATTTGAAGTAAATCGTTAGAGCAGTTTTCGAGGAAAACCGTGAAAAAAACATGGTTTTTTAGTCATTTTCCGCCATTTTTCTCAAGAATATTACGGAGCTCCTGAAATTTTCCCAGAAATGAAACTTATGTAGTTATAGGGTTATAAATAGCTATCCATGATATAAATTTGAAGAAAATCGTTAGAGTCATTTTCGAGAAAAACGTGAAAAACATGGTTTTTTAGTAATTATCCGCCATTTTTTCCGCCATCTTGAATTGAATTTTATTGAATTTCTTATTGTCGGGTCCTCATGGTATAGGGACCTTAAGTTTAAAATTTTAAGTCGATCGGTTAATTAGGAATGGAGTTATCGTGTTCACAGACATACACACACACACACATACACACACACACACACATACACACATACACACACACAGACCAATACCCAAAAATCATGTTTTTGGACTCAGGGGACCTTGAAACGTATAGAAAACTTGAAATTGGGGTACCTTAATTTTTTTTGGAAGCAATACTTTCCTTACCTATGGTAGTATTCTGCCATCACTATGGTATCACCTATGGTAGTATCAACCATTACTGCTTTGATAGAGTTCATAGAAAACATTTTAGAAAACTTAGATGAGGGATTAAATACTATGGGAGCATTCCTGGATCTAACCAAAGCATTTGACAGTGTGAATCATAAATTATTATTAAATAAACTTCAAAATTACGGAATTAGAGGTAAAGAGCTTAGCTGGATCGAGTCATATCTAGAAGGACGGCAACAGTATGTAAATATAAAGTATACAAGCAATAAAAATCAGTACAATATTGGATCAAACTTAAAATGTAATGACTATTCTGTACCACAAGGATCGGTGTTAGGTCCATTTTTGTTTCTGTGCTACTTAGGGGGGTTGCCTAAATACATGTGCGATTTAGTTGAAAATAGTAAATTATGCTTATACGCTGACGATATAAGTCTGTGCATTGCTGATAAGGACTGGAACACAACAGAAATTAAATGTAACAATTCTATATCATTAACTAAAAAGTACCTAAATCACAGACATCTGCTACTTAATGATAACAAAACAAAGTTCCTCCATTTTACTTGTAGAAATTCAGAGGTAAACAACTTAATTCCGTAGATAATAAGAAAGAAATTAAATTTTTAGGCCTATATCTTGAAAACACACTTAGTTGGTCCGTTCACATTCAAAAAATATGTAAAAAATTAAGCTCAGGAATTTTCGCGCTGAGACGACTAGCAAAAATTTCCAACTTAGAAACGTTAAAAGCAGTGTACTTCGCAATGATCACTCCCACATTTCATATGGAATTGAAATATATATGGAGGAACAAGCATCTCAAACTTAAATAAAATGCTTATATTCAAATGGGCCAAAATATAATGCTCCACTATGTGCGGCGCCACCTTCTAAATTAAATCTAAATAGTAAACAGTAGGTTGGGGGTAGCGGATAGTAATTACTTGGATTTTCATTCAATAATTAGTACAACCATAGACTAAGTAAGCAATATTATATCAATATATCTGTGGTACAACTGATTATTGTATTATTATAATACATGCATTACAACATTCTACACTCTCAAGCTACCTTCGCCGCTCCACTATGTTTTCACTCTAGAGCCAGTTTACACACACATCGATTTTTGGACGTACCATTATTTGTCATCTTCATGAATTCTATCAGATTGAACGGAACTTGACAAACATCAACTGTTTAACATCATCTGATAGAATTTATAAGGACAGCAAAAATCAACGTCCAAAAATCGATGTGTGTGTAACTAGCCCAAGTGTCAGGGCCGCTTAAGTGAGGGGTTCTAACTTTTTCAAAATAATTTCATCAAGTATTGAACATTCTAAATGATTGAACATTCTATAGTTGTCGAGCATTGACGTTCAGTACGTAAATTTTCAGATGAACATCAAGCTTTAGAGCGTTATAACTTTAGCTCAAACAATAAATTATCCTACAGTACTTCATTCACGAAATGATAAAACAATCCCTACAAGTTGGATAGAAGTTTGAAAAGCCAATTTGTAGTCATAATAGCCAAACGAAATAGCCCGATAAATGTTTTATGAAGTCCAACCTTGGATGCTGCCGGTAAATCATCAGCTACATTTTGATTTAACCTATCATGGATTTTGGGACTAGTACCACTACTGGATGAAGAGAGATAGTGATAAAGAGATATAGGTAGAGAAATAAATAGGGGAGGAGGAAGAGAGAGATAGATAGAGAGAGAGAGAGAGAGTTGAGTGGCCTGATGAATATTTGATAGCGCCAGGAAAGATCTGGTCTGCAGCGTCCAAAGCCCAACAATCGGAGTGTTAACATAACCGCATCTAGTTAATTCATGACGGTTGGGTGATACTCCACTCCAGAACACTGTTCTATCAATATTATTCCACTACTTGATTGTTCACAAACCGGAGTTCACAACCGACATACTGTACTAATATTATGACTCAATTATTTATTAGTGAAAACATCCTTTTCCTGGACTACTATGGAGCTGATGATGAAGTTATTGAAAAACTATGAGAGTAAGAATAATTTGAACATAAATCAAAATTATAATAGTAGGGGTAGTTAATAGCAATTATTTGGATTTTCGTTCAACAACTGATATTAATTAATTAGCATTAGAATAGATGTAACAACTCATTTCTTCACATATGTGTGCTGTTATTGATTAACAGGCAAAAAAGTCAAATTCAGCCAAATTCAATCTTATTAATTGTGAATGTTCATAGAATGGATAATAATTATTGTAAATGGTTTTTTCATGAGTTCAATTGTCCAACATATCAATTTTCCCACGTCATATTCATCAAGAGAACATTTTTTCCGAGAGTGATAAACCTTGTGATGTGAATCCGAATCTATTACTACATTTGAGATATTCACACAAAACTATTTTCCATCGCGCATCGCCTCATGCAATCCATAAAACAGGTTGAAAACAAACAAACTTGTTCCGATCCGCTCATAAGTGGGGCAACTCAAACTTTTGTCGAAGAGTTGAATAATGTGCGTATTTTCGTATTAGTCCCTTCCAAATGGAGGCCGATCCATTTCACAGTGTAGTAATGCCATGTTTTAATGTAATGAAAGCGAGAAGGACCGTGCATTGTGACAAAAGCGAGAAAGAGAGAGGTGATAGAGAGAGAAAAATGAAAAAGAGATAGATTTAGAGAGGAAGAAGGAGACAAAGAAAGATAGAGTACGAGAGAGATGAGTGAAGAGTAAAGAGGAAGAGCGAGCTTAATATTTGTGGAACAATGATTTCATTTCATATTCGATTTATCGTTTTGGTAGAGAAATAGTACAATACGAAAAGATAAATAAGATATAGAGAGAAACGTAACTAAAAAAAGAGCGAGAAAGAAAAGCAGAGATTTTCGGAAAAGCGAATACGACTGACTGTACCGGAATTATAAAGTTGGAAACTCAGCAGACCCTGGGTAAAGCTGGGCCTATACCCGGAAATATTTTCGCGTTTTAATTCTGCCTTCAAGCGTTTTGGGTCATGGCCCCTGTTTAGGGATGGGGGGGAGGTTGAAGGGGAGTTATGGGACCCCGAATTCTTTCTCCAGCTTTGCAATGTCGATTGTGTGGCGCCAAAGGCTCCTTATAGCTGGACCGTCGATGGGAAACGGGGTAAAGAACTCCCCTAATTCTACACCATTTTCAAATGAAAGTCGTACATACGATCCGAATGACATTATTTTGTCGCCATCATGCTTTCTACCAGTTCGTGTCTTACCGAGTGCACCCTTTTTAAGGAAGCATGAAAATTCCATTTACTTTCAGCAGAAGATTATCCAAGCCGAACTTCCCAATATGTACTATAAATAATTCATTGTTCGTTTGCTGACTCCTCGATATAAACAATGAAAAAGACTTAGCTTAGAATTTCAATCAAATTTAACTGCTGTAAAATAATATCTTCCTAGGGAACCAATGAACGAATACAACTTGGAAACAAAAACGTTCTATTACAATGGTTAAATTCATTTATTTATCAGCTGTGTTGATTAGTGAATTAATTTTTCTTACTCAAAATTTTATGAAATTACTAAAAATTCCCAAATTATGGTGATCTGGGTGGAATATTCTTGTTCTTATTCAGTTTTCAACCATCAAAGTTTGAAATTTCTAAATTTAGTTGTTTTGGAGTTGAATGGAGAATTGAACTCATAATTATTATTTAGAAAAGTGAAACATGAACTATTTGTTTTGGAAACTTTGAGGTATCAAATTTTGAGAGAAAGACAGTTTTGGGTTCAGCATGGTACCCTCTCCTAATCATATTTTATACTAGCAGGTAACCCGTGCTCCGTAAGGGTCTAATTAAAAACTTGACACACTGAAAACCTGACGTACTGACGTACCTGGGTTCAGCATTCTACCCTCTCCTAATCATATTTTATACTAGCAGGTAACCCGTGCTCCGCCAGGGTCTGATTAAAAGCTTGGCACACTGAAAACCTGACTTACTGAATGTTGGATAATTTAAAATAGCCCTTTAACCAACTTTGGTAAATCAAGAACCTATATGCGAAATTTCAAGTTAATCAGTTCAGTAGTTCAGACGTGATGATGCGTCATTCGTTAATTTTCTATCACGTACATGTATTAAGCCAGTTCTTTTCTTTATTATGTATTATATATTATGATTTGTAGTTGTATTAATTGAAACAGATGAGTAAATCAAAATTCGTGCTACTAATCTACATGATCGTTTATATAAATAGAAGAATATTTATTAATTTCTCAGTAATGATTTTTGAATATTCAATTACCAATTCTTGTCTTATTAATACAACATTTCCATTACAAATAATTTAATTCAATACAGGTACTCAAATTAACAAAGTCTTTTTATTTCGACAGCTGAAGTTCAAGTAAAGCTCTGTTACTTTTTAAGGGAACAAACAGAACGGTTAATTCGACAATACAGATTTTAGCTCGCTATCGACCTTCTATATCTATAACAATGACTCCAAATGTTTTTCATTATTGCACAGCTGTTTTGTGGCATCGATCTCTTCGTACCTAATGCTGTTCCAATAGAAAAGTTTCTTTAATTATGCGAGTACAACGTTTCAATAAAATATCCAAAATCGTGTATAGAACAAGAACTTACTCAACAATTCACTATTCATTTCCAAGTTCTTTGAGTTCCCAGTTGGAATACTCGTACTGTATTATTTTTAATTTATTGAGTGGATAAAAAATGTGATTTAAAGGGCCCCATACACTAGCGAACTTGGATCGGCTAACTTGGTTCGGGGAACCAAGTTCGGGTAGGATTTGCCCACACACTGTAGTGGGGAGAGCGAACAACCGTTCGTTACTTCAGTGTCTTTAGGGGTGTCAAAGATTGCAGCTGCTGTGGAAAGAAAATATATTGAATATATATAGATAGAATATATCGCCCTGGCGGACGAACCGAACAAAGTTTTAAATCCAGATTGAAGACGAAATTCGTCACGAATATGGTTCGCAGTTCACTAATTTTCCACATACACTGAGGAAGTTGGTTCGCAAGAACCAAGTTCGCCGATCCAAGTTCGCTAGTGTATGGGGCCTTTTAGTTTTAAAGAACGATTGCTTCAAATGAATAATCAAGGAAATGAAAAGTGATAATATTGAGAACTTCACATCACATTCTGCTAGAGCAATGCAATATTATCAGCAATTTTGTGATTCAAGAGCTTCAAATTCAACTAGTCATAGTGTCGGTTGCACAACAGCCGGTTAAGGCTGTGCAAAGGCTAAAAATAAACTTTTTACTCGTGATATTTTTAAAAGTTTTATGATTTGTATATCATCAAGCTATCAAAATGGAAATGTTTTCTCAGGAAAACATTTTTTTTCCTGATCATTATTTTTTGAGATATGAGCGCCTAAAGCTTATATTTTTAGGACAGAACATTTCAAATTCGGTAAGAGATAAATCCATGAGATTTAGAAAATAGATTCTTCATGGTATTGTTGATCTAGTAAGACAAAAATTTCCTGAAAATATCAATTTTTAAGATAGTTATTCAATTTACTAAAAATAACCAAAAATAACTTTTAGTTGAGTTAATTTTGGTTAATTTAATAACTTTTCAAAAAATTTATATTCAGAAAATTTTTGTTTTACTAGATCAACAATACCACGAAGAATCTATCCTCTAAATCTCATGGATTTATATCGTACCGAATTTTAAATGTTCTGTCCCAAAAATTCATACTTCAGTCGCTCATATCTCAAAAAGTAATGATCGGAAAAAGATGTTTTCCTGAGAAAACCTTTTCATTTTGATAGCTTGATGATATACAAATCGAAAAACTTAGAAACATATCACGAGTAGAACGTTTATTTTTAGCCTTTGCACAGCCTAACCGTGATTAATTCCACCAGAACGAATTACAGAAGCCGTCTTTTCAAAAAAGCCTTCTCTGATTGGTTCTCGTGGAATTAATCATGGTTAAAATTTAACCCACTGTTGTGCAACCGGGCCTTAGCATACATTCATGTTGGGTGTACCTACTGGGATCAACTAATCTAGAAGGTGGAAAGGATTAAAGACCTTGCACCATATTGATCCTTATAATAAGAATAAATTATATATATACAAATTTAAGTTAACAAAAATCCAATGTAAGCAATGATTTTAATTCAACAGAATATTGTTTCTATTATCCTATGCTATTATTGTTAGTAGTTATCCTTTCCAGGATAGCATTGGACTCAGATTGAAGTAAATTTTAACTGAATCTTAGTATTGCGTTGGTGTGTCCCCACCACAAACATCTCTGAGCTGTGGTTCAGCACTTTCATTTCAATGTTCAATGGCAGCCCCACCCACCCCCCTTACCGTCATAAGTACCGATAATGCAGTACTAAACCCTAAACTAAAGCCAAGTGCCTCACATTTACTCACTCAAGACTCTTCTAGAGACCATCTAAAGTCTTTCACGTAGCATCTCTCGGCTTCAACGACACCAACTATGCGACGATTAAACAATTTTAACGGCCATCAAATCCCCAACATGGCCGCTGATCCTCAATATCTGGTTCTCTCTCACACACACAAACAGCAACAGACATCACCACCATTTATGGCAGCATTACCATTAAGGCTTTATTAGTCGACTTAATCACATTTTGAGAGGAGACTCCAACTCCATCAAATCGTCTTCAATAACTTGCTTGCTAGCAACCGTCCTAGTGTGAGATGTTGTTAAAGTAATTTTGAAAAATGTAAAGAGTTGAGTAAAATGTTTTCCCATTAAATCAATGAGCATTTATGAATCCTTACGAAAATATAGACTACTAATAGGTCGTTGAAAAGGTTGCGAATTCATTTTCATTAGATTTCATTTTCACGAAGTATACAATATTTATGAAGTTTTACATGCATGTTCTAAAAAAATATAATTGGAACAAGAAGATTCAGAGATAACGGAATTTGGTTATAAAATTTACAAAAGTGCATAGTTACATAAAATTAATAGTGCATATCCCAATAATGCTCAATGAGTCATGACTTAAACATATTCTTGAAACAATTCAAAGAAGTTTTTTTTAGAATTTAGAGTATTACCACAGATACAACTCTGTTTGTAAAAGTAAAATACAATATACAATATAAAATGAAATACCGTCAAATAGGATGAAATATAAATATATTAATCAGGAAGTCCCTGCAAGGTTCGTAAAAACCGAACGCAGAGAATGAGTTTTATATTTAACACAAAACCGTTATCAACACTACTCAAGATCGAGATAAACTGAAAATCGAGATAAAAGTGATAGTAAAATCAAGCAATCAACCCAACACAAAATGATTACTTTAAATTCCATCCTTAACAAAATTGATAGTTTCTACGTAACAACTAATACTGATAAAAGTAAGATAAGTCTGGTTTATAATTTTGGTGAGAGGGTTGATGTTATGATATCTTTTACAAAAATAGGAAATAGTATTAAAACATCCAAAGGACTCTCTCTGCTTAGAAATAAAAAATATTTCTCTCTTGAAGAATGGAATCACCTGAATGTGTTACGAGATTCTAATTGTATAAGAGTTTTGTTTTCTGATAAAAACATTCCTATTTTCATATTAAATGATGGTGAAAATGGGGTACTTATTGATCTTTTGAATAGAATAAATGATTGGAGTAAATTCAATTACCCTTTGATTATAGGAATTGATTCTTTTAACAATCTTGGTGAAACTTATTTTGATATTCCTGCCACTGAACTCTTGAGTACTGTCATAGGAGCTAGAGATTTGAAGTTTATTTTTATTATCGAGGTTATTGTGAAATTAATTTTCTTAATATACCTAAGCTATCTGATAGTCCGGGAGTTGAGTACCCTGTAGGATTCTTTGAAGGTAATAATAAACGTGAAGCATTCATAAACTCTATGATTGAATTACGGACTCTACTTCAAAACACTGATAACGAAAATGCTAAAATATATAAAAATATTCTTCTTAGGATCACGCATAGAAACATGTCAATATCAGGTGATGAACTAATAAGCGTCCTGAATAACAATATGAACATCTATGATAATAATTTGAAAAGATTCCTATTCAAAACAAACTCTAAATACCGAATGGGATATTGCTTGGAGCAGGGTGGAAGTTACGTAGAATTTCAAGAGGATACTTTAAAATTCTCTACTAAAGAACGATATGTTTTAGTCACACGTAATACTACACTTATGCTGAATAGCGAATTAATAAAAACTATAAATAGAATAACTCTTCATGAGTGTAAACTTCCTAAAATAAAGTGGTATGACGGTGTTCCCGGCTGTGGTAAATCTTACTTTATAGTCTCGCATCATGAGCCTGGCAAGGATCTAGTACTCACTCAAACACGGGCAGGTATTAAAGCAATCAGTGAAACTGTCATTGAAAGGTATGGTCGAAAACATTGTAATCGTCTTAAGCTTGATTACAGAACAGTTGGCTCATATATAATAAATCATAATCAGAATAAAACATACGATAGAGTTTTTATTGATGAAGCTCCACTTATGCATGCGGGTTACATCGGGTTTATTGCTAACTTGAGTAAGGCCTCAGAAATGATTGTTGTTGGTGACGCAAACCAAATACCCTATATTGAGAGAAGTAATTATGCCACAAGATGGCATAAAATTTCAGAATTCTGCGAACCTTTTACAAAGCAAACGGTAACTCGTAGATGTCCTATCGATGTTTGTTTTGTCCTTTCCACTGTCTATGAAAATATTACGACGATTAATGAAAGAGCTATCTCAATTCTGCCTACTTACAGAAATGGGGAATACCATCTGATACAACCCGACACTTTGATATTGACATTCACCCAAGAGGAAAAACTTATGGTGGGTGATACTATAAAGTGGAGAGAGGATGTTGCACTTCACACAATCCATGAAGCACAAGGGCTAACTCATAAAAATGTTATTCTAATCAGAATTAAGTACAAGGAGAATGAAATCTATAACAGCATGCCCCATGCGATTGTCGCTTTGTCTAGACACACTGAAACTTTCAGGTATTTAACAACCAGTCTAGTAGATGATGCTGTGGACAAACTAATTAAGAAACTTAAATTCATAGTTAATGAGGGGCTTGTTAAATGGAACAAGGAAAAGAGAAGTGGACCTGATGATATAAGTTATGAGTGACACTGAAGAAGTTCTGAATATTTTAGAAACAGAAAATGAAACAGATGTAATCGACGATTATTTGAACTATCATTTTCTCGAGTACAGAAATAAAGATGCTGAGTGTTTCAATATTATGTCTATGAATATACGTAGTTTGAATGCTAATTTCGATCAGTTCATTTGCTGCCTCAATGAATTGAAAACTGATATTCACATTATAATATTAACGGAGACCTGGTTGACTGCTGATATGCCGTTCATTTTCAACATTCCTGGATATACGGCAATAAATAAGTTCACTAAACAGAATAAATGTGATGGATTATGCATGTACATGAAAGATTGTATAAGATTCAATGAAGTTTCACTCGATATTACTGATGCTAATGTAGTTAGTGCTGACCTAAGAATTGATGATTTTATTGTGAAGGTGATTGGGGTTTATAGATCACCAAGTAATCAAAATATTGATAATTTTCTTAATAGTCTGAGTAATGAAATCAGTAATATTCCTAATGGAATAAATGTATGTGTGGCGGGAGACATGAATATAAATACACATTCAACTAGTGTTCCTGTTCAAGATTATCTGCATATTTTCAATAGTAATGGCTATAAGTCTTACATAACTGGTGATACCAGAGTAACAACCACAACAAATTCTTGCATTGACCACATTTTTTATAAAAATTCAGGCAACCATCCTATGTCCATTAAAGGAGCAATATTTAGGACAACCATAACTGACCACTACGCGGTTGTACTGAACTTGGTGAAGGTTCCTATCAATAAGAATAATAGAGAAGTATTGATAAACACATTAACTAGAACCAACTATCATGCACTATTGGAACGCATAAGGAATGAAGATTGGGAAGAAATCTATACCGTGAATGGAAGCATTGACACTATTATGAATAAATTTGTCGATCGTTTGACCAGTCTCATCAACCAATGCAGGAAGGTAAAAGAGATACCTAACAGACTTCGTCCCCTGAAGCCCTGGATATCTGAAGGCATCATAAGATCAATAATCACGCGGGACAAAATGCATTCTAGACTCAGAAGAGATCCTAATAACAATATATTAAAGAATGAATATAAAGTTTATCGTAATGGTTTGAATAAGATCATAAATCATGCAAAGGAAGTCTACTATAAAGGGAAAATTGAAAATTGTAATAACAACAGCATGAAGTTGTGGAAGTGCATAAACGAAGTTATAGGTGAGGACAGTATCAACGACAAGAGTACTGAACTTGATGCTCAATCCCTCAACAATTATTTCACAAATGTGGGTAAATTACAAGCTCAAACTATCAATATCCCTGATAATACTGGTGATCGATTTCCTGAAATACAGATCGATAACACGTTTTTTATGAGACCAACGTGCCCAGTTGAGGTTGAGGCAACTATTAAAAATCTAAAGAACAACTGCAGTCCTGGTATTGATAGTCTAGGTAATATTACGCTGAAGAAAATAGCCAATTTTATATCTCAACCTCTCTCTTTCATTTTTAATAGATGCTTTGAGGAGGGATATTTTCCTGAGCACCTCAAGTCAGCCAAAATAAAACCTCTATTCAAACAAGGTGACCCGACTAATCCCTGTAATTATAGACCGATTAGTCTTATCAGCAACCTTGCTAAAATAATGGAGAAACTTATAAAGTCAAGAGTTGTTTCTTTCTTGAATCTTAACAAAATAATCAACAAGAACCAATTCGGTTTCCAAAATGGTAAAAGTACATCTGACGCTCTAATAAAATTCGTCAATACTTTATCTGATAAAATAAACTCCAATAAGAAAACTATTGCAGTCTTCCTGGATATACGCAAAGCTTTTGATACAATACCTCATAATACTTTGTTCAATAAACTGGAGTCCTATGGTTTCAGAGGAGTCTCGCTTAAATTGTTCAAAAGCTATCTGAGTAATAGAACCCAGTCCCTAACCATAAATGATCAATCTAGTGTAACTAACTTAACTTCTTATGGTCTTCCTCAAGGTACTGTACTTTCTCCCATCCTTTTCATACTCTATGTAAATGACTTTTTAAATTTAAGACTTCTAAACTCAACTGTGATATCCTTTGCAGATGATACTGCAGCTATTTTTCACGGTAATTCATGGAATGAAGTTCATACCATAGCTGAAAATAATATGCTTTTAATCAAGAAGTGGTTAGATAAGAATACCTTGAGTTTAAATATTGAAAAAACGAATTACATAACTTTCTCTGCAAATAGAGTAGGACAGCCCAACGAGAATCAAGATTTGAGACTCCATTCTCAGTGCAATTTAAACTTGGGTAATTGTGATTGTCCCACCATTAAAAAAGTCAATAATACTAAGTACTTGGGAATCATAATTGATGAAAACCTTAAATGGGATGTTCATATTAAATACATATGTAGAAAAATTAGATATTTATCTTTTAAATTTTACCAAGTTAACAGAATTCTTAATAAGAACCACCTGAAAATGATGTATCATGCTCTAGTCAAGTCAATTCTGCAGTATGGCATAGTTGTTTGGGGAGGCTGTTTCAACTGTCATATTGCTGAATTATTTGTAGCACAAAAACTGATAATTAAAACTATATTAAGCAAACCCAGGCTCTATCCAACGGATATGGTTTTTAGTGATTTTGAGGTCATGACTATACGTCAATTATACATAAAAACCGTAATTGAGTACTTGATAAAATATAGATCCGATTTTCCTCTCACAATAAACTCTACACTTAATTATTATAATCTAAGGGCCACTGCTAACAAATATGTAACCTATAACACTAATATTGAATGTATAAGGAGGCAGTTAATTTACATAGGTACTAAAATAATAAACCTCATTCCAAATCACTTTCTCATGGACAATAAGATCAGCGGAAAAATTAAACTGGATATAAAAAACTGGACATACAGTAATTTCTTCTTCCATTTAGATATATGACTCGAGATTTCTGCTCCAGCATTGTTTTTTCATTTTTCAGTGGACTCGCTTACCTTTATTTTGAGTACCTATTCCTCTGTTTTCTTCCTTCCCCCCATTTCTCCCTTACATTTTTCCCTCATTACTTCTCTTCTCTTCTTTGCCGGCCTATTACATGGGAAACCATAGTTGGCTAGGTATCTTCCTCTCTTTTTTTTCTCTTCTCCAACACACCCAACCACAAAGCCCATGGTTTTTTATATTTGTAACATTTTATTGTGTTTTATTTGTTTCAAATTCTTTGTAATTTTGTTTTGTCTTGTTATGTGTGTTTTTAATAATAATAATAAAAAATTGAATAAAAAATAAATAATAAACTTCCTCAAACTCAGTAACGAAAAATCATACTATTCCTAATTTAACTTCCAGTAATAGACTCGTTGATGTTAGCCAGTTGAAATTAAACGGGAAGCAATGGTCAAATAATAATGTCACAAATCGACTACGTCATAGCATGTAGAATAATTTTACGGTCCAACAGTTGCGGTGAAATGTTGAGGTTAGCCGCGATGCAATGCATGTTATAGTAATGCAAATATACAGAGTGGTGCCAAAAAGGTGCGCTAGCTAGCATACTGGATTAAATATTGCTATGGCATCGTGGAACGACACATTAGAGACAAGAGGCAACAACTGTAATTAGGGGACGGAAACAGAGA